>NC_065539.1:54240750-54552500 GCF_932294415.1 Quercus robur
TTTATTTAGTTAGAAAATTTTTGTTAATAGTGCGTGTATTTAAAAAATAAAAAAAAGTAAAAGAAAAAAAAAAGTACAGTTTTAAAAAGTTATGCATAAAAATTAAAAACTAAAAAAAGTTAAAAATTGAAACTCATGCCAAATAGGTTCTTAGTATTAAAAACAGATTAATGTTTTAACACAATTAATTAATAAATAAAAAGTCAATTTCATGTTGAATTGCTTAATTCTTAATCAACTCCCACTTATTTGATTAATATAAATAAATTTCATGTTTTCTCAAATAAATTTTAATTCTAAATATAATCAAATATTATGTTTGGGTGTGTGTTTGTTAAAAAAAAAAAAAAAAAAAAGGGAATTACACTGCTTTTTCACCCTAAATTATACCACATTTTACACTTAATTTGCCTCATGAACTATTAAAATGCAAGATTGACTCTCCAAATTGAAAACTTTGTAACACTTAACCACTAGTTTTTTTTTTTTTTTGGGCTATTAAGTCTAACAAAATTTAGCTGTGGGGCTAGAGAATTTGTAATCCCGGCCCATTTTGCATTAGGACCCAAGGCCCGCGCCAAGGATAGACGTTGTCGAGGACGTGCAACGAAAGTTCAAATGGCCTAGAGATGTAGCCGAGGACGATCCTGTCCTCGGCATCCCAGAACCTAGAAGGAAGGAATGGCACGCCATCAAAAGCAGCCCCCAGAGCGCTCCCAGAAGAAAGGGTGAGTACAGTAAGACACGCGCGGGGGTACGGTGTAGGAGCGGTTCAAGGAAAAGCAGTCCCCTTCGCATTGAATGCGCCAACAAACGTCCTGGTTGCATTAATGGGGAAAGGACTCCTGAACAGTGCAGCTTCGGTTTCTACAACTAACAGAAAGTGGGGGAAGGCGGCTGATGGGACAAGCACTCGAGTAGTTATCTGCCTGATCAACAGATGGAAGGTCAGGATCAACTAAGAAGGGTTATATAATGTAAGAATTCATCCACACCAAAGGGAGGAGGGCATTATGTATCGTCTCTAGGACCATGATAACCTAGCGTAAAAGGAATAATAAGAACATTAAGCCCCCCGGATGAGGTCCACGAACCGGAGCTACCCAGGCCATGCTGAGGAGAAAGTCTTCTTGGATAAGCTCAGTTCACCTCTGTGCGATCATCATGAATACCATGACTAATGACTGTTCGTTCATCAAAGCCTAGCCTTTTAGCCCACTCTCTACAAATTTATTGTTTGGGCCTTTAACGTTCGAACCCAATACCAATTTGGGATCGTTACAAATTGGGTCCTTACAATTGGCGTCGTCTGTGGGAAGGCTTGTGCGTTGGCGTAGACGGCAGTTAGTCATGGTAAGATCAAGCCCCTGTCAACAAGGGTCCCTCGAAAGAAATAATTTTGGCAGTGGTACAAGCTATGCGAAAGCTTCTCCATCATTTCCAGCAGCACGCGGTTGTTTCCCTAACTCAGTTCCCACTTAGGGCTATGCTTTGAAGTGCCAGTGGCACGGGCAGTTCTAGGGGCTTCTAACATCAAGTCTATGTCCCACCCATTTGCCAAAGGGCTAATCCTCGCGGGTCCAATAGCTCGATTCACTGAATTCCCATAAGTGCTAGACAGAACCAAGGTCTTGCATGGTCCTCGGACTCAAACCTATAGGGAAACCAGCTACTTCTAGAAAATATAAGTGTTGGACAGAACTAAGGTCTTGCATGGTCCTCGTATTCAAACCTATGGGGAAATCAGCTACTTCTAGAAAATATAAATGTTGGACAGAACCAAGGTCTTGCATGGTCTTCGGACTCAAACCTATGGGGAAACCAGCTACTTCCAGAAAATATAAGTGTTGGACAGAACCAAGGTCTTGTATGGTCCTCGGACTCAAACCTATGAGGAAACCAACTACTTCAAGAAAATATGAGTATTAGATAGAATCAAGGTCTTGCATGGTCCTCGGACTCAAACCTATGGGGAAACCAGCTACTTCAAGAAAATATAAGTGTTAGACAGAACCAAAGTCTTGCATGGTCCTCAGACTCAAACCTATGGGGAAACTAGTCATTAGAAAATATAAGTGTTGGACAGAACCAAGGTCTTGCATGGTCCTCGGACTCAAACCTATGGGAAAACCAGCTACTTTAAGAAAATATAAGTGTTAGACAGAACCAAGGTTTTGCATGGTCCTCGGACTCAAACATATGGGGAAACTAGTTACTAGAAAATATAAGTATTGGACAGAACCAAGGTCTTGCATGGTCCTTGGACTCAAACCTACGGGAAACTAATTACATCAAGAAAGGCTTAAGTCCTAGAAAGAATGGAAATCCTGCACGGTCCTCAGACCCCCAGCTCTAAGGAAACTAACACAACCAAGTGTTTAGACCCTGTACAGTCATGCCTCAGTCCTCGAACTGGATGCCAAAAACAAGTTAAGGCTATGAATATCATCTAAAACGTGGTGAAGCACCCTAGTGCCCGACGACCCCCTCAGAAAGTTCATTTTAGGTTACATGTCCTCGGGTGATCACCCCATACGCAATACAGAACATTCAGCTGTTATCCCGGTTAGTCTCATATGGTTAACCTACTTAAAGTTGGCATTGTTGTGCCCGTCAGTTTTGATAAGTTCAAAGTGATAACTCTTTGCTAATAAGGGCATTGGCCCTAAGTACTGTTAAAAAAAAAAGGACACCAGCACATCCATTCACAATATAATTATTGCAGAAAAGAAACAACATGCAAAATGGGATAAAATCATCTTTTATTTGACAAAGAAGTAGTACAGCATACAAAAAAGGGGCTTAAACAAGCCTATACCAGAAGCTAACTACAGAAACAAAAAAAAAGAAAAAAAAGAAGGGGGATACACGGGAACGATAGATCCTTCAATTTTGCTCTAGCAGCGACTGAGCAAGTATGGGTGGCAACAGTGATGGAAGAGAAGAAGAAACGGAGGCACTCGGGTGACACCAGTGATGGAAGAGAGGAAGAAGCGGGGATGCCAAATCCCCATACAAACTCTAACAGCAATCGAGCAAGTATCATATTAGTAGCAATCGAGCGAGAACGGATGGTACCGGTGATGGGAAATCCCAGTGCTATCGCACCAAAAATCTGATGCGACCTCCGCCTAGTTCAGATTTTGGCTAAAGGAAGAAAAGACTCCTTTCTTGCCCTATCGAAGGGAAGAAATGTCTTGAGTCTATGTCTCCCTTACCCTGACCGGCCCATCTTGAATCTCGAAGATACCCAAGGCTTCTGAAGAGGGTGTGGTCCTTTCACCCTCATCCTGGCCTTGACCATGTCACCCCTTAAGGCTTAGTCACATTGGTAATGGGGACTTTGGGCACAATTGGAGGGTTAGGGATTTGAAAAGCCTAAAGGGTCTACAAATAAAGGGAATGACCTCCCACCGTGCTTCTTATATGTGGGGCAAGCCTGGCGGCATTTAATTTGTACAAATCTCCAAGAAAAACTACAAACAAGATAAGTCCCACCTAATTCCCAAAGCAGTCTTCAACCGTTGGATTTGCGTCGTCTCGTAAAGAGACCTTATTAAAGGAGCGCCTCATGTACCGAAATGGCAGGAACGCGGTGTGGGTAAACTAAAAGAATGTCTCACAACCAGGAGCGTGTCCCAGGCAAACGAAGAGGCTCCGACCCGACGTCACCAAAACCCTCCTCTCCGTCCGAGGAGCCGAACAGCAGGATTTTGAGGGGCTATTGTGGGGCCAGAGAATTTGTGATCCCGGCCCATTTTGCATTAGGGCCCAAGGCCCGCGCCGAGGATAGACGTTGCTGAGGACATGCAACGAAAGTCCAAATGGCCTAGAGATGTAGCCGAGGACGATCCTGTCCTCGGCATCCCAGAACCTAGACGGAAGGAATGGCACGCCATCAAAAGCAGCCCCCAGAGCGCTCCTAGAAGAAAGGGCGAGTACAGTAAGATGCGCGCGGGGTACGGTGTAGAAGCGGTTTAAGGAAAAGCTATCACCTTCGCATTGAATGCGCCAACAAACGTCCTGGTCGCATTAATGGGGAAAAGACTCCTGAACAATGCGGCTTCGGTTACTGTAACTAACAGAAAGTGGGGGAAGGCAGCTGATGGGACAAGCACTCAAGTAGTTACCTACCTGATCAACAGATGGAAGGTCAGGATCAACTGAGAATGGCTATGAAAGTTCAAAAACGTGTACAAAACACTTTTGAACGTTTAGACCCCCAAAAATTAACTTAACCAACACAAGCAATATGTTAAACAACAAGTGTGCGGAAACTTAACATATGCTATAATGTGAAATAGGTTAAATACTATCTAAGCCATAACAAAATAAAATCACAGCAGATAATATAAAGGCAAAGATAGAGAGGAAGGAAGATGCAAACACAAAGACAACACGCGATGTGTTATCGAAGAGGAAACCGAAGACCTCGGCGAAAAACCTCTCCGCCGCCCTCCAAGCGGTAATCAATCCACTAGAAAATACAGTTGGGATACAAGGACAGCAATAGACCCTCCAAGCCTAATCTACCCAGTGCACCTAAGCCCTCCAAGCTTCTTGCTCCAACGAGGTTGCGCCGAACCTTTTTCTTTTCTAGCTTCCCGGATTCCGCTACTAGACCGTAGCATCAACCAATGAAGATTGGCTCCTTCCTAACTGCTTCCCAGAACTCCAAACGACTGTCTCACAGAGATGATAATGGTGAGAACCAGGTTTGGTATAATGCCTCTCAAGGTTTTGACAATGGAGAGGAAGAGAGTAAGGGAATTTGAAGAGACTCTAAGGTATAGATTGTGGGTGAAACAATCTGGTTTTTCTTTAGGGTTTCTCTCTCAAAATTCTCTCTGGAAGCTCTCTTTCAATCGTGGGTTAAAGGGGTATTTATACTGGAGTGGAGAGGAATGTGAAACGTCAGGTTTTGGCAAAACAGGGGTGGCTCGCGGCTTGACCTCGCGGCTTGACCAAGTCGCGAGATCCAGTCGCGAGATAACCGTATGGCCAGTTGTCCTGTTTTGTCCTGTAGTGCTCCAGCTAGCATGACTGTTCATTTTCCAGCATGCTTGGCACGTGTGCAGCTTCTGGCGGCTTGCAGCCGCGAGTCCACCCGCGAGTCCCAGCCACGACACTCTGTTTTCTTGCACACTCTTGAGCAATCTTCACTCTATCTCACTCACTACCCTTACAACAAACCCACCTAAATACAGGGTTACTAAATGCTGAATTACAAGCAAATTTGGCATGGAATAAAGCCAATTAGATGGTTGAGTAAATTCAACCTTACAGGCTATATAATGTAAGAATTCATCCACACCAAAGGGAGGAGGGCATTATGTATCGTCTCTAGGACCATGGTAACTTAGCGTAAAAGGAATAATAAGAACATTAAGCTCCCCGGACGAGGTCCACGAACCAGAGCCACCCAGGCCGTGCCAAGGAGAAAGTCTTCTTGGATAAGCTCAGTTCACCTCTGTGCGATCATCATGAACACCATGATTAACGACTGTCCGTTCATCAAGGCCAAGCCTTTTAGCCCACTCTCTACAAATTTATTGTTTGGGCCTTTAACATTCGAACCCAATACCAATTTGGGATCGTTATAAATTGAGTCCTTACATTAGCTTTTAAAGACCAATTTACCCCTCTAGCGTTTGTTTTGGAGAGAGTGGTAAATTAATATTTCAATACTTAATTCTATCGTACTTAATATTTAAAAACATGGTAGGGGGTAAATTGAAACAAAGTTACAACTTTGGGGATTAATCATGCATTTCGATAGTTCATGGGGCAAAGAATAAAATGATGTATAGTTTAGATTTTACAGTGAAAAAATGTAATTTTCACACCTAAAGAAAAACAAAAATAAAAAATAAAGAAAAAAAGAGAGAGATCTTTGTAGTGGAGGGGAACACCGGTTTAGGACCAAATTCGATGCCCTTCTCATCAGTAAAGAACAATTGTGACACAGTGAACCAATCAAATTGAAATAAAGTAATGAAAATCGATCATTGTAGCAAAATGAGAGAAAGCCCGAACATATTGGTCTTTTTGGATTAAGGGGGAGGGAGGGGAGTAGAGTAATATTGGCCCAAAATTAGCATATTTTCAGCTAACTCTACTCTACTCCCCCTCCCTCCTCCCTATTTTCAGCCAACTTTACTCTACTCCCCTTCCCTCCCCTCTCAATTCAAACGAGCCCTAATGTTCTGCTTGGGAGGAGGGAATAGAATGGAATGGAAAGGAATAAAAAAAAAAAAATTTAGAATATACTTCCCTTATCTTGTTTGAGAGTTTTAATGAAGGGAATAGAAAGTCTATTCTCTTGTTTGAGAGTTTAAGTGAGAGGGAATGGAATGGGTAGGAGGGAACACTCATTCCTCTCTATTCCTTTAAAATCTCAGATTTTTATTCCCCCCAAAATTGGGAGGAATGGAAGGGAATGAAATTAGATTTAATTATTTTTTTACTAAAACTCCCAAAATACCCCTATATATTCAACCTTTTATTTTAAAATAAGGGTCTAATAGTAATATTGTCATAAAATGATTCCATTCCATTCTCTCTATGTTGCTTCCAAACAGGATTACTTACATTCCATTCATTTTCATTCCTTTATTTTAAAACATCCAATCAAGGTTACTTAATTTCATTCCATTCCATTCCTTTCCCTTACTTAAATACATTTCATTCCATTTTATTCCTTTCCATTCCCTTATGACTATCTCATTCCATTCACTTATGAACTCCCAAGCAGATCCTAAAGGAAAATGGGAGAGAAAGTTTGAGTTACATGTACCTAAATGTAAGAACCGTGGGTATAACAATAATAATAAAATAAAATAAAATTGTAATGGAATCAAGGCATCACAATGAAGTTAATATCTGCTCTACTTATGACCTTGTTAAACAATCTCAAACTATTGAGGAGGCCACCTAATCCAGCCCCTAATCTTGCCATGATTGATATAGCATGGAACTATAGAGAGGCTAATTGGGTCTTGGCAGCTAGAGCACTCTTAGAATAATAAATAAGTACAACCTAAGAAATAATACCTAAGGAGAAATGAGGTTATATGAAGAATATTGTGTACGTACAAAGAGGTGAAATATTGTGATCAGCATGTTAATATTATATATATATATATATATATCATATTTTTTGAAGGGAATAAAAATCAAGTATGACGGATACATGAGTTTGACGACACTAAACTATGTAAGGCGACAGATCAATGTTCTCGACGGAAATATTGCATGACGGGAAGTCCTTGATGTGTGGACACGTGGACAACTAATGTTAAAGCCACGTGGCACCCACATGGCTTAAGTAAACTCCAAGGAATCTTAAATGGAAATATCTTGCGCTCTACGTTTGGTCTTGGTCAGGGAACCCCTATTTGGGAAGAATCCAGTGAAATACGTACATTTATTAGTTTTTTTTCCCTTGAAATAGTGTGCATGCCATGTGTATCAATTGCTATATGATATTTATCACTTCATTTTTCTCCTGTAATTTCTAATTTAAAACATTTTTGATTTGTGAAAATAGAGAGAAGAGAAGTCACATTTGTTTATAGCCACCACTTTTTCTTTCTTCCTTTTATGTTGCATGATCAGGCGAGTAGAATGTTTTAATCATTTTGTTAAGTGAACTTTGAAGAAAGTGTATTCAAGGGGAGGGATTTGTTGATTCTTACTTCTTCGTAATATGGTTGACACTCAAACTATGTTGGAAAAGTATATTACTTTTATTTTTTTTAATAGTTTGTCCTGGGACATCCTTATTGCTTTCTTATTAGACGTCTTTGTTTTAATTTCGTAGATGAGAAGAATTCCAACCTCATTTGCTTTTAATTTATTCATTCTTTGTAAGATCTCTTATTTAATAATATTAAAATTAAAAGCAGGTTAGTAAGATATATATATTTTTTTTAAAAAAATTTCTAAATGAAAGAAACAAGCACGTGGTTGCACAATGCACGTGCCACCAAAACTAGTTATTAAAACTAGCTAGAGGTCAATATTTTCTCTTCTATTTTTATCCCCTAAAGGTCAATATTTTTCATTCATTCTAATTCCGATTTGATACATTTTTCAATCACAAAAATACTTAGGAGTGTGATGAGATTTATACATTTGTGGGAGAAATAATTTTTTTTTATGCAAAATCTAATTACAATTCTAATTATTTTTGTGATTGGAAAATGCATCAACCTTGAATTAGGATGAATGAAAAAAATTGACCTTTATAAATAAAAATAAAAAAATAAAAAATTAGAAGAGGCTAGTATTAATGTATTAAAGTCTCAAAGTAATGATTTGCAAACCTTAGCTTCTTTTTTGTTTTTTGTTTTTAATTTGGTAGTTAAAACAATGTAGGATGAGAGATTTGAACCTTAGATATCTTCGTTGGATATACCAAGAAATACCAATTGAGCTAAAAAAACTCTTGCCAAATACTTTTTTTTCCCCCAAAAGCCAAAACCCTATATGTTTGGATTTTTTTACCTCAGAGATATGCTTTTATTTTTAAACAATGTAGAAGTTCATAATATCGACATCATTTGTCAGTAAATTAAGAATGTTAAGTTTCAATTCAAATATCAAGATTAAAAGGGATGTGTTTGAAAAAAAAAAATCCTAATATTTTAACTTTATGTGCAAGTATAGATGAACCCTCAAAAAATAAAATATTAGAACAACTTTTTTTTTCTTTGGTTAGATGATTTAAATAATGGTGTAGCTTATCTTCCATTTACACTCTTGTAGGCATTTAAAAAAAAAAAAAAAAATTGTGGTGGAGTTTATATTTGTGAGCTTCATAACTGCTAAGCAGGCATGATGGAATGTGACATGAGGACATTTGTAGTGCATAATTTATTACGATTACTTAAACCAATAGAATTTTTGTCCTATCAAGTGTCTTCAATTTAAGTGTCAATTTCAAATTTGGGTGCTTGCAATAACAGGAAGTCTACCCAACAATAGGATGATTAAATAAGGATTGATCTAAAAAAATTATGAACAAAAATAGTTTTTTTTTTTAATTTAAAAAATCCAATAAAATGGACCAAAAGTGCAATTTTAAGTAAAATGATTAAATAAAGATTGATCTAAAAAACAACAATATAGTATAAACAAAAATAGTTTTTTTATTATAAAAAAATCCAATAAAATGGACCAAAAGTGCAATTGTAAGTAAAATTAATGTGAAATTTCAAGGTCTATTACAACCTCTCACGACATATTTGCTAGGTTGCACGAATACGCCATTTTTGGCGACATGTCAGTGTCCGACATGTGTTGGACACCAGAACGAGTACGACTCGTCGGAATCCAATGTCCAAGCAGTGTCTTTTTTTTTCACTTCTCCAATACAACGCGGCGTTGACACGGCTCCGACACGCCAGCAGTGAAAAAAAAAAAATTACAGATTTTGATAGATGGACTTACCAATACCATTGATTTTGTGATATACCCTAAAACAAAAAAGCAAGTTTAGAGTTTGAGAAGTCATTAGACTGAAAGCTGAAACCCACATCTCAAGTTCTCAACCCACCCTCCCTCTGACCTCTGCCTGCTGCCGCTGCCCTCTGTCCCTTGCTGGAGCTAGATCGGGCCGATTGGCGAGCTCCATAGATGTTAACGCTATGCCCTGTCCGATCTCTCTCTCTCTCGGCGTGGACAACAGGTCCGACCTCTTCTCTTCTCTTCTCTCTCTCTGTTTTTTTTTTTTTTTTCTTTCTTTCAGATATTTTGGTGAGTAGGTGTACTATTACTCACTTATAAGTTATAAGTGAGTAATAGTGTCACTGTCACTATCATAGTGTCACTGTCACTGTGTTATATTTTTTATTATGAATTTTTATTATACTTTTGAATGTAGCCTATTTAACCTTTTGGTTTGTACTCTAAACATTTTATGTGTATTATTGTACTACTTTGGATGTTAGTTTACTTATTTGTATTTCTTACATAGTTTAAATTCTAGACATAAACGTATTTTATGTCTAAAAATATTTAAAAATATGCCTAAATATAAAATTTAATTAATTATTTAATTGCCATGTCCACGCCGTGTCGTGTCCTTATTTGTCAAAAATTTCCATATCCCCGTGTCCATGTTTGTGCAACTTAGCATATTTGGCTAATAAATTGCATCATTGTAACAAATTCATATGGAGTTTCGATTGAGCACCCATACTTGGGGTTTAGAATCTTGACATTGAAATTGATAGAAGGTAAATTTTCTCTTTAGAATCATGTCTATCCTCTTTGAGATTTCAACTACTTCAAGTCCTTTTTTTTTTCACCCACATGAATCTTGGCATCAAGAATCATATTGAAAAACTAAGGCCATCACCATAAATTCGTCAAATTTGACAATAAGATCCGAAAAGCTAATCACTCACTGAATACAATTATTCCTACAAATCATAACCATTTGAGCCAAAAATCAAAACTAAAAATCATTTACATACGGAGAAGGAAAATCAGGAATGAAACAAAATTTCACCCCTATAGAATGCAATATAGAAAGAGAAGTAGAGAAAAATAAACTCTTAACAAAACATGCAAAAGCATGTTAACAAAGGATTGAGACTTGAAGAAACTCCTAAAGAACCAAAAGAGAAAACCATGGAGCTTAATAAGGTACCACTACCACTAACCTAGCCTTTATCCCAATACTTAGGTTCCACTTGCAACATTTACAAACCAATTGTTGCCAAATGCCAATACTCACAAGTAGAATATATTTTATATTAAAATTTTATTATTTAATTGATATTTAAATATAAGATATGATATGTCCACAACATTTTCACAATATTTGTACAACAAATCCTAAGTGGCAGGTTGTTACTGGTTGTTATTTTTAGGTAAAAAAGTAATTTTAGTGTTAGGTTCAAATTTGAACCAATAACAACTAACCACCTATGATTTGTTGTAAAAATATTGTAAGCGTAGCATCTTTCTTTAAATATATAGAAGGTCTCAATTTAGTACTCACCTTAGGCCTAAAATACATAGAGCCGTCTTTACCATTGATTTGATAAAACAAAGACAAAGACAAAGCCGTGCAGTTGAAGAAGAACCATCTGTTGAGGGCTATGATAGCATGCGTGGGTTTTGAAGGTGGTGAGAGCTTCTACCTATGGATGTAATACATACCTATAGACTCTGTTTACCAAAATAAAAACAATTATATAAAGGTAATTAAATAAAATGAGAAGTAAGAAAACCTTGTGCAGAGTCCCTCCATCTACAACTCAACCTTGGTTTGCATCTCTCACATAGCGGCTGTGTTGGTATAGATTAGGGTGAAATAGAAGTGATTTGATGAAACTGATTGACTATGTTTGAAATTGAATTTCAATTTTTAAACTAATTGGAGAGTGTAACGGTTTTATTGGGCATTTTTTTTGGTAAATTACGTATTTGAACCCTGCCATTTACACCATATTTTAATTCGATCCATAACTTTTCAATTGTATTATTTTGGCCCCTAACCTTTCAATGCTATGTCAAATTAGTCTTTATTGTTATTTCTTAGATGGAAATTTTGCTGACGTGGTTAATGACCAAAATAAAAAATTAGTTTCCGTTGATGTGTCAATAAACTAATTTTTTATTTTGGCCATTTGCAACGTCAACAATTTCCATCAAAGAGATAGCGGTATGGACTCAATCGAAATGACACAAAAAATTAGGGAGTAAATTTGACACAATTGAAAGGTTAAGGGCAAAATTAAAATATGGTATAAAAGATAAAGACCAAATACATCATTTACCCAGCATTTTTTTTTCCTCAATTCTGTTCAGTGTAAGGGTATTTTATCACCAAAATGTTCATAGAGTACAGACATAGCCCAACATCATCTGAATCTAAAAAGTAAAAACCGTGGATGTTTTGTGCTGTCAAAAAAAAATTGAGAAGAAAAACAAAAGGCGTAAATGCATTTTTAATCCCTATATTTTTCACTTTTTCCATTTTAGTCTCTATATTTTATTTTTACCACTTTTAGTCTCTAAACCAATTAACGCCTGACATTTAGGTCTTTTCCGTCACCCAACTAACGGTAAAAGCTGACGTGGCAAATGAGTGTACCGTTGGCACAGTAAATGCTGACGTGTCCATTAAAATAAATTTTAAAAAAAAAATGCTACATTAGCATCTACGTCAACTTCCACATTAGCATCTGACCTTAAAAAATAAATTTATCAATTTTAAAAATTATAAAAAACAAAAAAACATAATTAAAAACAAAAAAAAAAAATGGTGGAACTTAGATCTGTTATATTTGTGCCTAGTTTGTTTTTCTTCTTTATTTTTCTTCTTCTTCCCACTTTGCGACTTTATCAATTCCTTCTTCTCTCTTTTCACAAAATTAAATATACCAGTTTTTAGACACAAAATTTTTTTAAAAAAAAAATTTTAAAAACTTTTGAAACCCCACAAACCTAGATCAAAATCCCAAACCACTGGCAATATAGATTCAAAATTGTCTCAAGCCTTTTCTCTCTAAACTGGTTTAAGTTCAAACTCTCTCTTTGACTCACCCTCTCTCTTTACCTCTCTTATTGACCCTTCATATTAGATCGTGAAGAGAGAGAGTGGGCTTTCTTTTCCTTTCTTATTGACCCTTCAGATTAGACAAAAAGAGAGAGAATGGGCAAAGATGATAGAATTAGAGAGGGAGGTGTGGGTTTGGGAGGTATTGCCTAGGGTGGTGACGTTGGTGAATGGTAGTGGGCGAAGGCAAAGAAGATAAGGTTGGCGGCTTAGGGTGATTTTGGAGTGACGGCTTGGGGTTTTGGTGGACAAGGATGGATCTTGCGGCGGCGCTCCTCTTCATATTCTAGTGAGTCCACCTCCACCATTGAACCGGCGGTGCTCTTCTTCAGATCAGTCATTTTGTTTGGGTCTTATTGGGGTTTGTCTTGTAGGTCATGCTATTTGGGTCTTAAGATTGTGAGAGTTGATCTTGATTTTGAGTGGTCATGTTGTTTGGGTCTTGAGACCAAGAGAGTTGTTCTTGTTGGGAATGAATGGGAGAACTCGGGTTTATCAATAAAAGAGTGAGAGATGATAATTTGTTTTTTCTTTTCTTTGGTGTTCTTGTGATGGGTTTGAGTTCTTGGATGCTAGGTTTGATTTGGGAAGAACAAGTTGTTAAATGAAGAACAAGAAGAAATTTTTTTTATCTCTGTTTCTTTTTTTTCATTTGTGTTGTTGTGATATGGGTCAGTGTTTGTGTTTGATGTTTGTTTGTTTGTTTTTTTTTTTTTTTTTTGGTATTGTTGTAATCTGGGTTTGAGTTCTTGTTGCTGGGTTTGATTAGGAAGAACAAGAAGAACAAGTTGTAATGTTCTTATGAAAATTAATAATGTTAAGTAATATTTTTTTAAAATTAAATTAGATTTAAGGTTTTTTTTTAATTTTAATAATATTTTAATTGTCACATCAGTGCCACATTAGTTAATAGGGTAACGTCAGCTTTTCCTATTAGTTGAGTGACGGAAATGACCTAAATGTCAAATGTTAATTGGTTTAAGGATTAAAAGTGGTAAAAATAAAATGTAGGGACTAAAATAAAAAAAAAATACAAAATATAGGGACTAAAAATGCATTTACACCAATACAAAACAAAACAACACAAAGTAAAAATCCTTTAAATAATACTCCAGTATAGAGTACAGATAGAAGAAGAATAGATACAAGTAGGGCCCGTATAGGCCAACATCATCTGGATCTAAAAAGTAAAAACCATTTATGTTTTGTGCTGTCAAAAACAAATTGAGTAAGAAAAAGAAAACAAAAACAACACAACTGTCCCTCATTAATGGTATTGAAACCTAATGCCCCCATTCTCACTTTCAAATTTTCTTTCAATATCCTCATCTTTCCTTTGTCTTCCCTTCTATATTTTCCCATATCTCTGACTTTCTTAATTTAGCATAGTTTTCATGTTTTTTCTCTGTTTTTGTTGATAATATTGCATATTGGTGAGATAAGAGAGTTTGTCTATATGGGATTTGTTGGGTGATTTCATATGCCTTTGAAAATGATTTTCACCTCAACTCAACCAGTTTTATATTATCTTGGGGCTCCTATTGAGTTGCTTTGTGGTTCTGATTATTGGGTTTGTTTAACTTTAGAGATTACTCCATCTATAATTGTTTCATGCAAATCTATCAATGGAGTAGTGACGTTGTTGAAGATAGATGTTCACTGCAATAGCTAGGTGTTAAGCAGGCAACATGCCCTAATCATCGGGGAAGGTTGCCTATGTGCAGTGCAGAGTGCTACACATCATCAAGATAAGGTGCAGCACAGAATGCATCACAGTATTGGGGACAGTTGCAATCCAGTACATCTCAAGGTGCATTGCATCATTAACAGAGGAATCAAGATGCAATTACAAGAAGGTGGAAAAGTGAAGGTGTAGAAGACCTGATAGAGTCAGTGCCACATCATGATCAGATGATCAATGCAATTTAGGGGAGGTGTTCTCTGTTCCAAATAGACCGGAAGACTACAATTGCTGATTGTGCCATAAAGGTTTGGTGATAGATCTTGATTACGCCCAATAATCTTTAGATATATGTTACTTGAATTTATGTTCTTAGCACAATTGTTGTAAAATGTTTAGAAAGTAGTAACTAATCTTGGTGTTAAGATTTTAAATTTAACATTCAAACAAACCACAGAAATGCATGATTGAAACTGCTCTTTAGATATGAAAAAAAAAAAAAAAAAAAAAAAGATCAGTAAAATATTTTTATTAATTTTATGACATCAAATACTTACATATATCATTATATCTTATGCTACACTAGTGTGAACTAAAACAGTAAAATAAAAAATAAAAAATACAAAGCATAAAATATTTTGCTTCGAAAGCCTAGAGAATTATTGCTATGAATACAAAATATTGGAGAAAAGCCCAAGGAGGAACCGCGATTGGAAGAGGATTTTGCACAGGTTTCATTCCATGCTTGTTGCTTGTTGGAGGGGTTCCACTCCCCAGTCCTTAATTCTATTTCATCCTTAGGTAGCTAAGCAATGGTGTGTGTGGAATAGGTATCCACTTGACAATACAACCGATTGGCCAAGATACTATTCCAATTCCAATGCACACACCCCATTGCCCCCAATTCCACCATGACCACCTGAAGGACTATGGTTATGGCAATGATCCCCAGAAACAACTTGTTCCTATGTATCCCTTTAAACACATTCTTCTTCTCAAGCTTTCTTGCATTGAATTCATTGAACACTTGACAAAGAACAAAAGTGTTAAAGATCAAGGTGTCATTTACCTTCTCGGTCACACTAAAGATTGACTCACCTTTGAATTGCAAGGTCAAGAGAATGATAATCTGATACAAAGCTTGAGCTAAGAGATTTCTCCACATTATGTTGGTAATAAGTGGTTCAGTTCGACCTACTGGTGGCTTTGTCATCAACTCTTCAGTGGGCTTCTTTGTTGCAAGAACTAGAGCACCCAATATGTCCATAATTAGGTTCACCCATAATAACTGAACTGTTGTTAATGGGACTTTTCCTGCTAAGACAGCTGCCACAAAGTTGATCACAAGAGCAACAACATTCACGATGAGTTGGAACTGAATGAACTTTTGGATGTTGTTGTACACATATCTACCCCACTTTAAGACTGTGGCAATGAAGGAAAAGTTGTCATCCAAAATGACAATATCTGAGCTCTCCTTGGCCACTTCGGTGCCTTGAATTCCCATTGAAAGTCCTACGTCAGCTTCTTTCAATGCTAGTGCATCATTTATGCCATCCCTAGTGACTGCAACAACATGACCTTTTTTTTTCAAAATTCTACCATCATCTAGATCTTTCATAATTCTAGAAGCGTCATAGTAACTTGAACACATTCTCAATATCATCTCTACAGCTCCTTTCCAATGTACATGGATTGTGTTGTTTGCATTTCTCCTCATCAAGACTCCGCCTCGTTTCTTTTGAGAATTGAATGCTTCAACATAAAGAATCTTGCAACTTTGCATTAATTGTTCCATTTCCATGCTAAGCTCTAGAACAGCCCATGAAAGAATTGCTTGCTCAGTGGGACTACCTGAGAACTCAATTTCAGATCCTGAAGCAGGCTTGTAAACACTACCAGTTGTGTTTAGAGAAACTCCTTCTTGTAGCAGTTTGAGAAAATATGGAGCAATTGATGAGTAAGTAGCTGGTACAAAAGATTCTATCCCTAGCCAAAACTTAGTCACTTTCATTTCATTCAGAGTGAGGGTGCCTGTTTTTTCAGTACAAATGGTGGTGGCAGATCCCATGGTCTCACAAGCAGAGAGCTTTCGCACCATAGCCTGATCAGCGATCATTCTATTCATGGAATAAGCAAGTGTAAGCGTCACAGCCGAAGGCAAACCTTCTGGAATTGCAACCATGACTATAGTAACTGCAGCAGCAACAATCCCCACCACAGCATTTAGTATGTCATTGACCTTGGTGCTGCTGCCATTGAACTCTTTATTTCCATTCTCATCTTCAGTATTCCCTGTGAAATATCAAACCAACAAGACTACAAGAACTAGGAAAGCAACTGCCAAACCAACCTTACCTATTGATGAAGTAAGCCTGTTGAGCCGAACTTGCAAAGGTGTTTGTTCATTGGTATCGCGGCTGATTGAGCTCATCATCTCTCCCCATATCGTGTTCATCCGAACTGAAGTGACTAGCATCCGAGCATAGCCATCAACCACTTTAGTACCAGAAAACAAAAATGGATGACTGCAATTTACCTCTACATGGTCACTTTCCCCTATCATGCTAGATTCGTCCACTTGCAATGAATGGCCGTCTAAGAATAGCCCATCTGCTGGAACTTGATCTCCAATCTTTAAGCAAATGACATCTCCAACGACAATTTCAAATATTGAAATCTGTTGACGTCTCCCAGCTCTTACAACTTCAATTTAGATATCATTGCTAACTTTGGATAACTGGTCAAGTGTCTGTTTTGCCTAAAGTTACTTATGGTAGAAACAGCAATGACAAGAAATATAGCGACAAATATGCTTCCACCGTCATACCATCGTTCTTTTATTCCATTCTCTTTGATGCCAAACATGAGAGAAAGTACAGCACAGCCTAGAAGGATGAGAATGGTAAGATCCTTGAAGGCTTCCACTACAAAATGTAAGTTCTTTGTAGGCGGTCTTTTGTAAGTGTTTGAGCCAAAAGCCTCATGCCGGTGAGCAATGTCTTCAACATTGCCATGAATCCCGCATTCAACATTGGTTTCAAGAATGGATGCCACTCCATCAACTCCTCCAACAATTTGGAGCTTTTCAATGTTTTTCTCTTTTACAAGCTCAGTAAGACTTGTTTGATCAATTTTGTTGAGTCTAGATTGATCAGTCTTCCGCCTGTTGTCTGGATTGAGATCCAAACTTACGAAAGATGGACAGGGTGGAATCTTGGCATTATTCTTGGTAGTGAGGCTCTAGAATAATAGACGGAAACAAAAGCCGATAGCCATCTCTTTTTAGGTTCACTAAGGGTGTTTGGTACACGAAGTAAATACAGAATCTGCTCCAAGTTTTCTAGGATATTAATACTAGCCATGGTTCAGAAATCACAGGATGAATGTAAATTTAGCAGCTCACTAAAAATAATCTCTTTAAGAAAGCAAGGAATTGACAGTGTAGTAATTACAAGGAAAGAAAAGCAAACATAATTTTCACGAGTAAATTATAAAAGGATGAATGAGCAAAAAGGGTTTTAGGTAATTAAAAAAATTAAAGCAAAAGAATTACTATAGAGATTTGGTTTATGAAATAAGGATTTGTTTGGCTAACTTTATTTTATTTACCTGAGAAGGTATGATTTTTTAAAAACAATAAAAAAAAATTATACAATTGTAATTTTTAAAAACTTGAAAGTTGGAATTGTAGTTGGAATGAGTTGTGTGGAATGGAATATAGGAGTACAGTAAAATGAAGCAAATTACTATAGAGAATTGGATTAAGAAAGCAAGGGATTGAAAAAATGTAGTAGTAAGAAGAAATAATATTTTCGTACGAGTAAATATGAAGCAGGGGAATGATATTAGGAAATAAACGATGGAACAATAATTAATGTAAAAAAAGAGAATGGAGATATGAAGAGATGACAAATTGGATAAAACAGTCTAAAGAATAGGACCTGAAACTTGAAGGCTGGAACCGGGGTTTGGAAAACAGAGCAGAAGTAAATTTGGATGGCTATAGACAGGGGCGGCTTGATGCATTTGGGGGCCTAAGGCGAAAATTGATCATCTTATTTAGATTCAAAATTACTACTAATTAACATGAACTACATAGAATTTTTTTTTTTTTTTTTGAATTTTTAAGACAAAAAAAAAATTTGACAAAATTTTTCATACTTGTTGATGTGGTAGATTGATAGTGGTAAGTAAAACAGTGGTGTTAGTGGTAGATTTATATGAAAACTAGTAAAAGTTTGCTAATTAAACTCTTATTATTATTCTTTTTTTTTAGAAGTGCAACATTTACAATATTTTTTACAACAAATCCTAGATTTTAAACTGTTTTTTGTTTTTTATTTGAAAATATCACTATAATTATTTTTTTGCCATCAACAATAGGCTATAATAACTTGCTACTTAGCATTAGTTGTACAAGCGTTGTGAAAAATATTGTGGACGACGTTGCATTTTTCTCTATTTTTTTATTTTTTTTCATCTAATAAAAAAAATTTATTTTATTTATTGATTATAAATAATCCTATTGGTTAAAATTTAGGGGCCTTTTTTTTACTTGGGGCCTTAGGCGGTTGCATTTTTTGCTCTACCATAGAGCCGGCCCTGGCTATAGATTAGGGATCTGTGTTTTGGAAAGCAACGCAAGGATTTGACAAAAATGTAGTAGTAATCAAGGCAAGAAATATAAGGAAAGTAATATCTTAAATTGTACAAAATAAAGTAAAATATCAAGGATGAATGATCGAAAAAGATTTTAGGAAAGAAAAGAAGAGTGGGAGATATGTTGTGGTACCACCAAACGGATAATGAAATAAAAGTAGTCAACTACAAGGCCTGGAAATTAAAGACGATGTTGATGTAATGGAGATTGGAGAGGGCAGTCAAACATTTTATAGTAGTAGCAGTTCGTGTTCATGTATATGTGTCGGTCTGTGTTTACGCATTGTCAACTTGAAATCTTGGAGGGGGTTAAGGTTACCTTGACCAATAAGAAAGAAAGAAAGATCCCTAAGCTTTCCGTATGTTGCTTTTACGTGTAAACATTGGAGCGTTTTTACTTTACTTTCAGAGCAATGATTTTGTTACTCAAACTCGATGCCATAGTCAAATGCGCTTATTAAAGATCTCAAACTCAAGTATCCAATGTTTGATCCCATTCATAGGTTGTGATATGTGATGCTAATTTGGTTACCCAATTGTTAAAGGTCCCAATGTTTAATTGGAACTTCTTCAAATCATTGATGAACTTTTAATATTGTTTGATAAAATGTTATTCTAAATAATTTATGGATTTTATTAACAAATACTAAGAATATTTGTTTCAAAATAGTTTTTTATAAACTTTTTTTATTATGAGAAGTTAAGAGAGAAGAGCAAAAAGACTTTTTGAGGACAACGGTATTTATTTTGATTAGTAAGTGTTGTAATAAGTCATGATGATTCAAATAGAAGATCTTTCTTCTTCTTCTTTTTATATTTTAAATTTTTTTTTTAAATTTTGCAATCAAAGAGAGTAGCACATGCCACCGCTACTAGTTTCTATGTAAAAAGCTCGTTGGAGGAGTTCATGAGGCAAATGACAACCACAAAACGAAAGTAGTAGTAATAAAGTTGAAGTTGGGCTTAGAAATAGAAATAAAGGCAGAGGCTTCCTTCCCTACTTTGGCCCAATATAGTATAGTCCCACTCCCAACTTTCCACTTTCTCAGCCCACTTATATTATTATGTAAATACTAACACTATCCCATATCTTCCTTCTTTCCAAAAAACCTACTCATATTCTTACTCAATACCCTCTCTCTCTCTCTCTCTCTCTCTCTCTCTCTCACAGAGAGAATGGAAGTTAGCAAGCATAATTGTGTTGCAGTTCGGAAATCTCACGGTGAGGTGAGTAGTACATCTTAATATCTATAGTCTCTCTGTCACAATTTCTTTTTGCTAATTAATCCAATTCCTTTTAGTGAGACTGGGAGCTCATTAATTTGTTGGCCTCCCATCCTTTTCTTGCTCAAATTCTATTAGAGGTTGTCCTGTCTGTCATTGTCCCCTCCACCTTGTAAGCATTCAATTGAAGAATATATATATACATAGCTCCAACTCCACTCCTTGTAATTCTTCTCTTCTCTTTCCCAATAGTTGTTGTGTTTATGTTTTGTTGTCACTATTACTAGCTTTGCGCAATACTAAGTTCCGTTCGATTTTTAATTTTTAAGGTACATTCAAACATTCCCTTATATATATAAAACACCATTCAAACTCTCCATATATTTGGATTGAAATACATCATCATATACTAACTAAATACAGTACATATACAAACAAATGAAATATCACCCACAATCTTCCTAAAAAAAAAAAAAAATCATCTACTCAGTGACCTAGCTACAATACATAATTACAAGCAATCAGACACCAATCAACCTTGGGCTTCTCTTCAATATGAACGAAAATGGGGTTCGAAGTCCTTGCATCTTTTTCATGTTTAGGTAGCTCAGAAATGGTCTTTTTGGAACAGGTATCCACTTCACAATCCAACCAATTGGCCAAGAAACTATTCCAAATCCAATGCACTCAACCCATTGCCCCCAATTCAACCTTTCTGTACCTGCAAACTTCTTCAAAAATTCTACCATCACCACTTGAAGGACTATGGTTATGGCTATGATCCCCAAAAACAACCTATTCCTATGTATCCCTTTAAACACGTTCTTCTTCTCAAGCTTTCTTGCATTGAATTCATTGAACACTTGACAAAGGACGAAAGTATTGAAGATCAATGTGTCATTTACCTTCTTAGTCACACCAAAGATTGATTCACCTTTGAATTGCAAGGTCAAGAGGACAATAATCTGATACAAAGCTTGGGCTAAGAGATTTCTCCACATTATATTGGTAATAAGTGGTTCAGTTCGACCTACTGGTGGCTTCGTCATCAACTCCTCGGTGGGCTTCTCTGTTGCAAGAGCTAGAGCACCCAATGTGTCCATAATTAGGTTCACCCATAATAACTGAACTGCGGTTAATGGGACTTCACCAGCTGAGACAGCTGCCACAAAGTTGATCACAAGAGCAGCAACATTCACAGTGAGTTGGAACTGAATGAACTTTTGGATGTTGTTGTACACACATCTTCCCCATCTTAAAACTGTGGCAACGGAGGCAAAGTTGTCATCCAAAATGACAATATCTGAGCTCTCCTTAGCCACCTCGGTGCCTTGAATTCCCATTGAAAGCCCCACATCAGCTTCTTTCAATGCTGGTGCATCGTTTGTGCCATCTCCAGTGACTGCAACCACATGACCCTTTTGTTTCAAACATTCTACCATCAGTAGCTTGTCAAAGGGAGATGACCTTGCCATCACACAAATTTTATCAACTTTCTCCATTCTCTCCTCTGGTGTGTAGTTTCTGAATACAATGCCTTCTACCACTGCTTCACTCATGTCTTGATCAAACCTCAATATTCCACATTCAGTGGCAATAGCTTTGGCTGTGAAAACATTGTCTCCAGTGATCATTTTGATGTTCACACCTGCATTTCGGCAATCTTCCACAGCCTTCTTTACCCCTGGACGACATGGGTCCTTAATACCCACCAGTCCTAATAGGGTTAGACCATCTTCTTCTATCTTCTTTTGCTCCATATCATGTTCTTGATCTTCTTTTGAAATTTGCTTATGTGCAAAAGCAATGCACCGGAGGCTGCTGGCTGCCATACCTTGAATTGTTTGTTCGAATTTCATCTTTTCACTATCATCTAGATCTTTCATAATTCCAGAAGCATCATAGTAACTTGAACACATTTTCAATATCATCTCTGCAGCTCCTTTCCAGTGTACGTGGATTGTATTGTCTGTCTTTCTCCTTGTTATGACTCCACTTTGTTTCTTCTGTGAATTGAATGCTTCAACATAAAGAATCTTACGACTTTGCGTCAATTGTTCCATTTCCATGTTTAGCTCCAGAACAGCCCATGAAAGAATTGCTTGTTCAGTGGGACTGCCTGAGAACTCAATTTCAGACCCTGAAGTAGGCCTGTAAACACTACCGGTTGTGTTTAGAGCTACTCCTTCTTGTAGCAGTTCAAGAATATATGGGGAGATTGATGAGTAAGTAGCTGGTGCAAAAGATTCTTTCCCTAGCCAAAACTTAGTCACCTTCATTTTATTCAGCGTGAGGGTGCCTGTTTTGTCAGTGCAAATGGTGGTGGTAGAGCCCATGGTCTCACAAGCAGAGAGCTTCCGCACCATTGCCTGATCAGCCATCATTCTTTTCATGGAATAAGCAAGTGTAAGTGTCACAGCCAAAGGCAAACCTTCTGGAATTGCAACCACGACTATAGTAACTGCAGCAGCTACAAATCCCACCACAGCATTTAGTATGTCATCAACCTTGGTGCTGCTGCCATTGAACTCTTTATTTCCATTCTCATCTGTAGTATTGCCAGTGAAATATCGAACCAACAAGACTACAAGAACTAGGAAAGCAACTGCCAAACCAACCTTACCTATTGATGAAGTTAACTTGTTGAGCCGAACTTGTAAAGGTGTTTGTTCATTGGTATCGCGGCTGATTGAGCTCATCATCTCGCCCCATATCGTGTTCATCCCAACCGAAGTGACAAGCATCCTAGCGTAGCCATCAACCACCTTAGTACCAGAAAACAAAAATGGATGACTACAATTTACTTCTACATGGTCACTTTCCCCTGTCATGCTAGATTCATCCACTTGCAATGAATGCCCGTCTAAGAATAGCCCATCTGCTGGAACTTGATCTCCAATCTTTAAGCAAATGACATCTCCAACGACAATTTCAAATATTGAAATCTGTTGACGCCTCCCAGCTCTTACTACTTCAATTTGGATATTGTTGCTGACTTTGGATAACTGGTCAAATTGTCTGTTTTGCCGAAAGTTACTTATGGTGGAAACAGCAATGACTAGAAATATAGCAACAAATATGCTTCCACCGTCATACCATCCTTCTTTTATTCCATTTTCTTTGATGCCAAACACAAGAGAAAGAACAGCACAGCCTAGAAGGATGAGAATGGTAAGATCCTTGAAGGCTTCCACTACAAAATGGAAGAAGCTCTTTGTGGGTGGTCTTTTGTACGTGTTTGTGCCAAAAGCCTCGTGTCGGTGAGTAATGTCTTCAATATTGCCTTGAATCCCGCTTTCAACATTGGTTTTAAGACCGGATGCTAGTCTATCAATGCCTCCTATAATTTGGAGGTTTTCAATGTTTTTCTCTTTCACAAGCTGTGTGAGAGTTTTTTGATCGATTTTTGTGACACTTGCTTGATCAGTTTTCAACCTGTTGTCTTGATTGGGATCCAAAATTATGAAAGAATAGGAGGGTGAAATCTTGGTATTTTTCTTCTTTGACAGGGAAGTCTTGAAAAGAGATAGAAAGGCTCTATAATAATAGATGGAAACAAAAGCCGAGCGCCATCTCTTTTTGGGTTCACTAAGGGTGTTTGGTACAGCAAGTAAAGATTGAATGGACTCCAAGTTGTCTAGGATAATACTAATAGTAGGCATGGTTAGGGAAGCAAAGGATGAATGTACGAAAATTTAGTAGCTTACTATAAAATAATCTTTTTAAGAAAGCAAGGAATTGACAATGTAGTAATTAGAAGGCAAGAAAAGCAAACAAATATTTTTCACGAGTAAATTATAAAAGGATGAATGAGCAAAAAGGTTTTTAGGAAATTTAAAAAAAGAAAAAGAAAAAATCAAAACAAAAGAATTACTATAGAGATTTGGTATATGAAATAAGGATTTATTTGGCTAACTTTATTTTATTTACTTGAGTAGGTATAATTTTTTAAAATCTCGCTTGAATTTTGTTTCAAAAATAAAATAAAAGTATACAAATATATTTTTTTTAAACTTGGAAGTTGGAATGGAATGGAACGGGAGTAAAGTAAAATAAAGTAAATTACTAAAAGAGAATATTGACAATATAGTAGTAAGAAGAAATAAAATTATTGTATTGTACTTACCCGGCCAAAATGATATTCCGACAGAGAATGATATTATTAGATAATAAAAGGCGCAATAATTAATGTATGTAAAAGAGAATGGAGATAGCAAATGGTGTTTAAGAAAGAATTTGGAGCTGAAACTTGAAGAAGGGTGGAAGTGTTGGTTTGGAAATGGGAAGCAGAAGTAGTATGATCTCTGGGGCTTGGGCAGGGGCAGGGGCAGGGGCAGGGGCTATCGGAAAGCAAATTAAGGTGTTTGACTGCGTACGTGTAGTACTTTTAGAAGGCAAAGAATTGGAGCTGAGAAGAGATGAAATGGAAAAAGGGATAAATATATATATAGTTGCTCGCTTCGCGTGTCGGTCAAATTAAGTCCGTTTGTTTAATAAAGATCTTATTGTGTAAGCAATAAGTATGTATGATGAAACATCTATGCAACTTCTTGGCTGATGCGTTGCAATGCTATTTCATTTGGATCAGGATGTCATAAGTAACTCGTACGATACGCGCCTTCGCTTTTGCTTTGTTTTTTTATAAGTCAACACGAAGCCTTTCATTCAGGTATCCACACGAAAAATAGAGAAAATGAGGGAGTATATATTATTATATATTGTCCAGAATTATTAATCCGAACCACTCACAATCACAAACCAATCCATTACTTGATCCACACCATACATAAGCTTGTAACAAATGGTATCAAAGTCATACTAAAGGGCAATGGTCGGAACTCTCGGACAATTCAATTTGTTTGTTTAGGTTTTAATGACATGAAAATATTCTAGAACATGAAAGAATCTACTTGAGACAACTTGATCGTTTCATACTTCCCCAAAATCGTGAAGTGAGAGTTCTCTCATTTTAATGTGATTGAAGACCACACAACACTTGTTGAAATTTTAGAAGTATTAGAGTTCTCTCATCAGTCTCTCTTCCCCCACATACTCTCAACACCGCCTAACTACCGCTCAATCACCACCACCACAACCCATGATATTCCAATCACAAAATCAACCAAAAACAAAGAAAAATCAATCCAAACCCAAAATCAAACCTTCAATGGAAAACTCAACAACTTAGAACCCAAAATCAAACTTCCAAAAAAACCTATCAACCGAAACCCAACTCAAATCGAAGCCACCGTCACCACTGCCATGGAGAGCTTGTTGCTGCCATTAGAGAAGAGAGAACTTGAGAGCTACGACAAAGGAAAAGATCAAAAAATATAAAGTGAAGAGAAAAGACCGTGGAAGTAGAGAGAAGATTTGACTTTGTGAGATAAAAAAGGAAAAAAATAAAAACGGATGCTTTAGTGGTGGGGGTTAAAAGTGTGGGGAAAGGAAGCTTCCTTGAACCTTCCTTACTTGTAAATATCTCTACAATATAATTTAACTAGTTGGAAACCCGTACAAAATACGAGAATTTACCTATTTATAATAAACTAAAATAATTTTATAAAATTTTAAATTGATTATGAAACTATACTATTGCGTGAATTGCTCATATCTTTTTGAGTTACAATTTGATGAATAAGCTATTGCTTGAACATGCAATGGGTTGCAAAAAATCTAGCTAACAAATTTAGTTATTGAAAAAAAATAACTAAAAAATTTTGATGTTAAAACGTTCGAAAGGGAAAAAAAAATCAGAAAATTTACTGGCATTGCCTAGAAATTATTGAAACAAAAAAAAATATATATGACTACCAAATAGAGAAATATAAGAGAAAAATAGGTTACTTTTAAGAGAATAATCCATAATTATAACAGTTGAAATTTGCTAAACTGTTTCAAATATTGCAAAAAATTAAACCCAAAAATTTAGATGGTCAAACTTTCAAAAGACAATAAAATTAAAAATCAAAAGATTCAGAACCTACAAATTATAAAAACAAAACAAAAAAAAGTCATTATTGCGAGACAATTTCAGTAAGGATGGAAAGCTTTTCTAAGTTTTTTTTATTCAATTCTTCCTAATTGATGAAAATTTTGGTTCAAACATTGTCAAACACTTTGAAGGTGCAAATAATATAGGCTTCCAACATAATCTTTAATTAATAAACAAAGAAGCATGACACCATAAGAGAAAACATAAGATAACATATAGTGTATATACCTTACTCCACAGCTGTGAAAAAATATCCACACAAAAGGAATTGAAAACTTGTATAACAAATGCAATAAGCTACTTCTGATGTGAGACAACCTAACATACGTCTCCATAAGGTAAAGCTTAAGGTTATATAATCTAAAATAATATAGAATATAATATCTTTGAACCACACAAAAAGTTAGCAAACTTACTACAATACTTGTAGTTATACTATATATTATAAAGGACTTATTCACAAAAAAGAGAAAAAGCAATAGCAAGCGTACCAAAGAAATTGAAACTTAGGATTTTCTCTCTTAGTGGAGACTGACAGAGGAGATTACTTTAGGGTTTTCAAAGATTTTGTCTCTTATATATATATATATATATATATATATATAAGAGACTCCTGTTAGGACTCTCTCATTATTTAGTTTTAAAAATTAAATTTTTTTTAAATTAAAAAGATGTGGAAAATTATGGGAGTTTTAAAGGTTTCGGTTATATATATATATATATATATATATATATAGATTATAAAAGAATTATAATTTTTTTTTTTTCAAACAAAGCATGATTTTATTTGGAGTTTTATTAAAATCTATATTAAAATTTTTAATTCAAATCAATGCCTTTTTTTTAAAACTAAAATCATACCAATAGTAAATAATATACACACACACACATATCTCTCTCTCCAATGCGTAAACTTGAAACGACACACCAAAATATTTCATTGATGGCAAAATGATGGTCAAAGACACCGATTTGTCGGCTGTCAACGAAGCCACTATTTTGGTGGTCTAGCCACTATTTTGGTAGTCTAGCCACTAGTGCTAGCTGTACGGTGGGCGGAGACATTGATCTAGTGATAGTTGCTGGAAACACTATTTCAGCAGTTCGACCATCGGACCTCCACCACAAGCGGCTCCATTGGCCGAGCCATTGGTGTTGGTAGTTTACTTAAAATATAAGTTTAAATTAAAAAAAAGTATGACCATTAGAGAAAATAATAAAAAATTGATGAAGAATGAATATTTTATTGAAATATCTTGTAAAATAGATAATCTGATGTTGGTGTTTTGTAAAAGTGGTGATGTCAAATAGAAAAAATAGGTTTTTTGTGTAAAATAGACGGAATCTTTTAGAAGAGTTAACTAATTTGAAATGAATCACAACTGACTACAAACATAGCTTATACATATTCAAAAAAAAAAAAAAAAAAAAAAAAAAATCAGTTAGATTAGATTAGGAATACGTTATGACATATTCAAATAAATTAACTTGCATTACAATTAGTTTTCTTGATAATAAATTATATGAAGCTAGTGTGTTTTTTTTTTTTTTTGGGGAAGTTGGAAGTTAGTCTTGTATAAATTCAAATGTGGACAATAAATCTCTCTCTCAAAAAAAAAAAAAAAAAAGGATAATAAATAAAGATTAATTATGATTTTCCAAATTACGTACAAATGTTTTGCTAGTCTTACTTGGAGATTTTTCTTTAAGAAAGCCTTACCTTTTTTTCCCCTCTTAACTAAAATAGAATAAACAATAGATTTGTCCAAAAAAAATTAACATAACACTCACAAATCAATACATTACTCATTTCGTTAAAAGTAAACTCAGATCTTAACTCTGAAACACCCATAGAGCTTAGGCTGGGGCAGGAAGGAGCTTCTATTTACCAAATTCTTTTTCTTAGAAAACGATACCATGACTTCCTTTTATGCCAATAAGAAAATTATGATTTTTTTTAATATTTTGTCACTACCTAGAAATGTTTGAATTTGTTGAAAAATATTGCCGTAGTAAGGTTCACGCAAATAAAGAGGTAAACGTACAGTAGCTCAACTTCCAAATTCAAGCGTAATAACTTTCGCCAAATTTCAATCTTTATGAAATGGCAATTGGTACGAAAAAAATGAAGTAGATTCCTTTTCCAATTGGTTTGGGTAAGTAGATTCATGATTGACAACTCTGCCTAACCTAACCAAACTCTCATACATACAGGTTGAATTGAAAAAACCATTCAACTCGACCCATGCACACTTCTTCTTTCATGTTAGTAACATTTAGGGTAAACTACGTATTTGGCCTATATCCTTTACACTATATTTCAATTTAGTTTTTAACTTTTCAATTGTGTTAATTTGGTTCCTAACCTTTTAATTCCATATCAATTTAGTCCTTACCCGTTATCTTTTAGATGAAAATTAAAGATTTCAATTGTGTCAATTTGGTCTCTAACCTTTCAATGCGATGTCAATTTAGTCTGTTAACGTATATTATGTTATGGGCTTTAGGCCCAGCTAGGTTACTTGTATAGCACACTTGTACTTGTATTACACTTTACTTGTACCACACACATATGTCTCCTATATTAAGGCACTGATATATATTCTTTGATTTATGAAATACAATACAATCATTCAGTATTTCTAGCATAGTCTATGTCATTATATCTTGGATATAAATTGCTAATGACGTCAGCAATTTCCATCTAAAAGATAATGGCAAAAACTAAATTGACATAGAATTAAAAGGTTAAGGACCAAATTAACACAATCGAAATATTAGGAAACAAATTAAAATACGTAGCTTACCTTAACATTTAAAAGGGAAGCTGAAAGTTCCAACTTTTAATATTGACTTTTCAATCTCCTTCACTCTTAACTCCACATGATTTATCATCTAGGTTGTTTTTTTTCCTAGGTACATTTTACTCTTATTATATATTTTTTAAAATGTTAATTTATTATTAATATTATTATTATGACTTAGAGATTAACACATTAATTAAAATATGGCTTATACTTTTAAGAGCTCTAATCCTTAGTTTTGATATAGAGTAACAATAAAATAAGTCGGTACTTAAATATTTCTTTTCAATAAGCAAACCAAAACATGGTCTGAAACAGTAGCCATAACTTTGTACTATGTTACTTGTTAGTTGTCCCCGAGCAGCCTTTTAAATTTCTCTCTCCGTGTTGTTCAGATCCATTACAACTTCTTGATTTTTGCCCCCTCTTTCAAAGCAGTTTGTTTTGGAATGAATAACCACAAGGTGCAAAAACTATGAATTTTACTTTAGTGTTGTCAGATATTGGGAGTGTTAAATGCTCTAACATGCATGGTACAATATGTTACTTCCACTTGAGACGTTCAGTTTAGACTTTAGATAACAACTTGTATTTGAGTTTCGCGACCTGTTATTCTTGGAAGGTGCATTCGTACGTGAAACTTGGAAGTTGGAAGAACGCGTTTTATAGTAGGTGTGCCAAATATTAATTGTACATCTCATTTTTATGAAAAAAATTGAAGAGTAATAACTTCCGTCAACTTCGAGAGGAAATACACCCTGTTATGGATGTATGCTTTCCCCTCTCATAAGTTGGTGAGACCAACAGTTGGTGGGTCACACCAGCTATAAGAGGAGAGAAACATACACCTAGTGGTGGAGACAGGAATTTTGAATTGGGGGACCGAACTATTTTGTCAAGATAAACTCAAATTACAAATAAACACTCTCCTAAAAAATCCACATAATATATATGTGTGTATGAAAATATGAATTTTAATTTTCTTATTCTAAAGTAAGTTATATACATATACACAAAATTATCAACTTTAATATCTATATACACACCTAGACACAAGAGCTTCTTTATAAGAGAAACTTATAATCTTCTTAAACTCTAACAAGTATACAAACATTGTATAATTGGGTATACAACATACAAATATATAGAACAAAAAAAGAAAAAAGAAAAAAAATGAATATAGTATCTTCCATCAAAATCATGCTCAACAATAATTCTTCACATAATAAACTTCATCAATTATTATTTTTATAGCAAAATTATTCATAATTTCCTTTTTAATACATAAATTGTTTGCAAAACTTCATCCATTTTGACAAACCAAAATCATAATGCTATAATTGAAGTCTCATATGAGCTTTTTTTTTTTTCTTGATAAAATCTTGAGAATAGGAAATTTCAACCAAATTGCATATATTATCAATGTTGAATGATTTGAACGCATTAATAGGTTTTGAAATTGAGCTAAAAATTAGGGGTTCAACACTTCCACTATTTACTCACAAAACTTACTACCTAATTATTTCATTCTATTGCAATTGTATTCAACTCTAAACTCTCCTTTTTTGAGAAAAATTACTAGATTATTTGATCAATAATTTCTTTTTTTTGGGGAGGGGGGGGGGGGGTGCAACTCCTATTTTTTTCATATAACCTTTAAATATTTATAAAATATACCTAACTTGTATAAAAAAAATTCAAAATTCAAAATTTTGGAGGGCCAAGGCCCCCCCAACTATACATGTGGCTCCGCCACTGCATACACCCATAACAGGGTGTTTTTTCTCCAACTTTGAAGGCACCAATTTCAATCTTTATGAAATGGCAATTGGTACGGAAAAAATGAAGTAGATACCCCCCCCCCCCCCCCCCCACCCCCCAAAAAAAAGAACTCATTTTCTAATTGGTTTGGGTAAGTGGATTCAGGATTGACAACTTTGCCTAACCTAGCCGGACTCTCTCTCTCTCTCTCTCACACACACACACATATAATATTAATTACTCTTTCATCCTTCTTATTATTTAAATGTCATTTGGTTTGATTATTTGTTTATGCTGGTATGCTTAGAATTTTTAGAAGATGGGATGGGGACAAAAAACACTTGTAAATTGTAATATAGTTGGTTGTTGTTGTTCTAATGCTCATTTTTTTTTAATTAAAAAAATTGTCAAACTCAGCCCATGTGGATTGAGTTGGACCCATGTGATAGATTGGATTGAATAAACCATTCAACTCGACCCATCACTTCCTTCACGTTAGTAACATTTAAGGTAAACTACGTATTTGACCCCTATCCTTTACACCATATTTCAATTTAGTTTCTAACCTTTCAATTTCTTGTCAATTTAGTCCTTGTCCGTTATCTTTTTGATGAAAATTGCTGATTTTAATTGTGTCAATTTGGTCCCTAACATTTCAATGTCGTATCAATTTAGTCCATGCCGTTATATCTTGGATGGAAATTGCTGAAGTCAGCAATGTCCATCTTATGTCTTTCTCCTCATTATGACTCCACTTTGTTTCTTTTGAGAATTGAATGCTTCAATGTAAAGAAATTAACGGAATCAATTCAGAGGACTGGAAGATCTTTTAGAAACAAATTTTCCAGTTGAAGCATGACGATGAGCAAAGAACTTAATGGAATCAATTCAGAGTAGATCAAAAATTAACAATGCCATTCATATTCAAACCTGGCAGGGGAATGACGTCGTTCCCCTAGGTTCTTTCTTCTTTTATTTTTTTAATTAACATTTTTTAGTTTTTTTTTAATTAATTTTTTTTAAAAAAAATCCAAAACGGCGTTGTTTTGTTTAGTAGACGACAACTGTTAACCGAAGCTTAACAGAGGACTAAATTGACAAAATTTGAAATTTAGATGACTGAAATAACAAAACTGAAATTTAAAAGACTAAAATGACAAAATGTAAAACTTAGAGGATTAGTTTTATATTTTGGCCTATTTTTTTTTTTTTTTAAATAAAATGACAGATAAACTGTTAATGTTTGGCATAAGAAAAAATTAATATGTTAATTAGAACATTTGGTTATTCTTAGATTTTTCATCATTATTGATTCGAGCACTTTCACACCAAAGATGCAAAATTAGACTGGAGTACTGGTATTGATTATTTTCTAGGCGGGTATTTATACCGTGCTTCACACACCATTTCACAGCCCCGTAACGCATGAACAATATTTTCTTCGTATAGTTTACAGTTTTCACACCATCTTTCCACTACAACGCTTCTCTTCGCCAAGTTAAAATTAGTTGGAAGGAGATTCTTGTTGGCTATCCACGCAAATCATTTAACTTTAGTTGGTTTCTTGTCTTCCACAATTCCATCCTCGCTTCACCACTTGAACTTCTTTGTTCTGATCCTTTGTTTCTTGTCTTCCAGAGTTTTAGCATATTGCTTAACTGGAAAGCACGGACACAACAAAATTGCCAACATATCGTGGACATGTATTTGATATGGACACGAACGTGTCAATTATGCACTTAGGAAGAAAAAAAAAATTCATTTTTTAATTCAATTGTTCACTTGTTCTATTTTGACAATGAATATTGTTTATTTGAACTCTTTTTATAGGTGTATAGTTTATTTGAACTCTTTTATTCGTACTTTAAACAATATTTTATTGTCTTAAAATTAATTTCAAATATATTTTCAAACATTTCGTTGTTGTTACCTACTTTTTAAATCCAAAATAAACACAACTCATTCGAAATATAAAATACATATACCTAAAAATAAATATTAATTAATTATTGTATCATCGACATATCATATCCTAATTTTTTAAGAAATGCCGTATCACTGTACTACATATCGTGTCTGTAATTGTGCTACATAGCTGTTTAACCTATTATATTTACTTTTTTTTTTTTTTTTTTTTTTTAACTATATCTATCCTCAAACCATATTTACTCTCACACTTGATTTTTACATGAAAAGAATGATGGTTGATCAGGTAATGGTGGGCTCTGCCACTACCATTTGTAATGATAAAACTAGTACTCTCACGTTAAACCAAACGAAGGTGACTAAGTTTTGGCTAGGGAAAGTCTCTTTTGCACTAGATGCTCATCAATTCCACGTTGGGGCCGAGGGGGCCTTGGCCCCCTCAAATTTTTTTTTAAAATTTGAAATATATGCACTCATAAATGAAATATCCCAAAATGTTACAAGATTTTTCAAAGAAGGTAGCCTTCTGCCCCCCATCCTCCCTATGTTTTTCAAAGAAACTCCTTTGGTTTAACAATTTTATGAAGAAAGAAAAATAATTTCAAAAAATGCCCCTTTCTTTTTTTTTTGAAAAACAAAAAAAAAAAAAAAAAAAAAAAAAAAAAAAAAAAATCTCTCTAGCTTACTTTGGTATTGACAGTTAAAGGAGCCTATGTTTCACACACTTTTTTTTTTCTTCATATTCAAAAAATTGCCGTTGATGCCATTGCCAGTAGATTTGCAGTTTACGTTCTCTCAGTTTTCTCCTTCGTCTCTCTGTCCCATTTGCCTTTTCCTTCTCTTTTTTACTTCAAGTAATTGATACTTAGATTAGCGCTATACAATTTACAAACTCCAAGATAAAACATACACGTCAGAAGCAAACTTGATATATCACTTTAGTAGTTTAGTTTACTCCCAGGAATGGTATGGAAAAAAAATAGTGATTGGTAGAGAAAAAAATAGTGAGTCATATATAAATAATATACAACCACTCACAACTTGTCATGATAAAGTTGTGACAAAAAGTTATAAAATAATTATGGTCCTAGAAGGCTAGAACCACTATGGCTTGTCTTCATCTATTCTTTATTTTTTTAATTGATAAATATATTATATAACATATAAATATAATAACTTATTATTAATTTGACAAAATATATTCCTAGATATTTTGATTCAATTTATTTTTATGCATTTTTCAATGATTGTTGTCTAATTTTTAGCCATCTTTTAACCTATTAATAATATTCTTTTATCTTAATCATTATAATTAATGTGTTGTAATTTAACTTGAAAACCTAGGTCGATAGGCAAATTAAAAACTATAATGAGTTATAAATTAATCCACTTAATTGTATTATATCTATGTATCACAAAAAAAACACATATTGTATATTGAATTATGTTTATGATACTACTATACATTTTAGATAATTATACATAGTATCGATATATATATATATATATATATATTAAGAAAAAAAAATATAATCCTCTTAATTATTACTTGGCCCCCCCCAACTACAAATTCCTGGCTCCGCCACTGATCAATTCCTCCATCTATTCTCTGACTGCTACAAGGAGTTGCTTTAAACAAGTTTGGAAGTAAAATCTTAATTACTATTAATTTAGACTCATAAAATCTTAATTATAAGACAGTTGTAAGATAATGATATATATGCTTCTAATATTTTGTACCTGATGTCATGTACTCTCTCTTTTATTTTGTTTAATGCATTATTTGTTGTGAAATTTTAAAGTACTCACAAGTGTACAAACCGTATTGAAGTATAGTTTGACAAGAATGAGGTCGAACCCAAAGGGACTTGTATGAACGTAGGAAAATTAATCAAATCTTAACCAAATTAATCCTAATCTAGTTTAATAAAAATAGGTTGCCTTGAAGTTAAATAAACTAAGCAAATAATTAAACTAAGCAAAAGATATAAAGTAGTAAAAAGATGCAAACAATCAAGAGAAAGGAATTAAGGTTTTGGAATCCGCCTTTTAGTTCATATCAGCATATATTTATGATCATTAATTTTTCCCAACCATTACATGATAATCTAAAAATCAATCTTGCTACCATGGAGAATATTCTCATTAAAACTTCTATTTAAATACCTAAAGCATGCTCTTCTTCGCTTCCTAGGTATAAAACCAAATCATCAATTGTATCCGTAGCCAAACAAATCACAAGAGATATCCAATTTTAAAATCAAGAAATAATAAACCAAGCATTCAATTAATTAAGACAAATCCTAAATCATGAGAAAAACATGATTAAACTCATATCTAGATACTCATCTTAGTCAATTGATATGAAGCAATAACAATTTAAATCATTAAAAAACAACTATTGTGGGAAAAATCAAATCACATAAATATTACTGATAATCCTTAAGAAGGTTTCATCCTCAATCCTAATTATAAACTTAGCTACTCTTGGTAATTGAAATAAAACACAAGAATAAAATACTAAAAATTAAACTAGACAAATAAAATAGAGAAAGAAATAGTCACAATGCTATCATGGAGAAAAGTTACAGAGAAGCCACATGCGGTAATGTCTCTTGCTCCAATTTTCTGTTTTGCATCTCAGCCCTAGCACTAGCCTCCCTAAATTTTGCCCTAAAGAGCCTTTAAATAGGTCAAAGAATCTTATTATAAGTTGAATTTCCGTTTGGATAAATCCCAAATTTTTAGACTTCACTTAACCGACAATTTTGGCCAATTTAATGTCAGAATTTGGACTTTTGGTAAACTACAAAGTTGTATCCCTTTAAGTTAACTTTCCAACCCAACTTGAATCATCTTGATTGGACGTCTGAGCCAAAAGTTATGCTAAAAATACTAACTAATGTGCAGGCTGGAATCCTAATCCAAATTGGACTTGGATTTGGTGCAAATTTCATTTGATTCCTTACTCCAATTGGACTTAAATTTAATTGGGTTGGTCTTCTTTAACTTCATCATGGCCCTTGTAAAAGTAAAGTCCACTAGCTTTCTTCTTTGCACAAATTAACTTATTTAATTTCATTTTCCTACAAGAGACAAATTCACGCAATAAGAATCAATTAAGCACAAAATTGATTATTCAGCATTATTCCAAAACCAAATATAAAATACATGAATTAACTCAAAATAAGTATGATAATGCTTTCTAATAATGATATAAATATGAAAAATTAAGCTATTATCAATGCACATCATTATTCTTTCACCAAATACCAAGAAATGAAAGAAAGAAGAGAAGTGTTTGTTGCATTTTGTAGAAAAATTTCAATGTCGTAAAAAGATCATTCTCCATTTACTTAGAGTCAAATGTAATCTACTCAAAATAGTGAAGATTAATGGTCTTGACTCTAGGAATGGCAACAAGTTAGGTTTGAAGCGGGTTTTTTGATGCCCGGACCCGACTTGTAGGCCCTAACCCGTTACCTGAACCTCGCCCATTTAATATATGGGTTTTGTTAACCCCAATCCCGCCTTGTGGGGCCCCATCTAGCCATTTATGGGCCTAGTCCGACCCATTCTTTAAAAAAAAAAAAAAAAAAAAAAAAAAAAAAAAAAAAAAAAAAACCCAAGTAGAAACGGCAACACAAATCCTATCACAATCATAGAAATCACCAACACAAACATAAACACAAGCTCACATTTAACAACAAAATAAATTGTAAATAATAAATCAACATTGTGTTATCAGTCTTGGTGAAATGAGATTCTTAGATAGAAAATAAATAATAAATAATCACAAAAAATAGAAGAAACAAAAATCCATTTATGGACTGATTTTTACATTAACACAAACATCAACTCCGATTCAAATAGGCGTTATAGTCAACTAAACCAACACAAAATATACACACGCATTACATTCTATACATATTGAATCCTCAGATAAATACCCAAAATAAAAAAAATACTAAGAGCAGAAATGAACCCCAAAAAAAAAAGAAAAGAAAAGAAAAAAGAACCCAGACCACCAAAGCTCCATTGACGATGGTTTCAGCCATCAATCCCACCTTTAGGCTTCGCCTGACCTCAACATGACCAAGAGCTCGTCCAATCATCGCATCTCTCTTTGATCTAAGAATCTCGTGCTCCAATCTAACAACACGACCACATCACTCTCTAATCTAACAATCCCATGCTCCGATCTAACAATCTTGTGCTCCTTCGTGACAAACAACAACCACCACAAGATCGCTCGTCCATGACAAACAACAACCACCACAAGATGAGAGTGAGGGTGATGGTGAGGGTGGGTCGGTGAGTGAGTGAGGGTGAGGGTGACTAGGTGAGACTGTGAGGGGCAGATGAGAGTGAGAGTGAGTGAGGGTGAGGTGAGAGAGGTGGTTAAGTTGAGAGAGAAATGAAAGAATGAAAGAATGGGATATTTTAGGCTTAGGGTTATGATATATATATATATATATAGGTAGGTTTTTTTTTTTTTTAGGTAATTTTACCTTTAGCTAAACGGATTGGGTTTGGGTTTGGGGCAGGTTTTAACAAAACCCAGAACCGACCTGGACTTGCTTCGGATTTTATTTTAAAAACCAAGATTCGACCCTACTGTTTATTGGGTCTGGTCGGGCCGGGTACCTGCGGGTCGGGTTGTTATTGCCATCCTTACTTGACTTCTACATTGAGAGTTAGTAATTCTCAATACTTGCTCGACCAATCGAGATGTGGGATTTTGAATTGAATTTTTAAGTTTCAGCCCATGATGAATTGGCAAATCTAGGGATTCATGCACAGGGTACTTAAAGATATAAATTAAAATATATTCTTTTTATAGAGAACATTAAATAGAGATAATACATGCATATTAAGAGCAGTTATTGTGACCTTGTGCCTCTTGGGTTTGGTACTAAGCTACTTCCAGTTCTCCGTTGGAGCGTGTTACTATGAAGAACTTTGCACCAAGGTTAATGTAATTAAGTTGTTGTTGTGGTGAAGTCAATCATAGATTAAAGATTTGTGCACATTGAAGAAGGTAGCTAAGAAAAGTAGTCCAACTAGATTAGAGTTGCGCTTGTATAGCTCAATAGGTTCTACTATAGGTAGATATTTTGGGATCAAATATATTCCTTGTTCTTGTAACCTCAATTTTTTTTAGTAGATTTTTCAAGGAATGGTAACCTATATATCACTTGTTAGAGTTTTTCCTACCAATGTTTTTCCCATCGTGATCATATCATTGTGCCTCATAATTTACTTTTTAGCTACATAAAATTTAGGTTTGGTGATACAGTTGTTCCCAACAATTTATAATTGGAGCATTGCATAAATTGAATTTAATTAATCAACTTGGGTAATTGGTTTATTTAACCCCCTAAGTTAAATAAACCCAACACATTTTATATCTCAAAAAATTTACACATTCTACTTTTATTTTTATTTTTATTTTATATATAATAAATGTAGGAAAATAATAAATTTCAAAACTTCTTGCCTAGCTCTATGGTCTTACCATTCTTTGTTGAGCACTCATAATTGCACAAATCAAGAAGTAGTGAAATTAGGGGTGAAAATTGGGTGTACATCTCCTAAGTATTATCATTGTTGTCTTTGCCTATGAAGCCAAAGACATGACAGGAAACACTATATTGAAAGGAATAGCAAGCTGCATATCAGAAACAACCACCAATGCCATCCAGGAAGCAATGGTCGGGGCAGCTATCAAGGTTAAGAGTCTTGAGTTTTAATCAAATTTTGTTCCATAGGGTTCCTTTGGTTGGAAATGTGGAAAAGTGAGACGATAAAAAATTGTGGGAGGATGGGAAAAGTAGGAGGATAGCGAATATTTTAATTTTTTCTCCACTTTGTTTGGTTGAGAGTGGAAAAGTGGAGGGATAAAAAAAGTAAGTTTGTATGAATTTACTCATACGCCCTTAGTGATGTTTGGCAGATTGGTCTCACTTAACTCAGAATGGATTAACCTATCACTCTGTTTTTGTGTCCGTTTTGTAATTAGTGATGTTTGTAGCCTAGCTATTTTGGCAACTAGAATGCCAATTCACTGCTGTATGGTTAACCCAGCTTTTTTGTAAACTCTGGGAATGGTATCAATTTTTTTTTTTTTTTTTTTACTGTTGTTGTTACTGTGTTTAATTAAAAAAATTAAGTTAAATTATGTGTAAGCTCATTGGACCAACATTCAACGAGGAACCTACAGTCCTACTTAGTACTTCCTTTCCCCTCTCTCGGCATCTTCAACATCCGCGACCGCCAAGTGAGACGCGTTGACCAAAGCCAAAAGCGTGTCATTGGCAAGCTCCGCCGACATTAACTGAACTCCTTCTTCGAAGCAACCTTGGTGATGCTGGTAGCTCCTCCGTTTGTTCACGATAATGATCATTCAAAAATGGTCATATCTCATTCTCAGCTCAGGTCAGTACATCTTATTAATGTATCTATCTTTCAATTTGTCACAAATTGTTTTTACTAGAGTGTTTCATACTGCTTTAATTTGTTGGGCTTCCTTGCTCAGTGAGGCTGCCCCGACATTCAACGAGGAAACTGCGCGTCTGAGGCCGTGATGGTTAGCGTCTCAAATACTCATTCTATCTCGTTTAACATGCTACTTTATATCGCACTCAACGTCAATGCTTCTATTTTTTACCATTTTAATTAAAATAATATAAAAAGCTCACAACTAACCACAACAACCCACCATCACAGCCACAACCCACCGCTACTGCCAAACCCAAACCTATAGCCAAAGCCAAAATTAACCACCACCCCTACAAAAATCCAAGAAACCCACACCCAAAATGGCAAAATCAGTCATCACCACCAAACCCACAGCCAAACTCACAAAACTCAGCCACAACCAAAATCAATCACCACCACTACCATAGTCAAAATCCAAAAAACCACATCCAAAATTAACCACTACTGTAGGGAATTTAACTAAAATTCCCAACCTGTGAGAAACAAAATAAATAGAGAAAACACACGCCAAATAAAAACAATCACATGCACAAGACAATATTTACGTGGTTTGGCAATTTGCCTACGTCCACGGAGTTGTAGGGATTTCACTATTATCAGGGAAAATACAATAGTGCACAAGAACACTCTCAAGAAACCCAAATCCCAATTACACCCTAGCACTCTCTCACAGAAAAATTAAGAATAGAAACTGACTGCCTCTCTTTTCTCTATTTTCTCTCATGCGACTTGCTCACTAGGTTAATTGGAATTTTTCTTGAATCTCTCTATATATTCTCACGGCTACACTACTACTTAAACATAATATATATATATATATATATCAAAAGTCGGCTGGAGTAAAAAATCCTATTGCAAATAGGATTTGTTCAATAGGTGGACGTGGGCTTGTGGCAATTCAAGCCACACACGGCCCACTTCAACAAATCTCCACCTTGGCTTGAATTGATCAAGCTACACGAGCAAACTCCTTCATCAGCTCCACCTTAGCCCTTAAGGGCTCACAAGCTGCAAACATTAGCCACAATCCTCCATAACACAGTCCCTCATCCCTGCAACTCATCCTCTTGTCCTCAAGCTAGAAGACTAATTGAAGCTGCGCACAGCTTCAACTTCTCAATAGTGACACCCTTAGTCAACATGTCTGCCGAGTTCTTAGATCCACAAATCTTCTCAAGCATTACCAGCTTATCTTCAACAAGGTAATGGATAAAGTGGTATTTTGTCTGTATGTGCTTTGACTTTGAATGAAAAGCCGAATTCTTGGCAAGAAAGATTGCACTCTGACTGTCACTGTGTAGAATGCCCATCTCCTGCTTCTTACCCAATTCATCTAAGAAACCATGTAGCCAAATCATCTCCTTTCCAGCTTCAGTTGCTGCAACATACTCAGCTTCTATACTAGACAAAGTAACAATCTTCTGTAGATTTGAAGCCCATGATATAGCTGTACCACCCAGAGTAAAAACAAACCTAGTAGTACTCTTTCTACTATCAATATCACCAGCAAAATCAGCATCTACATAACCCTGCAGTTTCAAACTTGCACCTGTGAAGCAAAGACATGTATCTGATGAACTCTTCAGATATCTCAGAATCCACTTGACTGCCTCCCAATGCTGCTTTCCAGGCCTACTCATGAATCTGCTCACAACTCCCACTGCATGTGCAATGTCTGGCCTTGTACACACCATAGCATACATCAAGCTGCTAATAGCTGAGGCATAGGGCACCTTGCTCATGTGGTCCCTTTCTTCTTCTGTCTTCGGTGATTGTTCCTTGCTTAGTTTGAAATGACTACCCAAGGGTGTGCTCACTGGTTTAGCTTCATTCATGTTGAACCTGCTGAGAACTTTCTTCACATACTCTGACTGTGAAAGCTTCAATGTACCATTAGCCTTGTCTCTAATGATTCTCATACCAAGGATTTGCTTTGCAGCTCCCAAATCCTTCATTGCAAACTGTTTGGACAATTGCTTCTTCAGATTATTAATCTCTTCAATGCTAGACCCTGCAATAAGCATATCATCCACATACAACAATAATATGATGTAAAAATTGTCAAAAAACTTAACATAGCAACAGTGATCAGCTTCACATCTCTTGAACCCAATTCTGTGCATAAAACTGTCAAATTTCTTGTACCATTGTCTAAGAGCTTGTTTTAGGCCATACAAGCTCTTTTTCAGTTTGCAGACTAGATTCTCTTGTCCTTGAGCAATGAACCCTTCTAGCTGAATCATGTAAAGGTCTTCCTCCAAGTCACCATGAAGGAATGCTGTCTTCACATCTAACTGCTCAAGATGTAAGTTTTCTGCAGCCACCATTCCCAGTACTAGTCTGATTGTTGACATCTTCACAACTGGAGAAAATATCTCTGTGTAGTCAATGCCTTCCTTCTGCTGGAACCCTTTAACAACTAATCTGGCCTTGTAACGTTTGCTACCATCATGCTCATTCTTTATTCTGTATACCCACTTGTTGTGCAAAGCCTTCTTTCTTACTGGCAATTCAGTCAGTTCCCATGTCTGATTCCCCAACAAGGAATCCATCTCATCCTTCATGGCTAACTCCCACTTGCTTGAATTCTCATCTTGCAAGGCTTCTTCATAACACTCTGGCTCACCACCATCAGTCAACAGGAGATAATTTAGAGTAGGTGAATAACGCTGTGGAGGTCTAATGTTTCTGGAAGATCTGCGGACTTCAGCTACAGGTGTACTCAGATCTACTTGTGAATTTACATTCTCCTTATCTTCTTCACCCCTTTTCTGGACAGTACCTTTAGTCAATTCATCTAAGTTGACAAACTCAAATTTCTTTTGATCTATCCCTGTAATATCTGACACTACAGTTGACCTGTCCTTGTACATAACCTGTTCATTAAATATCACATTTCTACTTCTAATGATTTTCCTGTTTTGTTCATCCCAAAACCTATAGCCAAATTTCTCATCACCATAGCCAATTAAAAAACATATTTTAGACTTTGCATTAAGTTTACTACGAGCATCAGAATCAATATGAACATAAGAAACACAACCAAAAACTTTTAAGTGTGAAAACTTTACCTCTTTACCGCTCCAAACCTCCTCAGGAAGTCTGAACTCCATGGGAACTAAAGGTCCTCGGTTTATCAGGTAAGCTGCAGTGCTAATAGCATCAGCCCAAAAAGTTTTTGGTAGTCCAGCATGCAACCTCATACTCTTAGCACGCTCATTGAGAGTTCTGTTCATGCACTCAGCCACACCATTCTGTTGTGGTGTCCCAGGAATGGTCTTCTCCATCCTAATTCCCTGTGCAGCACAATACTCACTGAACCCTTCATCTATGTACTCTCCTCCATTATCTAACCTCAAACATTTTACTTTCAAACCTATTTCTGTCTCAACCATGGCCTTCCACTTCTTAAAGGTTTCAAATACATCTGATTTATTTTTCAGAAAATAAACCCATACCTTTCTACTTGAGTCATCAATGAAAGTGATGTAGTACCTTGAACCTCCAAGGGATGCAACTGGAGAAGGCCCTTACAAATCAGTGTGTACTAACTCCAATTTTTCAGCCTTCGGTGTCCTGCCAGTTTTCAAGAAGCTCACCTTTTTCTGCTTTCCTAAGATGCAACTTTCACACATGTCAAAATCAATGGACTTCAATTCTGGTAATTTTCCTTTTGACAGCAGCATCTTCATCCCTTTCTCACTCATGTGACCAAGTCTTCGGTGCCATAGGCTTGTATCAGTACTTACATCAGCAACTGCAATTGTGTCTCTTGGACTTGAGGTCATGTACAGAGTACCAGTTTTCTTTCCACGAGCCAATACCCTAGCTCCCTTTGTAACCTTCCAAGTACCACCAGCAAATAGTATTGCATGTCCTTCATCATCAAGTTGTCCAACAGAAATCAGATTTCTCCTCAGGTTAGGAATATGTCGAATCTTCTCCAATAACCAAACAAACCCATTGGGCAACAATATTCGAACATCTCCCATACCCACAACATCCAAGGCTGAACCATCAGCCAAATACACCTTACCAAAATCACCTGCAACATAATTCTGTATGATTTCTCGGTGTGGAGTGGTATGAAACGAAGCTCCTGAATCCAAAACCCAATCATCAAGTGGACTGTCTACTGCAAGAAGTAATGCATCATGTACCTCTTCTGTTACAGCATTAGCAGAATCATCTTCATTCTTCTTCTTAGGACTTTTGCATTGATTCCTAAAGTGACCTGTTTTCCCACAATTCCAGCATTGTACTTGTTGGCCTGATCTAGATTTACTTCTGTTCCGATTAGAATTTCTAGATTTTGATCTGCCCCGATTTGAATTTCTGTTATTACCTCTGCCTCTTGTCTCAAGGTTTAGGGCAGAACCAGATCCTGAGGATTCACCTGCATCTCTTCTGCGAATCTCCTCAGCCAGAATTAAATCTCGTATATCATTGTACTTGAGTTTTTCCTTTCCTGTAGAATTGCTTACTGCCATCCTCATTGCCTCCCAACTGTTTGGCAAAGAAGCCAAGACGATTAGAGCACGAATCTCATCATCAAAATCAATTTCTACAGACGACAATTGATTTGTGATAGTATTGAATTCATTCAGATGTTGTGCTACTGATGCATTCTCTGCCATCTTCAGATTGAACAGTTTCTTCATCAAGTGCACCTTATTGTTTGCTGACGGCTTTTCATACATACTAGACAAAGCCTTCATCAGATCTGCTGTGGTCTTCTCTTTTACAACATTGTGTGCAACAGACCTAGACAGAGTTAACCTGATAACTCGTAGTACCTGTCTGTCAAGAAGAGCCCATTCCTCAGCCTTCATAGCCTCAGGTTTTGTCCCCAAAAGAGGCAGATGCAATTTCCTCCCATAGAGATAATCTTCAATCTGCATTCTCCAATACGCGAAGTCTGTGCCATCAAACTTTTCTATTCCAGACGACTTTCCTGCTTCCTCTGCCATTGCTCCCACTCAAACCTAACCCTAGGCTCTGATACCAATTGTAGGGAATTTAACTAAAATTCCCAACCTGTGAGAAACAAAATAAATAGAGAAAACACACGCCAAATAAAAACAATCACACGCACAAGACAATATTTACATAGTTCGGCAATTTGCCTACGTCCACGGAGTTGCAGGGATTTCACTATTATCAGGGAAAATACAATAGTGCACAAGAACACTCTCAAGAAACCCAAATCCCAATTACACCCTAGCACTCTCTCACAGAAAAATTAAGAATAGAAACTGACTGCCTCTCTTTTCTCTATTTTCTCTCATGCGGCTTGCTCACTAGGTTAATTGGAATTTTTCTTGAATCTCTCTATATATTCTCACGGCTACACTACTACTTAAACATAATATATATATATATATATATATCAAAAGTCGGCTGGAGTAAAAAATCCTATTGCAAATAGGATTTGTTCAATAGGTGGACGTGGGCTTGTGGCAATTCAAGCCACACACGGCCCACTTCAACAACTACCACCAAACCCACAGAGATGAAGAAATAGAGGAGAGAGAAAAAAAAAAAAGGAAGAACGGGCGGTCAAAAAAGAAAAAAGAGAAAGAGAGAAGAAAGGGAAGGTGAAGAAAGAAAAATGAAAAATGAAAAGAGAGAGAGAGGAGCTCAAGAGACATACCAATACCTGAGAAAGAGAGAAAAAAGAGAAAAAGTGGAACGTAAGGGAGAAATATTTTTTTAACTGATAGTAGAATAAAAAAGTGCGGAGTATTATTCATTATCGCACATGAGCTATAGATGACGCTTTACTGTGCTTCAATGGCTAAAAAAACGATTTTACCTATTTTACAAATCGTTTATTATCATTTAACATTAGTTATTTTATTTTAGCATTTAACACATTAAAATAATATAAATAATATAATAAAATAATATATTTATTATAAATAAACAATAACTACTGCTACTATCACAGCCACATAAAATATATTATGTTGCTTTACCATTTGAGTTACAATGCACAGTTATAGATGGCTGTGCAGTGTAGTTTATGAGTTAAATTTTTTAACCATACCATTACTAATGTAGCACAATTTTTGTATATTGTGGTGTTAAAAATAGTATTCTAGCAATTTCACACCACCAATGTACGACGATAGATTCAAACAATTTTTCATTAATTAATTAGATTGGTATTTATTTACTTTAATTTTCCCCTCGACTTCATCGTATGAAATGAAGTGAAACCGTATCTTGCTTCAACCAACTAATGGTAACCCAGATTGTGTTTAGATGCATGGATAGCACATATAGCTTCACTTGTTGGAAGACTTTCCCAATATATAGCTCTTGTAGTGTTGCTGTGTTGATGTGTGGCCACTAACACTAGCTTTGTGCAAATAAAGAAGATAATAACAAGTTCCGTATGATTTTAAATTTAACTTACGTTAGAGCAGTCCCAAAAAAAACATGACTGAAACTGTACCTAGATTTGAAAAGAACAAATCAATAAAAAAATTTTCTTAAAAAATACATCATATACTAACAAATGAAATATCTAGGGACATGAATTTTTTTTTTTTTTTTTCTCTAAAAGAAAGCTATACAAAATTGGTAGAGTCCTTGTCTCCTTTTTATTTTGAGAAATGTTATGTTCATAACATTTTTACAATACTTTCACAATAAATTTTAAGCGACAGATTGTTATTAGTAGGCTAAAAAAGTAATTTTAATGATGAATTTAAATTATAATTAATAATAACTATCTATGATTTGTTGTAAAAATATTGTGAATGTAGCAATAACACGTCTCTTTCATTATAGGTAGCTAACGGGTATCCACTTGACGATCAAACCGATTGGCCAAGAAATTATTGCAAATCCAACGCATGTTCCCCATTGCCCCCAGTTTAACCTCTCTGAACCTGTAAACTTTTTCAAAAGTTCTACCATGACCACTTGAAGGACTATGGTTATGCCAATGATTTCCATAAAGAACTTGTTCCTAAGTATCCCTTCAAAAACATTCTTCTTCTTGAGCTTTCTTGCATTGAATTCATTGAAGACCTAACAAAGGACAAAAGTAGTGAAGATCAAGGTGTCATTTACCTTTTCAGTCACACTAAAAATTGATTCACCTTTGAATTGTAAGATCAGAAGGACTACAATCTGATATAAAGCTTGGGCTAAAAGGTTTCTCCACATAATGTTGGTAATAAGTGGCCTAGCTTGATTTACTGGTGGCTTCTTCATTAGTTCCTTGGTGGGTTGCTCTGTTGCTAGAGCTAAAGCACCCAGGGTATGCGTAATTAGGTTCACCCATAATAACTGGACTCCTGTCAACGGGCCTTTACTAACATAAATGACTGCCACCAAGTTGACAATAATAGCAGCAACATTCACAGTGAGTTGAAATTGAATGAACTTTTGAATGTTTTTGTAAACACATCTTCCCCACCTTAAAATTTTGGCCACTGAAGCAAAGTCATCATCCAAAATGACAATATCTGAGCTCTCCTTTGTCACCTCGGTGCCTTGAATTCCCATAGAAAGTCCTACATCAGCTTCTTTCAGTGTTGGGGAATCATTTGTGTAATGCCCAGTGACTGCAACCACATGACCCTTTTGTTTCAAACATTTTACCATTAGTAGTTTGTTGAAAGTTGAGGATCTTGCCAACACACAAATTTTATCAACTTTCTCCATTCTTTCCTCTGATCTGTATTTTCTGAATTCAATGCCTTCTACCACTGCTCCACTCATGTCTTGATCAAACCTCAATATTCCACATTCAGTGGCAATAGCTTTGGCTTTGAAAACATTGTCTCCAGTGATCATTTTGATGTTCACACCTGCATTTTGGCAATCTTCCACAGCCTTCTTTACCCCTGGACGACATGGGTCCTTAATACCCACCAGTCCTAATAGGGTCAGACTATCTTCTTTTATCTTCTTTTGCTCCATATCAAGTTCTTGATCTTCTTCTGAAATTTGCTTATGTGCAAAAGCAATGCACCGGAGGCTGCTGGCTGCCATACCTTGAATTCTTTGTTCGAATTTCAACTTTTCACTATCATCTAGATCTTTCATAATTCCAGAAGCATCATAGTAACTTGAACACATTTTCAATATCATTCCTGCATCTCCTTTCCAGTGTACGTGGATTGTATCGTCTATCTTTCTCCTTGTTATGACTCCGCTTCGTTTCTTCTGAGAATTGAATGCTTCAACGTAAAGAATCTTACAGCTTTGCTTCAATTGTTCCATTTTCATGTTTAGCTCCAGAACAGCCCATGAAAGAATTGCTTGTTCAGTGGGACTACCTGAGAACTCAATTTCAGAGCCTGAAGTAGGCCAGTAAACACTACCGGTTGTGTTTAGAGCAACTCCTTCTTGTAGCAATTCAAGAATATATGGAGCGATTGATGTGTAAGTAGTTGGTGCTTTGCCTAGCCAGAACTTGGTCACCTTCATTTTATTCCGCGTGAGAGTGCCTGTTTTGTCTGTACAAATGGTGGTGATAGAGCCTATGGTCTCACACGCAGACAACTTCCGCACCATTGCCTGGTCAGCCATCATTTTTTTCGTGGAATAAATCTGTGTAAGCTTGACAGCCATAGGAAACCCTTTTGGAGTTACAACCTCAACTATAGTAATAGCAGCCGCCAAAATACCTACCACAGCATTTAGTATGTCATAAACCTTGGTGGTGCTGCCATTAAACACTTTATTTCCATTCTCATCTTTTATATTCCCCGTGAAGTATCGATAGAACAAGATTATGAGAACGTGGAAAGCAACCAGCAAACCAAGCTTTCCTATTGACGAAGTTAGCTCTTTAAGCCGAGTTTGTAAAGTTGTCTGGCGATTGGTATTACGGCTGCTGATTGAACTCATCATCTCGCCCCATTTAGTGTTCATTCCAACTGAAGTGACAAGCATTCGAGCATTGCCATCAATCACCTTTGTTCCAGAAAGCAAAAATGGATGGCTGCAATTTACTTCTACTCGATCACTTTCCCCTGTCATGCTCGATTCATCCACTTGTAATGAGTGTCCATCTAAGAATAGCCCATCTGCTGGAACTTGATCTCCAATCTTTAAGAAAATGACATCTCCAACGACAATTTCAAATATTGAAATTTGTTGACGCCGCCCAGCTCTCACAGCGTCAATTTGGATTTTGTTGCTGACCTCAGTTAACTTGTCAAATTGTCTGTTTTGCCTAAAATGAAATGTGGCAGAAACAACAATGACAAGAAATAGAGCAACAAATATGCTACCACCGTCATACCATCCTTGTTTTATTCCATTCTCTTTGATGCCGAATGCAAGAGAAGATGCAGCACTGCCTAAGTTGATGAGAATGCTATGATCCTTGAATTCTTCCACTACAAAATAATGAAAGAAGCTCTTTGTAGGTGGTGTTTTATACTTGTTTGAGCCGAAAGCCTCATGTCGGCGAGCAATGTCTTCAACATCACCTTGAATCCCATATTCAACATTGGTTTCAAGAGTGGATGCTACTTTAGAAACCCCTCCAATGTTTTGGAGGCTTTCAATTTTTTTCTCTTCCACAAGCTTAGTGAGTGTTGCTTGATCAACGTTGGACTTGATGTCCGGTTTGAGATCCACATCCACGAAAGATGCGTCTTTCTTATCGGGTAGAGAATCTTTGAAAACAGATAGTAGGGCTCTAGAGCAATATATGTAAACAAAGGCGGAGTGCCATCTCTTGTTGGGTACGCTAAGCTGGGAGGAGTGTGGTGCTCCAACGCTTTCCAAGTTTTGTAGGATAATCATAGTCAACATAAATAATTAGCAAAGCACAAAATATAGGAGTAAAGAAGTAAAAAAGAAAAAGGATGATCTTTAAGATTAAGAAAGCAAGGAGTTTTCTTTTATGAGTAATCCTAATCCTAATCCTATCAAAAATAAGTAGAAACAAATTAATGGAGCAAAGGGGAATGGAGATAATGTCGAAATGGATAAAAATTGATCGAGTTGGAATGGGACATCTTAGTTTGGAAGGATGGTATTTATAGGTAGGTGCATGGAGCTTCGTACGTAAGTTCATATTTTCCGTCTTCGAGAGATTTCCAAAAGGATATCATATTCATATTCATATTAATTTTCATATGTTGTGTGTCCGTCCTAACTGCTTTCATCTCACACTTTCACATACATTGGATGGATGTCGGTAGTCGGAACGTATAACTTATAACTGCCCCAAAAACGCGTCTACTACTGCTAGCTGTTGCAATACACTAGTGTGTATGTATGTAGAACTTTTGGCTTTCTGCTGTCAACAGCCTGGAAAGCAAACTGAATTTTTTACGGAGTAGTTCTGGTGCCACAACAATGTGCACAACTTTGTGCACAACTCGGCCACGTGGCGAGTTGTGGTTGGTGGAGGGGTGATGGTGGGTCACCCCTCCACCAACCACAACTCGCCACGTGGCAGAGTTGTGCACAAAGTTGTGCACATTGTTGTGGCATTAGAATTTTCCTTTTTTACGGGACAGGCTCCTCTCCAGTTTTAATATCTCCTGTTGTCTCCCGTTTTTATACAGATGACTGACACTTGGCAAGTAAAAGATCGAAGGGCTAAAAAGACCATCTCTTTCTTCCTCTAGCCTCCGTTTCCAGTTTCCACAAAAATTTTAGATTTTCTTTCCATTTGTCTTTTTTTTTCCTCTCTCCAACATCATTACAACCACCTGATCAACAAAGGCATCAAGACCACAGCTTTCCGGAGAAGAATGGAAAAAAGGAAGATCTGATCTTGAGAAAAAAATCAAGAAAATGCTTTCCTTCAAATCTTTTCACTAGAGACTATTCTATGTTTGGTTGGTTTTCTTCAAGTCATTTTCTTGTGTGCCCAGTGATTTCTTAGCAAAAGAGGGGCTGTACAAGACAACATATATATATGTATTAAAAAGTTGCAGAACCCAAATTTTGATAAAACCCATCTACTGCCATTAAAATGATAAGCACCCAAAACCAAATCTTTTCCGTCATGAGAATCAAAGCAACATCAAAATCCTTGAAATCCTTGAAGACCCATCATGAATGAGACTTGTCCAAACCACACTCTCATCTCCATTAGAACCAAAATCCCTTGAAACCCAGCCCATCCACAAAAACAAAAGCAAAAAGTAATGACAGATCTGAAGAGATAGGGTCTGTAATTTTGTAGAGAAAAAGGGAATTGAGAGAAAGGCTCAAGCAATAGTTTTAATGATAGAGAGAGAAGGGCGAGGGACAACAAAGTGAAGAATGAGATGTGAGAGAGACAAATGGATAGAAAATCTAAAATTGCCATGGAAAGAGATGTTGGAGGAAGAAAGAGAAGTGAGTTCTTTTAGCCCTTGGATCTTTTATTTGCCAAGTGTCAGTCATCCGTGTAAAAACAGGAGACAATAGGAGATATTAAAACTGGAGAGGAGCCTGTCCCATTTTTTACAACAGGTCAACGCAGCGGGAATCAAGGAAGCTCCCGTTGCATCTTAGGTTCCTACTTTCGTCGCATATATGTTCCACGCTGCTTGGATTTGGAAACACCATACGTTCAGTGTCTATTTCAAAAAGTTTATTTAGTTGGAAAATTTTTGTTAAAAGTGTATTAAAATATATTTATATTTTAAAAAAATGATTAAAAAAAAATTGAGATTTTAAAAAGTTACACATAAAAATTAAAAGTTAAAAGTTAAAAATTGAAACTAATGCCAAATAGGTTCTTAGTACTAAAAACAGATTGATGTTTTAACACAATTAGTTAATAAATAAAAAGTCAATTTCATGTTGACTTGCTTAATTCTTAATCAACACCAACTTATTTGATTAATATAAATAAATTTCATTTTTTCTCAAATAAATTTTAATTCTAAATATAATCAAATATTATGTTTGGGTGTGTGTTTGTTTCCAAAAAAGAAGAAGAAGAAGAAGAGGGAATTACACTTCTTTTTCACCCTAAACTATACCATATTTTACACTTAATTTGCCTCATGAACTATCAAAATGCAAGATCGACTCCCCAAATTGAAAACTTTGTAACACTTAACCACTAGTTTTTTTTTTTTTGGCTATTAAGTCTAACAAAATTTAGCATTAAAAGACCAATTTACCCCTCTACCATTTGTTTTGGAGAGAGAGGTAAATTGATATTTCAATGCTTAATTCTATCATACTTAATATTTAAAAACATGATAGGGGGTAAATTGAAACAAATTTACAACTTTGGGAATCAATCATGCATTTCGATAGTTCATGGGGCAAAGTATAAAATGATGTATAGTTTAGATTTTAGAGTGAAAAAGTGTAATTTTCACACCCAAAGAAAAAAGAAAAAAAGAAGAAGAAGAAGAGAGAGATCTTTGTAGTGGAGTGGAACACTGGTTTTAGGACCAAATTCTATGCCCTTCTCACCAGTAAAGATCAATTGTGACACAGTGAACCAATCAAATTGAAACAAAGTAATGAAAACCAATCATTGTACCAAAATGAGAGAAAGCCTAAACATATTGGTCCGTTTGGATTAAGGGGGAGTGGAGTAGAGTAGTATTGGCCCAAAATTAGCATATTTTTAGTCAACTCTACTCTACTCCCCTCCACTCCCCCTCCCCCTCCCTCCTCTCTATTTTTAGCCAACTCAACTCTACTCTACTCTCATTCCTTCCCCTCTCAATTTAAACGGCCTTAAAGGAAAATGGGAGAGAAAGCATGAGTTACACGTACGTACCTAGATGTAAGAACCGTGGGTATAACAATAATAATAAAATAAAATAAAATAAAATTGAAATGGAATCAAGGCATCACAATGAAGTTAATATCTGCTCTACTAATGACCTTGTTAAAAAATCTCAAACTGTTGAGGAGACCACCTAATCAAGTCCCTAATCTTGCCATGATTGATATAGCATGGAACTGTAGAGAGGCTAATTGGTTCTTGACAGTTAGAGCACTGTCAGCAATAATGAATAAGTATAACCTAAGAAATAATACCAACGGAGGAAGAAGGTTACATGAAAAATATTGTGTACGTACAAAGAGGTGAAATATTGTGATCAGCATGTTAATATTCTATAATATATATATATATATATATATCATATTTTAGTTTTTTTTTTTTCCCTTGAAATAGTGCGCATGCCATGTGTATCAATTGCTATATGATATTTATCACTTCATTTTTCTCCTTTAATTTCTAATTTAAAACATTTTTTATTTGTGAAAATAGAGAGAAGAGAAGTCACAATTGTTTATAGCCACCACTTTTTCTTTCTTCCTTTTATGTTGCATGATCAGGCGAGTAGAATGTTTTAATCACTTTGTTAAGTGAACTTTGAAGAGAGTATATTCAAGGGGAGGGATTTGTTGATTCTTAATTCTTCGTAATATGGTTGACACTCAAACTATGTTGGAAAAGTATTTTACTTTTTGATGATGCCGAAAATATCACCAGTAAGCCACACGGTCTTCGCGCGCTCGAAACAACACCTGCACAGCAAAAAGAAAAGACCTAGCAGAGAGCACCAGTGTGGTACTGGCCAAATACCCTCCGAAGGTCAAGTCAGAACTATTTTCACAACTCTAGAGTGCTAGAGCGGGTAAATTATGCGTACCTTAGTTTGTGAGGGTGTTTGGGTTTTTATAGTAGTAGGGGTTGACCCATTTTCCTTGGAGTAGAAATCTTTTCCTTATAGGAGTCTTCTTGGGCGTATTTTGCGGGATCCTTTCTATATAGGAATCCCTCTTAGGTTTCTCAAAACGTGGAGGGCAAGTCATTTCCTTACACACGTAAACGTGATTGGCAAGCAATCTTTGACTAATGCCGTCAGCTTACATTATGCCTTTAGTCTTAATCCCGTCAGTTTCAGGATCCCTTCAGCTTTATGATCCCATCAGCCTTAAGGTGTGCCTTGCCGGTGCTTCTCCCTACGAATCTCTTCCGTCGACAGTCATCAAATGAGGGCTGACGACTTAGTCGTTTCCTGTCACCTATAAACCGTCGGTTTATCTTTTTGTGATTAATCTCTTTTTTTATCCTCATCAGTTGCCCCCTACTCCATATCTCCGTCACTTTATATACTGACGGGTTATAGAGTTAACGTTTTTGTTGACTGATTATTGTTATATTCTTTAAGGGAGTGGGAAAATTATTTACTAGGAACTCCTCGAGCCGCTGTGCATTTAATGCTTTGGACAAATGGCGCGTTCTCATTGGCTTTGCTTCTGACGAGGGCGTCGCTTTGTCTTCCGCACAATTCCACTCTATATATAAGCGGCTCCTCCTCCTCATTTCCTCTATTTCTTCCTTGTTGATCTTTGAAAGAGAGAGACCGTCGCCCTGAATTTCGTCAGCTCATTCCTTACTTCCGTCAACTTGTCCATTGCTGCCCTTGAAGCCGTTTTTCTAAGAAAGTCAACTTACCAGTAAGTTCTATTTCCTCTTCTCTTTCATTTTTGCTTATGCCTGAATAATTCTTTAATGAGGACGTCAGCTTAGGTACTTAGATTAGATCCGTTACTTGTAGATAGTCAGATGTCAAGTGACGCGTCGTGTGAGGAGTCATCAGTCCGCGAAGGAGCGGGCTACGACGAGGCCTTTGGTTCTAGTGATGAGTCAGAGGACTTCTCACCTTCGTCAGAGAGAGAGACGTCGGCCCAATCTCCCAATGGTGATGAGAGTTATACTGAGGGGGGTAAGGATGATGTAGAAGAGGGAAGAGGGGAGAATGGAAGTGACAGGGACGATGTTGATGTTGACGGGGTTGATGGTGACGATGATGAGGAATCTAGTGGAGGGACCTCAGAGGGTCCAGGGGATAACCATCATTTCATTCTTCTTGAGGATTGGGCCGTCAACAAGTTTTTACCCATGATGAGTGATAAGATTTTTAGGGAGTTGCGCACCCATTACCAAATTCCGGACCATATCCCGATCCGTCTCCCTAGAGAGAACGAGAGATGTTACTCAGGGAGAACCACTGACGTTGGCATGTATGATGCCATGTTTGCTACGGGTCTAAGATTGCCACTAACGGCCCTACACCGTCAGCTAGCTGATTTTCTGGGCCTGTTCGTCACTCAAATCGCCCCAAATGCCTGGAGAACTTTCATAGGTGCTGAAATCCTGTGGGGTCGCCTTAGTGGAGGAAACCGTCAGCTTACCTTGGACGAATTCTTTTACTGCTACAAACCCCATCACATTGCCTCGTCTAAGGGGACATACCATTTTAATACCCGAGAGAAAAGTTTGAGGCTAGTATCAGATATGCCAGATTCCAATAGGAACTAGAAAAGTAGATATTTCTTTATTGAGGGGACGGATTGGGTTTGCCGTTAGGAGGAATGGGCGATGATGCCCCATGGTTATTTTGACAACACTTGGGCTTTTGTCAGGGATTCAGGTTAATCCCGTTAACCATGTTTCTTTTGTTTTGAAGTGATGCTACTAACATTCTTTCTCTTTTTTTCTTTTCAACTCATACTCGTCCCCACATAACCGACGAACAGGAGGAGTTCATCCGTCGGGTTCTCGAAATTCCTTTGGAGGAACGAAAGTGTAGGGATTTAATCACCCTTGACACTATTCATTTATACTGCGGGGATCCAGAACCGTCAGCTGAAGCCCAAAAATTGGACGACCTTTCTCGTCGTCGTGAGTAGACTCCTTATTACCTCCGTCAGTCTACCCCTCCGTCTGTTGTTCTAACTGTTAATTTTTTTTTTTTTTGTTGGTAGAGATGGAATCTGCTAAACAGAGGGTAAGGGCTGCCGCAGCCCGTCAGAAGGAGGAGAAAAGGGCAAAGGAGGCAGGGGGGGAAACCTCGTTAACCCCTAAGACCGTTGCTAAGCCTGCAAAGAGGAAGCCTGACGGGAGCGACGGCTGTCCGTCTAAAAAGGCCGTCGTCACTCCTGGGGATAGTGCTCCAAAGGAAAAATCCCCTCTTAAGCCAAGTCATGGTGTAGGCAAGGGGGTAATGACTTCCTTAGGTCCCGTTAATGAGGGCCCCTGCCGCCTCTTAATCCATAAGGACTACGTCATCGGGGAGGTTGAGTCCTTCATAAAACCGATGGACATAGAGCCTTGTGATTTGTTGGGGACGGAGTATTTAAGGGGGTCAGCCCTTTTTGATCTCACCAGGGTATGCTTGCTACCTTTTGGTCGAATTGGTTTTATTTTGTTTTGATAAACTCTGACTGACGTCTGTGTTCTCCTCTCAGGCCTTGGTGCACATCAAGGCCCTTCAAGACTGTTACGTTGCCAAGGAGGGAGTTGTTACCTGGGTCCGGAAGCATAATACAAATTTGATGAATGAACAGGGGCAGTACAAGGATGTCGTTCGTATGCTAAACAAAGAGCTGAAGGAAGTCAGGGAAAAGCTGGTGGAGGCTGACCATTAGAATGAAAAGCTCCAAGAAGAGGTGACGGATCTAGGCCAAAGGGTGCAGACGACTGGGACTGACGCGGTTCGAGATTTTAAAGCGTCGCAATCGTTCATTGACTCTTGTGCCGAGTATTATGGCACTGGGTTTGACGATTGCCTTAAGCAAGTCGCATCGGCATTCCCAGAGTTGGACCTGTCTGGAATTACAATGGATGATGGAAATGACGGCTCCCTTGAGACCAATCTTACTCCGGAGGATGACGGTGTTGTTGTTCTAGCCCAGCCTGCTGCAAACCCTCCTACTCCTGCTTCCAACACTCCAGCTGTGATTGTAGACGTTGAAAATCAAAAAGCTGACGGGAATCCTGCTGACGCTCCTGCTCTTTAGTTCTTTTTATTTGTATTTTAACCTTATATTTCAATCATTTTGCAAACAATCGTTTAATGTGTATTTCAATTACTTTTCAAACAATCGTTTAAGTGCCCGTTTGGTTTTTCGAGCTTTTGTTTGTATACAGTTGCATTTATTACGTGGCATGTTATTCCCGTCGTTTCCATATTTATTAATCAGTGATTGTGCCAGGTGAAGTCCTGGTAAGCGTTCCCGTCTATTTTAGGAATCCCGTCAATTTTTTGAACTGGTTTGGAAACTCCGTCAATAGGGTCTTTGTGCGACTTATGAGCCTGTCCATCTTAACCTTTTGGGTTGGATAGTCTCGTTAGTTTTACGGGCTTTCCCCTTGGGTTCACGACCTTGTTCGTCATTTTTCAAGGTTTGTCGGCTTGGTAGCTTTATCCACGTAATGGTTTCATCGCTTTTGGTAGCCCGTCGGTTTTACAGCCTCGTCTATCAATTGTCACCACTTTTATCATTTTACTTAATTTAATGTGACCGTCAGTTTTCTAATTTCTAGTCATTTCATGGACTTAATGTAAGCCCGTTGGTTCTACAATGGCCTCATCCGTTTGGTGAGATCGTCAGCTTTTTGGCTTCCGTCCATACTTGTGGACTTGATGAGATTGATATTTTTGTAGGCCCGTTGGTTTTAGAACTATGTCCATATGATGATAGTCTCATCTATCAAGTGAGACCGTCAACTTTTTAGCTTTAGTCTGTCATGGACTTGATGAGCTTGTCATCTTTGTAGGCCCGTTGGTTTTAGAACCTTGTCCATATTATGATAGTCTCATCTATTTGGTGAAACCGTCAGCTTTTTAGCTTTAGTCTCTGTCATGGACTTAGTCGTTTTACTTTTATTGTTCACTTTTGTGAACTTTAAACTGTAGATTTGTAAAATAGAAACTTCAGCAATTTTTGAATAAACTCCTTTTATTGCCATACATTTGTAAATAAAAGTAGTTCTAAAACCAAATCCTGCCCTTTGGGCTTAAAATGGAAAAGAGGTATTGTTGCAAAAAACTAAAGTAAATGATAAAACTGAGGAGTAAGACTAAACTTTGCTGAAATGTAAACAAAAAAGGTTGGTCTTCATGTTGCCACTTCTACTGGTAATACTTTCGTAAGTGCTCAGTGTTCCATGGATGTGGTAGCTTTTGTCCGTCTAACGTCTCTAGGTGGTAAGTGCCTTTCCTCGGCCATGACGTAACTCGGTAAGGTCCTTCCCAATTGGGGCCGAGCTTCCCTTGGGTAGGGTCTCTAGCGGCGCCCATGACCTTTCTAAGAACGAGATCTCCAACTTGAAAGTCTCTGTGTCGGACCTGAGAGTTGTAGTGTTTGGCCATGCGGTCCTGGTACCTAGCGAGCCTTTGTTTTGCCGCCGCCCTGATCTCGTCCATTAGGTCAAGCTGTAGTCGCATTGCCTTGTCGTTCTTGTTCTCGTCATGGTTGTGCACCCTATAGCTCGTGAGCCCAACTTCGACCGAGATGACTGCTTCGCTCTCGTACGTTAGTCGGAACGGTGTCTCTCCTGTGGGTGTCCTTGTCGTCGTCCTGTATGCCCGTAGTATGCTTGGCAATTCTTCAAGCCATATACCCTTTGCCCCCTCAAGCTGAGTCTTGATAATCTTGAGCAAGGATCGGTTCATGACTTCGACATGGCCATTAGCCTGAGGGTGGGGGGGGGGGGGGGAGGAGTAGTGGTTCTTTATTCCTAACTGCGAGCAAAAATCTCGGAAGGAGTCGTTGTCGAATTGCCTCCCGTTATCCGAGACAAAGACTCTAGGAATGCCAAACCTGCATATGATGCCTCTCCAGAAAAAACTTTGTATGTTCTTCTCCGTAATGGTGGCCAAAGTTTCAGCTTCCACCTATTTTGTAAAGTAGTCAATGCCCACTACCAGGAACTTCAGCTGTCGCACTGCTGTAGGGAATGGTCCCATAATATCTAATCCCCACTGAGCGAATGGCCATGAGGCCGTCATCGGGGTCAGCTCTTCGGTTGGTTGTCTAATAATATTACTGAATCTTTGGCATTTGTCACAGGTCTTAACATAAGCCTTGGCGTCCTTTTGCATGGTGGGCCAATAGTATCCTGCTCGCACAAGCTTGTGCACCAATGACCTTAACCCCGAATGGTTTCCGCAGATTCCCTCGTGTACCTCTCTCATGACGTAGTCTGCCTCTTCCGTACCCAAGCATCTCAGATATGGACGGGAGAAGCCTCTTTTGTACAAGACGTCTTTTATCAAGACGAACCTTGTCGCCTAGACCTTCAGCTTTCTTGCAGCCTCTTTTCCGTCTGGCAAGACCCCGTTCTTTAAGTATGAAATTAACAGTGCGGTCCAGCTACTGTCAGAGCCTATTTCCTGTACGTTGCTGGAATCTATTAGTGGAGAAAGCTGACCAAAAGAGAGTACATTACCAGGGATGATCATATGTTCTACTGAAGTGGCCTTTGCGAGGCGATCGGCTTGCTCATTTTCTCCTCTGGGGATTTGGACGATTTTGGCCTCTAGGTCATCTATTCTTGCCCTTACTTGATCAAGGTACCTCTTCATCCTTTCGCCCTTGCACTCGTAGTCTCCATTTACTTGGTTAGCAATGACCTAAGAGTCGCAGTAAACGACTACCCTTGTGGCTCCTGCTGCTTTGGCGAGGTCGAGACCTGCTACTAACGCTTCATACTCTGATTCATTGTTGGTAGCGGGAAAGTCGAGACGGACCATACATTCAACTGTATCTCCTTCGGGCGATAGTAGTACGATGCCGCCCCCCCCCCCGGCTTATTTGTTGGATGATCCGTCCGTATATATGCTCCAATGAGGGGACTCTTCTGCCCCCTTGTCTTCGTCATGAATGAATTCTGCTATGAAGTCTGCGATGATTTGCCCTTTGATGGCGGTCCGTGGGCGGTACTGGATATCAAACTCACTCAACTCTATAGCCCATAATGCCAGTCGACCCGCAACTTCAGAATTGCTCATCGCCCATCGCAAGGGCTTGTCGGTCAGAACGTTCACCGTATGGGCTTGAAAGTACGGCTTGAGCTTGCAAGCCGCTGTAACTAATGCAAAGGCAAGTTTCTCCATAGGTGGGTATCTTTCTTCGGCACCACGAAGTGCTCGGCTCGCATAGTATACGGGCTTTTGTACTATTTCTTCTTTTCTGACTAAGGTAGCGCTAACGGCTGCGGGGGAGACGGCTAGATAGAGGAAAAGTTCTTCTCCTGGCTGCGATGGACTCAACAGTGGCGGGGACAAGAGATAAGCCTTCAACTCCTCGAATGCCTACTGACATTTGGCAGTCCACTCGAATGATCTCTTTAGCGTGCGGAAGAAGGGCAAGCACTTGTCCGTTGCCCTCGACACGAACCTATTCAGTGCTGCTATTTTTCAGTTAAGGCTTTGTACCTCCTTCACATTTCTCGATGGTGCCATCTCCATAATGGCCCGAATCTTGTCCGGGTTGGCCTCAATCCCCCTTTGGGACACCATAAATCCTAGGAATTTCCCCGCCATCACCCCAAAGGTGCACTTTCCCGGATTGAGCTTCATGTTGTAAGAGCGAAGGGTGTTGAATGTTTCTTTGAGATCTTCCAAGTGATCTTCCTCCCTTCGGCTTTTTACTAGCATGTCGTCCACGTAGACTTGGACATTCCTCCAAATTTGCTGCTTGAACATTTTGTTCATAAGCCTTTGGTACGTTGCACCTGTGTTCTTCAGGCCGAAGGGCATTACTTTGTAACAGAAGAACTAAGGCCATCACCATAAATTCGTCAAATTTGACAATAAGATCCGAAAAGCTAATCACTCACCGAATACAATTATTCCTACAAATCATAACAATTTGAGCCAAAAATCAAAACTAAAAATCATTTACATAAGGAGAAGGAAAATCAGGAATGAAACAAAATTTCACCCCTATAGAATGCAATATAGAAAGAGAAGCAGAGACAAATAAACTCTTAAAAAAACATGCAAGAGCATGTTAACAAAGGATTGAGACTTGAAGAAACTCCTAAAGAACCAGAAGAGAAAACCATGAAGCTTAAATAATAAGGTACCACTACCACTAACCTAGCCTTTATCCCAATACTTAGGTTCCACTTGCAACATTTACAAACCACTTGCTGCCAAATGCCAATAATCACAAGTAGAATATATTTTATATTAAAATTTTATTATTTAATTGATATTTAAATATATAGAAGGTCTCAATTTAGTACTCACCTTAGGCCCAAAATACATAGAGCTTTCTTTACCATTGATTTGATAAAACAAAGACAAAGCCGTGCATTTGAAGAAGAACCATCGGTTGAGGGCTATGATAGCATGCATGGGTTTTGAAGGTGGGGAAAGCTTCTCCCTATGGATGTAATACACATATGTAGACTCTGTTTACCAAAATAAAAACAATTATATAAAAGTAATTAAATAAAATGAGAAGCAAGAAAACCTTGTGCGAAGTCCCTCCATCTACAACTCAACCTTGGTTTGCATATCTCACATAGCGGCTGTGTTGGTATAGATTAGGGTGAAATAGAAGTGATTTGATGAAACTGAGTAACTGACTACGTTTGAAATTGAATTTCAATTTTTAGACTAATAGGAGAGTGTAACGGTTTTATCGGGCATTTTTTTGGTAAATTATGTATTTGAACCTTATCATTTACACAATATTTTAATTCAATCCATAACTTTTCAATTGTATTATTTTGGCTCCTAACCTTTCAGTGTTGTGTCAATTTAGTCCATACTATTGTGGTTAACGACCAAAATAAAAAATTAGTTTTAGCTGATGTGTCAATAAACTAATTTTATATTTTGGCCGTTTGCAATGTCAACAATTTCCATCAAAGAGATAACAGTATGAACTAAATTGACACAATTGAAAGATTAAGCACAAAATTAAAATATGATATAAAAAATAGGGACTAAATACATCATTTACCCAGCATTTTTTTTTCCTCAATTCTGTTCAGTGTAAGGGTATTTTATCACCAAAATGTTCATAGAGTATAGACATAGGCCAACATCATCCGGATCTAAAAAGTAAAAACCGTGGATGTTTTGTGCTGTCAAAAACGAATCGAGAAGAAAAACAAAACAACACAAAGTAAAAATCCTTTAAATAATACTCCTGTATAGAGTACAGATAGAAGAAGAATTGATATAGGTAGGGCCCATATAGGCCAACATCATCCGGATCTAAAAAGTAAAAACCATGGATGTTTTGTGCTATCAAATACAAATTGAGCAAGAAAAACAAAACAAAATAACACAACTGTCCCTCATTAATCGTATCGAAACCTGATGCCCTCATTCTCACTTTCAATTTTTCTTTCAATATCCTCATCTTTCCTTTGTCTCCCCTTCTTGATTTTCCCATATCTCTGACTTTCTGAATTTAGCATAGTTTTCATGTGTTTTCTCTGTTTTTGTTAATAATATTGCATATTGGTGAGATAAGAGAGTTTGTCTATATGGGGTTCGTTGGGTGATTTCTTATGCCTTTGAAAATGGTTTTCACCTCAACTCAACTAGTTTTTTTTTTTTTTTTTTAATTTAAATCTTGGGGCTCCTATTGAGTTGCTTTGTGGTTCTGATTATTGGGTTTGTTTAACTTTAGAGATTACTCCATCTATAATTGTTTCATGCAAATCTATCAATGGAGTAGTGAAGTGACAGTATCAAGTGGCGTCCAAGCACAATTTTACATTGCTTCCATGAAAAAATTCAGGGGGGGTGTTCTCTGTTCCAAATAGCACGGAAGACTACAACTGCTGATTGTGCCATAAAGGTTTGGTGATAGATCTTGATTAGGCCAAATAATCTTTAGATATATGTTACTTGAATTTATGTTCTTAGCACAATTGTTGTAAAATGTTTAGAAAGTAGTAACTAATCTTTGTGTTAAGATTTTAAATTTAACATTCAAACAAACCACAGAAATACATAATTGAAACTGCTCTTTAGATACGAAAAAAAATAGATCAATAAAATATTTTTATTAATTTTATGACATCAAATACTTACATATATTATTATATCTTATGCTACAGTGTGAACTAAAACAGTAAAATAAAAAATAAGAAATACAAAGCATAAAATATTTGCTTCGAAAGCCTAGAGAATTATTGCTATGAATACAGAATATTGGAGAAAAGCCCAAGGAGGAACCGCGGCTGAAGAGGATTTTGCACAGGTCTCATTCCATGCTTGTTGCTTGTTGGAGGGGTTACACTCCCCAGTCTTAATTCTATTTCATCCTTAGGTAGTTGAGCAATGGTGTGTGTGGAACAGGTATCCACTTGACAATACAACCGATTGGCCAAGATACTATTCCAATTCCAATGCACACACCCCATTGCCCCCAGTTCAACCTTTCTGTATCTGCGAACTTCTTCAAAAATTCCACCATGACCACTTGAAGGACTATGGTTATGGCCATGATCCCCAGAAACAACTTGTTCCTATGTATCCCTTTAAACACATTCTTCTTCTCAAGCTTTCTTGCATTGAATTCATTGAACACTTGACAAAGAACAAAAGTGTTAAAGATCAAGGTGTCATTTACCTTCTCGGTCACACCGAAGATTGATTCACCTTTGAATTGCAAGGTCAAGAGAACGATAATCTGATAGAAAGCTTGAGCTAAGAGATTTCTCCACATTATGTTGGTAATAAGTGGTTCAGTTCGACCTATTGGTGGCTTTGTCATCAACTCTTCGGTGGGCTTCTCTGTTGCAAGAGCTAGAGCACCCAATGTATCCATAATTAGGTTCACCCATAATAACTGAACTGCTGTTAATGGGACTTTTCCAGCTGAGACAGCTGCCACAAAGTTTATCGCAAGAGCAGCAACATTCACGGTGAGTTGGAACTGAATGAACTTTTGGATGTTGTTGTACACACATCTTCCCCACCTTAAAACTGTAGCAACAGAGGCAAAGTTGTCATCCAAAATGACAATATCTGAGCTCTCCTTGGCCACTTCGGTGCCCTGAATTCCCATTGAAAGTCCTACGTCAGCTTCTTTCAATGCTGGTGCATCATTTGTGCCATCTCCAGTGACTGCAACAACATGACCTTTTTGTTTCAAACATTCTACCATCAATAGCTTGTCGAAGGGAGAGGATCTTGCCATCACACAAATTTTATCAACTCTCTCCATTCTCTCCTCAGGTGTGTAGTTTCTGAATTCGACACCTTCCACCACTGCTTCACTCATGTCTTGATCAAACCTCAGTATTCCACATTCAGTGGCAATAGCTTTTGCTGTGAAAACATTGTCTCCAGTGATCATTTTGATGTTCACACCTGCATTTTGGCAATCTTCCACAGCTTTCTTTACCCCTGGACGACAGGGGTCCTTAATACCCACCAGTCCTAATAGGGTCAAACCTTCTTCTTCTATCTTTTTTTGTTCGGAATCATGTTCTTGATCTTCTTCTGAAACTTGCATATGTGCAAAAGCAATGCATCGGAGGCTACTGGCAGCCATACCTTGAATAATTTTCTCAAATTTCATCTTTTCACCATCATCTAGATCTTTCATAATTCCAGAAGCATCATAGTAACTTGAACACATTTTCAATATCATCTCTGCAGCTCCTTTCCAATGTACATGGATTGTATTGTCTGCATTTCTCCTCATCAGGACTCCGCTTCTTTTCTTTTGAGAATTGAATGCTTCAACATGAAGAATCTTGCTACTTTGCATCAATTGTTCCATTTCCATGCTAAGCTCCAGAACAGCCCATGAAAGAATTGCTTGCTCAGTGGGACTACCTGAGAACTCAATTTCAGATCCTGAAGCAGGCTTGTAAACACTACCAGTTGTGTTTAGAGAAACTCCTTCTTGTAGCAGTTTGAGAAAATATGGAGCAATTGATGAGTAAGTAGCTGGTACAAAAGATTCTTTCCCTAGCCAAAACTTAGTCACCTTCATTTTATTCAGAGTGAGGGTGCCTGTTTTGTCAGTACAAATGGTGGTGGCAGACCCCATGGTCTCACAAGCAGAGAGCTTTCGCACCATAGCCTGATCAGCCATCATTCTTTTCATGGAATAAGCAAGTGTAAGCGTCACAGCCAGAGGCAAACCTTCTGGAATTGCAACCACGACTATAGTAACTGCAGCAGCAACAATCCCCACCACAGCATTTAGTATGTCATTGACCTTGGTGCTGCTGCCATTGAACTCTTTATTTCCATTCTCATCTTCAGTATTCCCTGTGAAATATCGAACCAACAAGACTACAAGAACTAGGAAAGCAACTGCCAAACCAACCTTACCTATTGATGAAGTTAGCCTGTTGAGCCGAACTTGTAAAGGTGTTTGTTCATTGGTGTCGCGGCTGATTGAGCTCATCATCTCTCCCCATATCGTGTTCATCCCAACCGAAGTGACTAGCATCCGAGCATAGCCATCAACCACCTTAGTACCAGAAAACAAAAATGGATGACTGCAATTTACTTCTACATGGTCACTTTCCCCTGTCATGCTAGATTCGTCCACTTGCAATGAATGTCCGTCTAAGAATAGCCCATCTGCTGGAACTTGATCTCCAATCTTTAAGCAAATGACATCTCCAACGACAATTTCAAATATTGAAATCTGTTGACGTCTCCCAGCTCTTACAACTTCAATTTGGATATTGTTGCTAACTTTGGATAACTTGTCAAATTGTCTGTTTTGCCTAAAGTTACTTGTGGTAGAAACAGCAATGACAAGAAATATAGCAACAAATATGCTTCCACCGTCATACCATCCTTCTTTTATTCCTTTCTCTTTGATGCCAAACACAAGAGAAAGTACAGCACAGCCTAGAAGGATGAGAATGGTAAGATCCTTGAAGGCTTCCACTATAAAATGGAAGAAGCTCTTTGTAGGCGGTCTTTTGTAAGTGTTTGAGCCAAAAGCCTCATGTCGGTGAGCAATGTCTTCAACATTGCCGTGAATCCCGCATTCAACATTTGTTTCAAGACTAGATGCCACTCCATCAACTCCTCCAACAATTTGGAGCTTTTCAATGTTTTTCTCTTTTACAAGCTCAGTAAGACTTGATTGGTCAATTTTGTTGAGACTCGATTGATCAGTCTCCCACCTGTTGTCTGGATTGAGATCCAAACTTACGAAAGATGGACAGGGTGGAATCTTGGCATTATTCTTCTTTGGTAGTGAGGCTCTAGAATAATAGATGGAAACAAAAGCCGACAGCCATCTCTTTTTGGGTTCTCTAAGGATGTTTGGTACACGAAGTAAATACAGAATCTGCTCCAAGTTTTCTAGGATATTAGTACTAGCCATGGTTCAGAAATCACAGGATGAATGTAAATTTAGCAGCTCACTAAAAATAATCTCTTTAAGAAAGCTAGGAATTGACAATGTAGTAATTACAAGGAAAGAAAAGCAAACATTTTCAGGAGTAAATTATAAAAGGATGAATGAGCAAAAAGGGTTTTAGGTAATTAAAAAAATTAAAGCAAAAGAATTACTATAGAGATTTGGTTTATGAAATAAGGGTTTGTTTGGCTAACTTTATTTTAATTAACTTGAGTAGGTATGATTTTTTAAAAACAATAAAAAAAATTATACAATTGTAATTTTTAAAAACTTGAAAGTTGGAATGAGTTGTGTGGAATGGAATGGAATATAGGAGTAAAGTAAAATGAAGCAAATTACTATAGAGAATTGGATTAAGAAAGCAAGGGATTGACAAAATGTAGTAGTAAGAAAGAAATAATATTTTCGTACGAGTAAATATGAAGCAGGGGAATGATATTAGGAAATAAATACTGGAGCAATAATTAATGTAAAAAAAAAGAGAATGGAGATATGTAGATCGAGATGCCAAATTGGATAAAACAGTCTAAAGAATAAGACCTGAAACTTGAAGGCTGGAACCGGGGTTTGGAAAGCAGAGCAGAAGTAAATTTGGATGGCTATAGGGATCTGTGTTTTGGAAAGCAACGCAAGGATTTGACAAAAATGTAGTAGTAATCAACAAGGTTATTAAACCCGGACCGGACCGTACGGTCCGACCGGAAAACCCGGGAACCGTTCAGATTCACGGTCCATTTAAGGTAAGGAACCGTTCCATGCGAAAAAAGCATGGAACCGTCCGGACCGCGGTCCGACCGTCCGGGTCTGTGAACCGTGACCGGTTCACACGGTTCGGACGGTTCCCTAATTTCAGCCTTTTTTTTTTTTTTTTTTTTTTTTTTTTTTTTTTTTTTTTAACCCTCTCTCAAAAATCACTCTTAGCCTCACTTTGAAACCCTCTCTCAATCACTCTCAATCCTCACTCTCTCAAGTCTCAATCACTCTCTCGTTTCTGCCTCTCCCTCGTCACCGTTGCACTGTCGCAGCTCAGCCCAGATTTCTTCCTCAATCCTCACTCTCTCAATCACTCTCTCCCTCGTCGCCGTCGCACTGTTGCAGCTCAGCCCAGATCTCTTCCTCACTCTCTCAAAGTCTCAATCACTCTCTCGTCTCTACCTCTCTCCCTCGTTGCCGTCGCAGCTCAACCCAGATTGCAGCTCACTCTCTCACGCTCATCTCTGCCTCTCTCCCTCGTCCCTGTCGCAGCTCACTTTGTGCCTCGTCGCCGTTGCCGTCGTTGGTACTTTAATCTGTTTTTTCTTTGTTAATATTTGCAAGTTGATTGTGGATGATGATATAGATTTGAAGTGTTGGTGTGTAAATTGATTTGGGTCAATTGAAAATTGATTGTGGATGATGATATAGATCTGAAGTGTTGGTGTATGTGAAGACAAGGCTTGTGATATTATTGTAATTGTGAAAATTGATTTGGGTCAATTGGTGTTTCTGTCTGCCAAAATTACTTTGTTGTGTCTGCAACTTCTTGCTGCATGTTTTTTTTTTTTTTTTTTTTGTATTTTTTATTGCTGTTGGTTTCAATAATATTTACATTATTCTCAAATCATTTGCCCCATTACTAAAAGCAATCTCAACATAATTGAAATCCCATAATTAACATAGCATCTGAATATGCTAGATTTCAAATTTACTTAACTACAGCTATCAGACCACATATTAATAAAAAAATAAAAAGAGAAGAAGAAAAATGACCCTCAAGAATAGAACAGGTGGACCATGGACCTGTTTCAAAATGAGTTCAGTGATAGAACAGGCAGACGCCTTATAGTATCTTAACTAGCTTTTTCTTATGATGGTGTCCTGAAAACAATTGGCCCTAATGTCTCACATACTTGACAAGCACAATGAAGAAGAAATGACTAATCAAAATGTGAAACAAAAGTAAGCTAATAGCTAGTCAAAGTGAGAAGAAGCAAAAACAGTGTGAAACAAAAGTAAGCTAATAGCTAGTCAAAGTGAGAAGAAGCAAAAACAGTAATACAAGTACCAATGACTTGCAGAAACCCTGTGCTTTCCCAGATAAGAAGACATTATTCTCAGAAACCCTATGCTTTCCCAGCAATACAAGTTAATTATTTAGTTTTTTTTTTTTTTTTTGGGTCTGTTGCATAATGAGTAGGTTCTGTGGAAAGTTGAAAAGGAAAAGTGAATGTGGGATTAGGATGTTTTAGGGATCAGTTTTTGTATTATGGTTCAATTAACTTGTGGAAAGGATGTTACATTTGAAAAGTTTTTTTGTCTAGTGACTTGTTTCTTTCATGCATTTTTGATGGGAAGGAGTTTTTTTTGTCTAGTGTGTAACAATGTGTAATTGTGTACTGTATTTTTGTAAGTTTTATGTATTTTTTAGAAATAAGCTTTTCTAAATGAATTAGGCTATTTTAGTTAATTTTTCTATTTTTTTTTATTAATTTAATGTTTTTATATATATATTTAAAATAATTATTAAATTAATTATGACGTCATCACGGTTCGACCCCGGTTCGACCTCGGTCCAACCTCAAAACCCTTGAACCTCTCCCTTTTACGGTTCAATGAACGGTCCGGGTCTGAAAACCTTGGTAATCAAGGGAAAGAAATATAAGTAAAATATCAAGGACGAATGATCGAAAAAGATTTTAGGAAAGAAAAGAAGAGTGGGAGATATGTTGTGGTACCACCAAATGGATAATGTAGTAAAAGTAGTCTACTACAAGGCCTGGAAATTAAAGACGTATGCTGATGTAATGGAGATAGGAGAGGGCATGTCAAAACATTTTATAGTAGTAGTAGTTCATGTTCATGTTCATGTATCCGTGTCGATCGGTCCGTGTTTCCGCGCTGTCAACTTGAAATGTCGGAGCGTTTTTACTTTGCTTTCAGAGCAATGATTTTGTTATGTAGTAGTATTTATTTGGACCCAAATTTCCATAGAATAATGGAAACTTCAGAGTGCTCCCACTTTTGGAGACAGCAACTCAAAGTCAAACTCAATGCCACAGTCAAACGCGCTTATTAAACTCAAGTATCCAATGTTTGATCCCATTCATAGGTTGTGATATGTGATGCTATTTTGGTTACCCAATTGTTAAAGATCCCAATGTTTAATTGGATTTGGAACTTCTTCAAATCATTGATCAACTTTTAATATTGTTTGATAAAATGTTATTCTAAATAATTTATGGATTTTATTAACAAATACTCTAAGGATATTTGTTTAAATTTTTTTTTAATAAATTTTTTTTATTATGAGAAATGAAAATAAAAATTACAGTTTTTTTTATTTATATTTTCATAATAATTATATCAAAAGTCAAAACTTTTCTAAAATTTTTCATTAATAAATGCCCTAAGGTGCTCATTAACGGACTCATAATTTTATATGTTCCATGGATAAAATGTGGATGAAGTTACTTTTTGATAAGTTAAGAGAGGAGCAAAAAGACTTTTTGAGGACAAAGGTATTTTCTTAGAGGATAGGAATGTTACGTGGCTTATTTGTATTTTTATAATATAAGCAATGTTTGTAGTCTGTTGTGATTACTTCAAATTAGTTACATTAGATTAGGAATATGTTATAACAAATTCAAATAAGTTTTTTTTTTTTTTTTTTTTTAGCAAAAACGATAGTAGATTTTATTTATACAGAATCACGTTATACTATGGGGTAGAAAAAAGATGGGCATTCTTCTAACCAAACAATGGTCTCCTCTTTCTCTTTTGCAGTATTAGCCAAAGCTAGAACAACACAATTACATTGTAAAGGAATACTAAAAAATAAATAAAATCAAAACTATCTCTAATCAAGGTAACATCTTCAAGGATCCAAACAACCTCAAGTGAGCAAATTCTATTAGAGAGTTTAGAAGATCAACAAGTTCAGCAGAGTTGCATTCCACTTCCATTTTGAAAATCTAGTATTTTGATAGAATTATAAAGCTATCCTCATCACAAAAGCCGATGTACAAAGGGAATTCAAATAAGTTAACTTGGCTTACAATGCATTACAATTAGTTTTATTGATAATAAATTATATGAGGCCAGTGTTTATTTTTATTTAGTTCAAAGTTACTCTTGTATAATTCAAATGTGGATGATAAATAAAGATTAATCATGATTTTTCAAATTACAAATGTTTAGTTAGTCTAACTTGGAAATTTAGATTTTTCTTTAAGATCCTCAAGAAAAAAGAAAAGATTTTTCCTTAAGAAAGCCTTACTTTTTTTCCTCTCAACTAAAATAGAAAAAACAATAGAATTGTCAAAAAAAAAAAAAAATCCACATAACACTCAAAAATCAATCCATTACTCATTGCATTAAGTAAGCTCATAAGACCTTTACTCTGAAACACCCATAAAGCTTAGGTTGGGGCAGGAGCTTCTATTTATGTTTGAATTTGTTGAAAAATATTGCCGTAGTAAGGTTTACGCAAATAAGATGGTCATTAGTTGTTCAATTTCTTTTTCTTTTCTTTTTTTTTTCTTTTTTGTGAGAATTTATTAGCAGTTCAACTTCCAAATTCAAGAGTAACTTCGTCTTCCCCCAATTTCGAAGAAGGAAATAAATTTCAATCTTTATGACATGGCAATTGGTATGAAAAAATGAAGTAAATACACCCCTCAAAAAAAAAAAAAAAAAATCCCTTCTCCAAATATTAAATCAAAGCTGAAAATAGCAATAAATAAAGGAAAATTATTGTGTAGTCCCGAAGTAGAAGGTCAGCATACTGATCTTGTACTCCTAGCTAATAAGAGCATGCCAGCACATAACCTCAGCGGGACTGCCAACTCAAGTGCTCTGTTAACGTCTGTTAACTTTTGGAAATTTTTTTAGGACCCTTTTAGTTTCACTTTTAATTTGAAAACAGGGGCGCTCTCACATACGATTCCTCTCTTCCTCTCCCCTGAACGACTTAAGTACTGTGGGCTGTTCCTCTCTCATCTCCGCCAGCATCGTGGAAGTTCACTGTGCGGCCACCTTGCAGTGGTTGGTTCGGTTCGTTCTCTAATGACGTTTTGGTATTCGTTTAAAATGAAAACCGATCTAGCCCAAACGAAAACGAAGGCCCCTCTGGACTCTTCTTTGAATGGATGAATCCACTTTCCCTTTCTGTTGGTTAGATGAAATTCCTAGATTTTCTTCTCCCACAAAATTTTCTACCATAGGTATTCTTAATTGTTTATTATTTTAAATTTCTATTTGTGTTTGCTTGTCTTTGATTTCCTTTGATACCCATGTTCATCTCTTTGATGATTATGGTTAGTATTTGATGGACTGATGTGTCTTGAATTATTTTTGTACTAGGTATTTTAGAATTCATGGCTAATTGGCTATACAACTCTAGCTCATTCCTTATGTACTTCGATTGTTTGATAAAATTCCCCAATGAAAAGACTGTCATTTTTAAAGAATTTTGGTATAGACCTTCATGAAACTTGCTTATTACCGTCAAAAAAGCTTGATTTAATTATCATAACTCATTCTTGGACATGTTATTGATAGTGCTTGGACATATTGGAGTTCACCTGTGATGTTTATTAATAACTGTAAATTTCACTTATGCTATTTTGTATTAATCATGTGATGAATATATATATATATATATATATATATATATTCATACATTATTTAGTGTTGATATTCAATCATTATGCAAAAGAAGTTCAAACTTTAGAGAAGCAAAATGAGCAAAGGTGGAAAGAAAGGTTTCACAACTACAAAAATCTAGAAGGATATTTCGATGGATAGCTGAAAAATAAGTCTGATGATACTTTCATTTGTGGAAACAATTATACTTTCTACATTGAAGCCTTGCTGCCTAGCTTTCTTTTAGGAATCCTTTGTTTTTACTTTTCGGTTTTCATCTTCCAAAGTGAATTTGTTTTTAGATTGCTTTAGTTTGAAAGAAACTACTTTTTGTACTTACAGATTTACTCAAATTTGACTTGGAGCCCATGGAAAGTTATCTACTAATTTTATATGCTTAGTTTCTTGTTCTCAAGGATTATTTACTTTATACATTTCATTCATTTATTTTTCTTTAAATTAGTTTGTCAACCATATAGAAAAGTTACAAAAGTAAGACATAGGCAATGGCCACTATGAACTAAGTAAGAGAGTTCATAAGGTATTTTTTATTATAGTTGAAGACAAGTAAAACTTATTATTATAGTTGTTCTCTACTTTGAAACTAGAATTGCAATGGTGCCTGTACAAAAATTGTCATGAGAACACTTATTCTTGTAATGTATATGATTTTTGAACTAAAAGAATGTCTCGTCTTATTTTAGTCTCTTGTAACTTTTGGAAGCATTTGGAGGAAGCGTATATTATGGTAACAATTTTTTGATGTGGAATTGTCCAATTTTAATGTAATAACCTTCTAAAACATTTAGAAGATTTGTTGAATTCTATGTTTTTTTTCCCCCAATATGGTATAGAAATTAAATGTGAGAATTGTGTTATTATGGTTAATGGTCTTGCTTCATAGTCATGACCAAGGGAATTACCCTGTAATTAACCTGATAACCAAATCCAATAATTCTTAAAAATAAAGTCAGTAATAGTCGGCAATGAAGATACAAACTCACATTATATTAAGAATTTTGAAATTACAAGAATTTACAAATTCACATTGCATACGTACTTTGAAGTTACAAGAATTTGTACTAGACATGGAGGGGAGAATTTTTGGAAATAATCTGAATGCTTTATTATTCAAATCTCATCCTTAAAAATAATTTTTGTTACAAGCTAATTATCATATGCATCACAATGACATAAAGGAACCACTCCAACTAGGTTATCCAAGTTGCCATTCGTCTGGATCTTCTGCTGCAAAATATTCATGCCACAAAGATAAGCAACACTTCACAACATTATATAACGAGGCATAAAACTCAATCCAAACAGGAATGACAAAAATAAAAGTAAAATAATGTAATTTTAATTGACATAAGGACAATAAATTCCATCAACTTATGATTTTGACTAACAATTGATTTTGATACAACAACTAATACACTGTTACTGAGGCATAGAAATATAATTTACAATACAAGCCCTCAGGTAATTCGCCTGCTTTACATTAATCCCAGCTATACCTAAATGGAACACAAGGCACTAATATCACTCTCCACTGATCATAGCTAACTGAAAAGGGACCCTCTTAATTTCCACAAACGTCAAATAAGAATTTTGAGTTTACACAAGGCTGCATGTTAGCACTTGAGTAGTCAGAACTTTACACGATAGCATAAACAATAAGAATTTTGAGTTTGATACTGCACCTGAGCAATGTGTTTGGCAGAGATGAGTTAAACCATAACAAAAGATGCATGCCACCCTTGCTTTAGGCCAAATATTTCTAGTAAACCATCATCAACATGGGCCTCATCAAAGCCTCTCTGGTAATAAACCAAAAAAATATAAGAGTAAAAGTAAGAATCCTACACTTGGAACCAACACTCTTTAAAAAATATACTTTCACCAAGGAACCATCAATTTGACATTTGACTGTAGAACATACTTGCATATACAGAGTAACAAAGACCAAGTAGTTGAGAAACAAAAGAAAAGAAACAGGCATTTACCTGAAATATAGCTCCAAAGAAAAATAATAAAAGAGCTTCATAACAAATTTATAAAAATAAAAAAATAAATTAAAAAAATCAATAAAGAAACAAAAGCTAAGCATTGCCTCCTTTCCAAAGGGAGGAGGTGCAATTTGAGTACAACAGATGCATTTCCATGCATTGTTGTAGCATATAAATATAAGAAAATACATCCCTAAAAGGGCTGATAAGCTACATTAATTTACTTACGAATTCCGGTAATACTCTCACAAGTACTTAGGCTTTAAATAAATGGAAACTACTAAATCAATAATAGATTCACTGCAAAACAGCAAATACTTCACTCAAAAAAAAAAAAAAAAAAAAAAAAAAAAAAAAAAAAAAAAAAAAACCTTATAGCACTGCAAAATAAGGATTTGGCTCTGTCTCAGAAAGCTAGACAAGGATTTGGCTCATTGTGGCCTAAGAAACATTTAAACAAACACTCACCAGCCACAAGTTACTTCACAAAATTACAAATCCAACACCCAATTGGGTAAAAAATGCAAATCCAAAACACATTACAACCTAAACCCCAAATTACATGTAGCCTCACTAATGCAGCGTAGGCGTGTAGAAGCAGAATCTATAACACACAAATACTACAACTCTTCCACTATACTTAAGTTCTACAAGAACATTAGGCTAATAGGCAAAATAATAGAGAAAACATTTCTAGCAAACTTTTATTCAAAAACACACATAACATCAATAACCTCTCTATAAAGAGTATTTATAGGAATAGAATTTCTCCTACTCCTTTTAAGAAAAAAAATAATAAACCTACTTCTACTTGAGAAAGGAAAAACAATTTAACTAGGAAAAGAAAAACAATTAAAACCCCAATTTAACTAGGAAAAGGATTTTAATTCAAAATACTAGAGTAAATAAATCCTAATTCAAATAGGAAAAGGAAAATAATAAAAACTCTTTGTTCTTCGTAACGTGATTTGCATCACTCACCAGCCACAACTTACACAACAACATTACAGATCCAAACACCCAATTGGGTAACAATTACAAATCCAAATCACATTACAATCAAAACCCCAAACAGTAGATTTATCCCAAAAATATGAGATTCAAATCATCAATAATTACAGTATAAGAAATTTCCACAAAAGATAATTTTAAAAAAATTGTACTCATAATTTAAAAAAAATTGTACTCACAGCTTATGCCTTTACAAATAGCTATACCCGTGAATGAGGCTTGGAGTGGTGGATTAGAAGAGGACAGAGGGGCTTTCGTTTTCGTTTGGGCTAGATCAGTTTTCGTTTTAAACGAATACCGAAACGGCATCAGAGAACGAACTGAACCAACCACGGCAAGGTGGCCGCACAGTGAACTTCCATGATGCTGACGCAGATGAGAGAGGAACAGCCCATGGTACTTGAGCCGTTGTTCATGGGAGAGGAATCGTATGTGAGAGCGCCCCTATTTTCAAATTAAAAGTGAAACTAAAAATTTTTAAACGTTAACAGAGCACCTGAGTTGGCAATCCTGCTGAGGTAAGCAAGTTATTATACGTTGGCATGCACCTATTGGCTGGGAGTAACTGACCTTGTACTCTGAGACTACATAATAATTTCCCATGAATAAAAAAGAATTATGTAACTGCCCCCAAATTCAGTGTTGACTAGAGAGTAGTATTTAACAAATAAAAGGTTTGTAGTTTCTCAAAATAAATAAATAAAAGGTCTATTTGATTGTGTTGTTTAAACAACAGTTTTCATTGTTTAAACAATACAACATATATTTTCACAACACTTTTTTACCCACACGTATTTCCACAATGTTACTAGAACAATATTACCAAACGGATCATTTGTGACAAAACAACTTTAAATAAAAAGTTCTTTAGTGGTTGGAGCATTTATAACAAATTATCGTCATAAAGTGCTTTTTTTTTTTTTTTTTTTTTTTTTTGAGAATCAAGACCAATCTTTATTAACTATGGCTATGAAAATCAGCCTGCAGTACATCTACAATTTTTGGTGGTAAATCTTCCATCCAGACTTGTAAAGAAGAAAATGAAATTGCTTGTCTCACTAGCGAGTGAGGTACAGTATTACAGTGCCTTCATACAGGAGAATATGATAAGTTTGAAAAATAAGAGGCTAAACACTGTATGTCTTTCACAATGCACTCATGTATATTCTATGACTTGCGAAATACAATACAATCATTCAGTATTTCTAACAGAGTACATCTTCATGTTGTGATTGGCAACGTTCACAGTGTTCATCAATAAGAATTTTTCATCTCATCAAGTTCTGTTTCATAGGTAGGGAATTTTTCGTTGCTCTCCATGCCAAGTTTTTTACTTTGCTTGGTACTTTTAAATTCCATATCCCTTGCCATAGTGGTTGTAGCAACTGTGTTTCGGATTGCCCAGGTTGTTGATATTGAGCTTCCATCTACAGAAATTTGTATCCTGATTTGACTAGGTGAGGCCAGGTTAGTTTATCAGGTTGGTTTGTATGGCAGAGAGGCATATTCTTCACCACGATTGCTTCAAAACTCAGCAGTGTTGCTTCTATCAAATCTATTTTCTAGCTCCTTCGGTCTTCATCAATGAATTTACTCACCTTAGCATCCATCAGGCCTTCCACTCTTTGCGATAGAATTTTTGGGGAGTGTTTTTGAGGCACCAACGATCTCCCCAAATAGCCACTGATTTCCCTTCCCCAATTCTCTAGCTTGTCCCCCTATTAATGACATCTCTCCCCCTAATAATGCTTTTCCATGCATAAGATGACGAATTTGGACATGTGGCTTCCATAATTGAACAATGTGGGAAAATTTTCGCTTCAAAAATCTGGTAAAACAGCGAAGATTTATCATGTAGGAGGCGCCAAGTCTGCTAAGCCAGTAGTGCATCATTGAACCTTGATAGGTCCTTGAAACCCATACCACCTTGCGTCTTCGGCTTACATAAATCTTCCCATTTAATCCAATGGACCTTTCAGCTATCCCCCCTTTGTCCCCAAAATATTCTTCGAATGAGAGCTTCAATATCATGACACAAGCCAACTGGGAGTTTAAAGCAGGACATCGTATATGTAGAGAGTGCTTGAGCTACCACCTTAATTTAAATTTTCCTCCCTGCTTGTGATAGGAGCTTACCCTCCCACCCTTGAAGCTTCTTCCACACTCTTTGCTTGATGTTGTCAAAACTTTCCTTCTTCTTATGACCTATGAAGCTTGGTAGTCCCAAATACTTTTCATACTGTTGGACCACTGTTACCCCGAAAGCATCCTTTATTGAAGTTTGTATTTGTTAGGAGGTTGATTTGCTGAAAAATAGAGTCATTTTTCCTCTATTAATTTGTTGTTCAAATGCTCGTTCATATGTGGCTAAGATCTCCAAGAGCTTCTCACACTCACTTGTTTTTGCCCTACAAAAAATAAGGATGTCATCTACAAAAAGAAGATGAGATAGTTTAGGTCCATTCTGACAAATTGACACACCCCTTATATCTCCATTTTCCTCTGCCTTTTTTAATAATCTGTGGAAACCCTCTATGCATAGCAAGAATATATATGGAGATAATGGATCTCCTTGGTGAAGTCCCCTAGTGGATTGAATTTGACCATGTGGCACCCCATTGATCATCACCGAGTATGTGGCTTTGGAAATACATTGCATCATTAGATTTGCCCATGTTTCACCAAATCCCATTTTCGTCATCAATTTCTCCATATATTGCCATTCCACTTTGTCATAAGCCTTGCTCATGTCAAGTTTAAGTGCCATATAACCTGTCTCTCAAGAACTATGATTTCTCAAATAGTGGAGGGTTTCGAAAGCCACCATAATATTATTAGAGATCAACTTGTCTGTCATGAAAGCACTTTGTTGCTCCGAAACTAGCTGGGGTAAAATCTTCTTCAATCTGTTTGCCGACACTTTCGAGAAAATTCTGTGCAAAACATTGCTGAGACTAATATGGCGATATTGTGAAACATATTATGGATTTTAACTTTAGGAATCAAAGTTATAAATGAATGACACAATGATTAAGGGAGATTACCAGAATTTAAATACAATAAAATGGTATCAACAACATCGCTACCTACCAAGGACCAGTAGTGTTTATAAAAAAGAGGCGGCATACCATCCGGCACAGTATCTACCACACAGCCTAGGTGTGTACCCCACTACTCGGTGTTGTCATACAGCCCTTTAATGTAATTTCTTCACCTACGTTGTGATACCTTGCTATGAAAAAACTTCGAATTCCTATCGTCATCTTTCAGCCACTATATTTTTGCCCTCTGTCCCCATAGCTGTGCTTCTCGGTCAAGGAGTGTATTAATCTCCTTTTCTAATTTTTTTCAAGAGGTGAGTCGACCCCCCATTGAGTGCTACTCTCTCGGCTTGGGCAAACTATTTTTGGTTTTTCTCCAATTCTCTTCGTACGTTCCGGAAACAGGTTTTACTCCACTTCGTCAATTCTTTCCCCCAAGTTTCTATCTTCTTTATCACCTTGCCTCCAACCGGATCTGTATATGCTTTTTTTGCCAGACAACTTCAACCATTTCCCCACAACCCCTTTCACTCATCCACATCTTCTCAAAACAAAAAGGCCTTTGTTGTTTGCACTCCATCCCTTCCAGAACAATCCACAATGGTTTATGATCTGAAGTAGTAACATCTAGATGATGAATTTGTGTATTCGAATACATGGAAAACTAGTCACTCATCGCCACTGCCCTATCCAATCTCTCCCATATTGTGAAGTTGTCAAAGTGTTTATTCCAAGTAAATCTCAGTCCCACAAATCCAAGGTCCATAAATCCACATTCATCAAAAATGTCCTTGAAAGCTTACATCTGTGCATGAGATTGTATTCTACCACCCAATTTTTCGGACTACTTTATAATTTCATTAAAGTCACCCGCACATAACCAAGGTGCATTACTTCGGCTTTTCAGGTTTCTCAAACATGAAAAAGCTTCATGTCTGAGTTGGGTGTCTGGCTTTCCATAAAATCCTATAAATCTCCACTCCCCTTTGTTCTTTTTTATTGTAGCATCGATGTGATTTTTTGAAAATGTCTCAATTGTTATATCGAAGTCTTCCTCCCAATATATCACCAATCCCCCTAACTTATTTCTCCTAGGTGCCACAAATCTATTTTTAAACTTTAAACGATCCTAAATTAAAATTAGCCTAGTTTCGTCTGTCCATGTTTCAGCTAAAAACACAACAGAGGGATCTTTTTCCTACGCTAGCTCTACAAGCTAATTTTTTGTACATTAGTTCCCAAGCTCCCAATAGTTCCAACATAAAAGACTCATTGCTTCTAGCAGGGCTGCGAACCAACCTCTACCAATATCTGATTGTTACCTTTGCCATCCTGAGAAACAGTTTTCTTTTTCTTCTGTAACTCAAATTGACCTCCAGTGTGCCGTGTACTCCTTTTTGAACCCACTGCCTCTGCCATAATAACATCAATCCCAGGGATGGACCTAGCCAATCGTTTCAATGTAGCTGCACTCCCCGTAGGGATGTTTGTGTTTTCGGGTAAAGTAGAGAGTGGTGCACGAGTTGGTATTGCTTGTGGTTGTGCACATGATTGAGTGGACTTCAAATAAAGTTCATTAATTGTCACAGACTCCAGATTATTTTCCTTACTTGTAGATGAGATATTCTTGGAGCATAATTCTGTAACAACATCGAATCTCCCAATATCTCGGTCAATCTCCTCAATTTTCTCTTCAAACAGCTTAGCTGATACTCCCCCAATCTCTAGGCCCGGATTTTTAGCATTGAATTCAAAATTAATCCCTTGATCCTTGTGGGATGGGCTTGATTCCATCAAATGTGGCTCCTGAATATCCGAGTGGCAATTAGAATTTTTTTTCTGGATTCAAACTTTCCTTTCCTGGCCTTATGATCTCCAGTGACGGCCCCACTCTTCAAATCACCACAGGTGGTTTCTCAAACAACCTGGTAGCTGTATTGGTCCTTGGGCCAGCAGCTTTTGTTTTATAGAAACTCGGAACAAAGATCAAGTTTTGTCTCGACGGCACAAAGGGTGGTGCTCTAATCCATGCACCGAATTGTTGGGCCTCTATTGTAAGGGTACCTTCACTTTCTATCCACAACTCGCAATCTCTGTCATCGTGTGTAGGGCTGCCACACCAATAGCATAGGTTTGACAATCGTTCTTATTTGAAGACACCCACAACTCCTTGCCATTCTCTAGGGAGATCACTCTACCTCGAAATAGTGGCTAAGAGATATCGATAGTGACACACACCCTGATAAAACCATCCCCCATTGATTCACTTTCTTCAGTGTTGATGTCCACTGTGCTGATTGCGCCACATATTTTTTTAGCAACTGCCCTTGTTCGGAAACAAAATGGTATGTCATGTACCTGAACCCAGAAAGTAACCATGTTAAAATTTATATCAAGCACATCAACCTCCTTATCATACCAGTGCAAAACCATGAGATGTTTATCGAAGCTCCACGGTTTGGTATTAAGAAATCTATCGAGGTCTGCTTGGTTGTTGAAAGTGAAAAGAACCACGTGATCCCCCTCCTTAGTCACCTTAATTAAAGCCATTTTTCGATCTCCATATAGGTGTGAATGTTTTTGCGATGGCCTCAATGTTTAAAGCACGCTTGGTGAAAAACTTCACAGCGAGAACAAACTCTGTCACCGCTTCCTCTTCTGTAATGCGAAGGTTTGATCCTTCAACATCAGAAAGAGTAAGGCAACTCCATGATTTGGTCAGGTCCTCCATCTAATAAAAAATAGAATCGTACAAGAAAGAAAAAAACGGTTTCCCTTGCCCCCAAAAGAAAAGAAAAACCACAAAACCTTAAGGTAAACTTGTTACCTCAAGGTACAAAAAACACCTTCGAAGAAGGGACGGCTATTCTACGTCCTAGGAGAAGATGAAGAGAAACCACCTTTCACTAGCGAAGAGAAACTTGGGCACTGAAGTCAGACCGGGATTGATGTTAATTCCAAGTGCTTTAAAGTTGATATACTCATATACCTATTTGATGACCAAATTGAACTTGGATGCTATGGACACACCAAGAGGTGTGAATTAGTTGAGCTCAAGGCTCTTGGCATAGGACATAATAAAAGTGTTTTGTTGTTTTAGGATTGAATCCGATAGATTCAATTAATAACCAATGTTTTATTTTTATTATTATTATTATTTGTTGAAAAGTGAAACAAAATTAACAAATAGCATAAAAAGCTAAGCAGTATCTTTTTAATCGGTTTTCTGGAAATAATGTGTAGTGTCTTATTTATATACACATATCTCATTCATGAAATTTCACAATATTGTGAGAAGTTGTGTGACTTGTGTCCTTCCTAATAGTTGCAACATTCGCCAAATATTGTAAAACCTTCATAAAAAAATCACCCTTGTTGTTTAACAGTCGCACAAGAATTACGCATTTTCACCGAAAGCACAAGTCTTAATTATGGACTGGATCGAGCCAACTGTATCTAATTCGCCAACATTATCTCTCTCTATCTCTCTCTCAAAATAAGCAGTCAGTACTATCAATTCTCTATTTTTATTTAGAGTCCAAATTTTGTAAGAAATTGTCACATTAACATTTTACTTAAAATTCAATACATTCTACCACATCTAATAACATTTTAATAAACTCCCAATTTAGTTGGATTTATATAAGGGTATTAGAATTGATTGGATGTGGTTGTACTTATTCTTAAATATGTGATAAGATGATATAGCATGTTGAGATTAGATGGGTAAAACATGAGTTTTACATCACATCTTTACAGAATTTAATCTCTTTTATTTAAACTAGTTACAGACTCAAGCTACGCGTGGGAATATATAATTAATTTGTAGTGTGATATAATGTATGATTAATTCTCTAAAAATTATTGAAGATAATTTCTTTTCCTTAAAAATTGATCTATTTCTATCTCTCTATCACTACAAATATATCATTCTATATTTTGGGTTTTTTTTGGGAAAAAATTGGGTGTGTTTGATTGATATTATTCTTTTTTCAAGTGGTCTATATTCTTCAAACTTTTGTCATAGTGTGCTATGTTTCTCTCTCTCTCTCCCTCTCTCCAACTAAACTTTTTTAAGTTTCAAATTAATTATTTAAATTTCTTATTCACTTAAGGAGATTATCATGATAATCAAACTCCATCACAAACTTACAATTGTAATTGATAGGCGCATTCAAATACATAGTCATGTAGATTGTATTTCAATATAAACTCAAATTCTCATTTCCAAAATATCTAAGAATTAAATCAAACCAAAACTATAAGAGGGAGAGGGAGAGTACATGTGATGAGGAACTCAAAAAACATACCACCAAAATGCATCAACCCAAATCAAAGATAAAAAAACACAAAAATTCATCAATCTAAAGTAGAGTTGCAAGAAAGAATAAATGAGAGAGAGAGAGAGAGAGAGAATAATTAATCACCTTTTTTGGGAAAAAATTTTGAGAGAAATAACAAAATTATATAAAAGAAAATGAGTAGAAGAATACTCAAAAGAAAATGTCTAGTGGTAAATAACAAATTATCCAAGCTATGATACATAATAAAGTAACATTGTATCATTATATATAATGTCATTGGATAACATTTAACAATAAAATTAAAAAGATAACAAATTAAAATACAACCAAATTGCATCAACCCAAAGTAGATTTCAATACAAAAATTCATAAACCTGAATTAGAGTTGAAATAAGTAATTAAAAATCCAACTAAAGAAAGAAAGAAAGAAAATTATATATATATATATATATATATAGAGAGAGAGAGAGAGAGAGAGAGAGAGTATTCACCTTTTTGTTTTGATACAAGATAGAAATTCTACTCTAGTTTAATCTAAGTGTATATGCGTGTGAAGCTCTCTTCTGAAAACTTGAACCCCGGCCCTTACCCACCACACCCCACAAGCACTTATACTTGTGGAGTGACCATTGCATCAAGGGTGTGCGGATTCACCTTTTCGTTTGGGCAAAATATGGATTGAATGGAAGAGAGAAAAATAACTTCTTCTTTTTATAGTAAATAAAATAGGGAGAAGAAGAGTTGAAATAAAAAGAAGATGAAGGGATGGACGAATTGTAAGCTTAAAGTATAGTATTGAGGAGATAAACAGGTAAAAGTAGAGGAAATGTTGGAGGAAGTGTAATTATAAGGTGCGAAAATAATAAAGAGAAAAATAATTAAAAATGAGAGAGAAAATATTGGAAATAAATGGATGATGGGGTCGCTGATGTGGCTCAACATGAGCATAGCAACAATCTACGATATAACTTTTAGAAATATACTTGTCGTAGACCCACGCTATGCGTGAGAATATATAATTATTTTGTAATATGGTATAATATATAATTCTACTTAGTTGTTTGCAAATATCAGGAGTATTAATGCTCTAACATGCATATATAGGGTTTGTTTAAGATTCGCTTATTTTACTGAAACTAAAAGCTTTTTACTGAAAGTACTGTAGGTAAAGGTAAAAGTTAGCTGAAATAGTACAGTGAGACTCATGAATAGTATCAAAAAGTATAGTGGAACCTAGGGATGGCCATGCGTAGGGTATGGGTAGGGTATACCCATACCCAACCCAATTAATTTATCCATGGATAGCCATACCTTACCCAAACCCAATTTTTATAAAATCACCAAATATGCTCAAAAACAACTAAAAAGACCAAAATATCCTTAAAATCTCTAAAATGAGCAAAATACCCATGAAACCTCTAAAATGACCAAAATACCCCTAATATCTCTAAAATCACTAATTATGCTCAAAAACCACTAAAATGATCAAAATCTCTAAAATGAGCAAAATGCCCATGAAATCTCGAAAATGACCAATATACCCCCATAATCACCAAATATGCTCAAAAACCACTTAAAATTACCAAAATACCCCCCTAAACCTAAAAAAAAAAATGACCAAAATATCCTCAAAACCTAAAAAATGACTAAATACCCATGAAACCTAAAAATGTCCAAAATACCCCCAAAACCCAAAAATTATCAAAATACCCCCTAAACCTAAAAAATGACCGAAATACCCCCAAAACCTAAAATTTGACTGAAATACCACTAAAACTTAAAAATTACCAAAATACTCCCGAAACCTAAAAAATGACCGAAATAACCCCAAAACCTAAAAACTTACTAAAACACCCTTGAAAATTGAAAATTGCCAAAATACCCCCTGAAACCTAAAAATTGACCGAAACACCCCTTAAACTTGAAAAAATGACCAAAATAGCCCCAAAACCTATAAAATGACCAAAATAGCCCCAAAATCTATAAAATGACAAAAATGCCCCTAAAACCTATAAAATGTTTGAAATACCCTTAAACCTATAAAATGACGAAAATAATCCTTAAACCTGTAAAATGACCAAATATACCCTGAAACCTATAAATCGACCAAAATAGCCCTAAACCTCTAAAACAACCAAATACCCCCAGAAAATATCTAAAATGATCAAAACACCCTTGAAACCTTGAAAGTGACTAAAGTACCCCTAAACCTGTAAGATGACCAAAATACATTTGTAACCTCTTAAATTACGAAAATACAAGTTTGGGGTATTTTGGATGTTTTGAGGGTATTTTTATCAAGATTAAAGGTTCTAAGAATATTTCAGTCATTTTGTAGGTTTTGAGGAAATTTTGGTAATTTTTTAGGCTTTGGGGTTATTTTGGTCATTTTTTAGGTTTTAGGGGTATTTCGGTAATTTTCATATTTTGGGGCTATTTTGGTAATTTTATAGATTTCGGAGGTATTTTGATAATTTCAAGGTTTCAGGGGTAATTTTTTATGTTTCAGGGGTATTTTGGTTATTGTTTAGGTTTCGAAATTATTTCAGTCATTTTTTAAGGTTAGGTGTATTTTTATCATCTTATAGGTTTTAGGGGCATTTTTGTTATTTTATAGGTTTCGGGGTATTTTGGTAATTTTATAGGTTTTAGGAGTATTTCGATCATTTTTAGATTTAGGGGGGTATTTCGGTTCTTTTATAGTTTTTAGGGGTATTCTTGTCATTTTATATGTTGAGGGGGGTATTTTGGTAATTTTAAGTTTTCGGCGGTATTTCAGCATTTTTTAGGTTTAGAGGGTATTTTGGTAATTTTAAGTTTATAAGGGGTATTTTGGTCATTTTTAGGTTTCAGGGGGTATTTTGGTAAATTTTTATGTTTCGTGGGTATTTCGATAATTTTTTAGGTTTTGAGGGTATTTTGGTCATTTTTTAGGTTTCAATGGTCTTTCGGTAATTTTTAGATTTATGGGGTATTTTGGTAATTTTTAGTTTTCAGGGGTATTTTGGTCATTTTTTAGGTTTTGGGGGTGTTTTAGTCATTTTTTATGTTTCAGGGATATTTTGGTAATTTTTAGATTTCGATGGTATTTTGGTCATTTTTTAGGTTTAGAGTGCATTTCGGCAATTTTAGAGGATTTTAGGAATAATTTGGTCATTTTCAAGTTTTAGGGGCAATTTGGTAATTTTGATTATTGAGTAATTGGGTGGGTTAAGGTTTACCCATAATAATTTGATTGAGTTGGGTTTGAGTTAGATCTAATTAGTTAAATGGGTAATAATGGGTAAATGGGTAATATCCAAACCCTACCCAATTACCTTCTACCCATTAAGAACTGGGTATTACTCAGAATAATTAGATCGGGTAGGGTTGGATATCCATTACCCAATGGGTATGGCCATCCCTAGTGGAACCCATGAATAGTAGCAAAAATAAGTTAAATAGTAAAATAATTTGGCAAAAATAATTTTTGTCAAACTCACACATAGTACAATATGTTACTTCCACTTGATACGTTACTTCGAAGTAAATTTAGACTTTGAGTAAATCTAGTGCCACAACAATTTCCTCAACTTTTGCCATAATTTGCCTATATGGTGAGTTGTAAGTGGTGGAAATAAAATAGTGAGTCCATGTGGGTCTATGATTCTACCACTCATGGGTCACCATGTGGCAAAGTTGTAGAATTAATTGTGGTACTAGAATTAGTCTTAGACTTTAGATAACAATTAACAACTTGTATTTGAGTTTCGCAACCTTTATCCTTAAGAAATTGTATTTGTACGTGTAACCGTGTAGTTTCTAAGGATATAAAGTTTTGAAAGGAGATCAATCTAAATGATGATATATATATATATAAGAAATGTAGTGAATGAGAAGACGAGAAAGATTAAATGAAACACCGCGTAAATCCTCATAATTCAAACCTGGGAAAAAATTGGCTTTTGCCCCTTTCAAAAAAACAATCCAACATTTTGCCCTCTTTCCCAAATTAATTAGGGAAATGCCCCTCTTTTGAAACTCGATTTTCTCAAAATCGAGTTAAGCCCTATAGTGACGTTTTTAAGGATCCTATAGTGACGTTTTAAGAACCTATAGTGGCGTTTTGTAATCCGATTTCCATGAAGTCGAGTTATAGGTAAAAAAAAAAAGAAAAAAAATTTGCATGTAACTCGACTTCATGGAGATCAGATTACAAAACGTTACTATAGGTCCTTAAAACGTTACTATAGGCTCCTTAAAATGCCACTATAGGGCTCCATAATTTTTTTTTTTTTTTTTTATAACTCAATTTTGAGAAAATCAAGTTTCAAAAGAGGAGCATTTCCCTGATTAGTTTGGGAAAGGGGGCAAAATGCTAGATTTTTTTTTTTTTTGAAAGGGGCATTTACCCATTTTCTCCTTCAAACCTGATATGTGAATTCGGCGGGCCCTTTCTTTCTCCATTGGCCACACCCCATGACCATGAACATTCATAAACTGATCACATGGAATAAGTTGTTATAGATCTTTTGAAGTGGCAACAGTCAGCAGGAAAAAAAAAGTCTAAACATGTTCTAACCCAACATGACTTTATGGTTTTTTAAGTACAGCCATTATCGGTTATTCAATTCTCCTTAAATTTATCCGTTCTTATGTTACTTGGAGAAGTCTTAACTCTTACCTAATTTTCCTTTATTCTCTACAAATGCTAGGTTAGGGTTTCCAACCCTTAGAGCAATCTCCTCCGAGAATGCAAAAGATACACAGTTTGCATCCCAAAACACCACTTTATTTATTTTACATTCCCACTTAATAATAGTTACAATACATCATGTTAGAGATATATTAGGTTTAGGCCGATGCTAATAGGCTAATATATCTCTAACATTAACACACCATGTTGAATATGCTAGTATGGATGCGAAAGCGGAAGCAAAAGCATAAAGTATAGAACACAATAACACACAAAGGTTATGTGGTTCAGCCTAACGGCTTACGTCCACAAAGGAAACCCTAAAGGGCTACATCTTTAATATATTAGAGAGTAGTACAAATCATGTGTTACAATGAACCATAACATGGGTATACATAGTAGACTAAACCCTAGATTAATAGACTTCTAGTACAAGTAAGGAATTTGGTTTGCACACAAAGTAGTATTAGGCTTAAGCATATGCTAATGAACTAATATATCTCTAACACTCCATACATCTCATTCTTTATTTTACATCTCATCCTATTAAATTAATATTAAACCCACACCACACCAATAATCTAACATCATGACAACAGCCAAACAACTCAACCCAGTCAAAAATACACCCAATTGCTTCCACAACAACCACAAAAATTGGCAACAACCACCACTAATAGTAGCCAAACTCAGCCACAAAAACCACCAAAACCAAACCCACCAACAGCAGCACCAATGACCTCCACAGCTATAACAACACCACACCAAGTTGCAAACACCTCAACAACCTAAAATCTCATATAACCACTACCAAAACCCAAATTGCAACCCACATTTCATGTTCCTCACAAGTCATACTCCTCCTCAAAACCCAAACCTAAGGTGATCGTGCTCTTCCTCCACAAATCAAAACCCAAACCATACCAACCACCCTCGTGCTCCTCCACCGTCACAACAATGACCTAAAGTTATTGCTAATCTAAACCAAAGTGTGAGAGAGGAGAGAGACAAAGACAGACACAAAGAGAGAGAGAGAGAGAGAGAGAGAGAGAGAAATCAAATAAAATAAGAAGAAATAATGGATAGAGCTCCTTTCATTAGGATGTATATTTCAATCCTACTACTAGCTGATTGCAAATTTTTTTGCATCTTGCATTCTTGGATGTGGGGTGATTTTGTGAGTTTTTGGGTTTTGAGAATGCATTTTTGCATTTTGCATTCCCATTCATGTTCTTAAAAGAGAGTAATGTTTTGACTCATTCAATAGTTCACTATTAATTAAAAATTTAGTCTTTCCTTTCGTTCTTTAAAACCTTTTTTGTGGATTCCAAATCTTTATCTTGAGGATTTCATAACTCTAATTTGAGGATTCAAAGTTTTCAAAGATTTAGTTGTGCTAATGCTTCATTTGTTATCATTTTGTAAACACCATATTTTGTAACTAGAAAACAAAATTTCAAGGTTGGGGATAAAATGGTCATTTCACACATCCAATGATAAATTTGTCCTTCTATTTCATGCTCATAATTTTTTTTTTTTTATATAAAATAAAATATCATATTTGACTTAAGATGAAAATTTGCATCATAATAGGCCACTATGGAATTCAATGGCAAAGTGGTCATTTTCTAGGTGAAAATTAAAATTTTTTTATCAAGTCATTAAAGAATGGTTTTTTTATTTTTTATTGAGAGAGTTTCAACTTATAGCGTCCACTCTTGATAATAGCTTTTTATCATCAGACCAAGACACTAATCAGTTTTTAATGTAGGGGAGGATTGAACCTCATATCTCTTATACAACCATCGTAGACTTTACCAATTGAGGTAACTGGAACCCACTAAAGAATGGTTTTTAAAATTGCATCATAATGGGTCATTATGAAATTTAGTGACAAAACAATCATTTTCTAGGTGAAAATTAGTGTTTTAATCAAGTCATGTTAAAGAATGATTTTCATTGGTTGATCAAGTCATGTGTGTCGGGGGCCTTTTTTTACGCGTAGCCACGTGCCTTTTGGAGGTGTGACTTTGCTAGGCCAGGATTTGTTTTGGGGAGGTCAATCCGGAACTCGACATTGGGCCGCATAGACCAATGGCTACCGGTGTATTTTTTAAACCTACAAAATAGATAAAACCCAAAGTCTTAGAATCATAATAATGGTTGAAATAAATAAATAATATGCTTAGCATGATAGTTTTGATTAAATGGTGAGTTGATACGTTATTATTATGTTTGTTAAGTGATGTCCAATATTAGAAAGTGTTTAATTAGGTGTCCAATATCCAACAAGGGGATGAGTCCAATAGTCCATGTTTAGTTGCGGTTCAAGGTTCATGTTCAACATGATAAGGTATGTCCAGCAATGGTCCATGTCCAAATAATATATGTCCATTGGTGGTATATGTTCAAATGATACAAGTCCAACAATGGTTTATGTCCAAGTAATATATGTCCATTGGTGGTATATCAATTTATTAATATGTATGTTTATTATTAGTGAGACCATGTTTATTAAATGGTGAGATAATAGTAAAATGATAATGAGTTAACATATACTCAATAATGTTATTTCAAAGATGGAGAAAACATTGACTTATCTTTTATGTTTCTGACTCCAGTCGTGTAGCATCACTTTGTTCTTCATGTGATTTGTGGCTCCAACCGTATAATGTTGGTGAGCTTCATAGTTTGTGGCTCTAGCCTTATAGTGTTAATGAGCTAATAAGATTCCAGCAGTATAATGACATTAGTTGAGTGGTATAATAATAATGAACAAAATATACTTGATAATATAAGTTTGAAAGTAAAATATAATAACTTATCTTCATAGTTTGGAGCTCCAGCCGTAGGACAGCAGTGGACTTAGACATTTCAGCAACCTTCAGGCTTTGCAGCTCCAGCCGTACAACACCAGTGGGCTTAACATTTCAGCAGCATGGTGAAGTGAATCCTTTCATGGTGGCTTCATGTTTGAAAAGGGAAAAATGGGTGCAACTGGAGGGAGAGAGAGCATATCCAGCCGTGTGCATCGATTGGTTAAGTTTGTCCCCTTAATCATGCACTTAAATGATTTTCCCCATGTAATGCTCTTTTAGTTTTTTAGTCAGGCATAAGTGATACTGCCTTCCATAAGAAGGGCTTTTAATTTTTATAAGGTTTTGCCTTCCATAAGCAGGGCTTTTAGCATTATAAATATATGTCTTCCATGAGAAAGGGCTTTTATGATGTGTTCTTGGAAGAATATTTTGATACATTTTAAGATATGTAGAGATGGTAAGAAATATATATATTGTGAGATATGGTGTTTGTAATATGTATAGGAATTGTATATAGATACTTTGTTGGACATGGATCTTGTATATGTATACTTTGTGAGACATGGAGCTTAGAGATATATGAGAAGTATGTATGAGTATTTTGTGAGGAATGTGTTTTGTAAAATAAATGGAAGTATTAGATAGATAAATGAAGGTTAAATGTAGTAAAGGCTGCTGTTGGGATTCTTTTTTGTATTATGACATTGGTTATGTTGCTTTCTAAGAAGGAAGATTTTGTATGAGAAATAAAGAATGAGATGGAGATGTGTTTTGGGCAGCAAAAATGATGAAGTTTCAGAATAATGGAGTGTGAGAAAAATGGGTAATGGATAATGGTATGTTGTAACATGTGTGTTGTATTGTTATCTATGAAGAAGGACTTCGTAAGAGAGATGAAGAAAAATATGGAGATCTTTAGAGATATGGCAGCAAAATGAAGGGAGTTTCAAATTATGGGAGATGAGAGAGGGATCTATCCAGAGGGGGGGATGGATACTGTCTTTTGTGTGTAGCTTGGTCCTCTTTATATAGAGTCAAGCTATGTAACTAAATCAGAATTTAGTTGAAGGAAAATTAGCAAATAAGGGAAAATCTTTGACAAAGTAAGTGGTCTTTTATTTTTTAACCAAAAGAAGAAATTTTGAGATTTAAATATTGCTGACACAGCTAGATGATGTCATGTGGATGACATCCTCTGCTTGAAGAAAAAATACTTGGCATTAAATTCATGATTTAACTAAAGATGGTAAGATGATCTTTAAGAGATCCTCTTGTTTCTGGTACCACAGTTGCTGGGATTGGGCATTTATGGACGAATGACATCATTTTAGGACATGTGTCAACCTACTGGAGTTGCTACAGATCTGTTGGAGCTGTTACAGCTTCTGCAAAAGCTATTTGCAGCTTCCGCTGGAGCTATTTCAGCTTCTGCAGAAGCTGTTGCAACTTTCGCTAGAGCTGTTACAGCTTGTGCAGAAGCTGTTGCAACTTCCGTTGGAGCCGTTTTTTTGGTGTTTTCGGCTCAGTTTCTTCTTTTGGAAAAATTATATGTTTAGTCCATATATAATTTTGGTAAGTAATAGACTAGTTGGTTGATATTTGATGAAGTTTTAGAGATATAAATATGATCTTTTTGTATTTTAACCAAATCTTGGAGAGTAAAGAGAGCATTTAATGCTAGATATGAGATGTTAATATATATTTAGCCATGTGCTTGGAATTGATTTATATGAAAATAATAAAATAATTAATATGGAATGATATGATTATATTTTAAAACTTATATTATATGATGGACATTATTTTTTATGTAAAGAGCATGGGAGTTTTATTATTTTAAGTGCTTATGTGATATGAGACCCGACATGCCAAGCAACATGTTTTCCTTTATCAACTTTGAACTACTGAAGCTTTACTGAACATACTTCTTGGCCCTCCAAACCATGACTTTCAAAATTCCTCCGATGAGACTCATGAGCTTGGATCATGAGCCAAAAATGAGATGTTGTGCCATGAGCTCTAACTATGGGCCTTGATGAGATTATATCACCATGAGTTTTGGACCATGGGCTTCGGCATCATTTTTGTGAATAAGGACTCTTTTAGGCTTTAAAATAGATTCTCCCAAAATCTATGATAATATTGATGTGATGCGGGTCGCCAATGAAATGAAGCCATATGGTGTGAAAAATTTGTCCTCAACAATGTGAAACAACGATCTTCTAACTTAAGTTCTATCACACGACTTGAGCGTACACAGCAAACTTGGAAAAATGCAATATTACCACAATGAGCTTTGCAAAACCGAATTTTGCTGCAATGGAATCTTCCAAAGAACTTGTTAAAGAAAACTCAAATACCTTTGAAAACTTACTTCAATAAGTTTCATTGGCCATAATAGGAGGAGGAAGAAAAGCAAAAGCTCAAACCCAAACCCTTATCTCCCACTCGTGTTTTTTTAGGATCCGTTTGGTAAGAGATTTCTAGTAATATTGTTTAAATGTTATGGAAATATATGTTGGTGAAAAAAGTGTTGTAGAAATATATATATGGTTGTTTAAACAATAATACCAAATAGGCCTTTAATTACTTGGAATTTCCAACTACTTTATTTTTTGTGTATACGTAGTACGTGTATATGTAATCGAGATGCTAGCAACTTAGTTTACAGAAAGCCTTGAGAAATTGGGCCGAAAACAAAGTTAATAAGCTAGCCCCTTATGGCCTAGACCATGCAAGGCCCAGAAGAAGCCTATATTTTGTGTCCTCATGGAGATCAGAAAATTAGGCTTAAAGTTAAACGTTTAATACAACTTACCAAGAAATATATATATATATATATATATATATATATATCCCCTGCCTAAATGCAATATGGCGTAATCATTTCCATGGCTAATATTTAGTTTAAAAGTGGGTGTGGTGGATTTCCATTAACACTTACTTTTCTGTTCTTCTAGTGGGAAAAGGAGGATGGAGGGTCCAACTGGAAAACTTTTGAGCCGGTGGACAGGTAGAGAGTTCCAAAGAAAAATGCGCAGCTATGATGAAGTTAGCCTTAAAAATATACCTGCTTCTAGCCACCCTGCACCTATAATAAACTTTAACACCAAGAAATCTTGAAGAGACCCACCTGTCCATGGGCTTATCAAAACCATTATTCCATACCCATGGTTATTTGGACCAGTCTGCTATGAAGAGCTGATGCTGTCCAATCTTCGTTCTACATGTGGCTAAGGCCAAAATAAAACAATATAGATCTTTTAAGCTGAAATTAAAAAATCATCTAAATAAAAGATCTTTTTGATCATCTGTGTCGGTCTTAGGCAGCCATGTAGGTCCTTTCCCTAAAGTATGAACATTTAGCAATAGATTCACCTTTTTCTATGGTACTTCCCACATGTCCTTGAACAACATAAGACCTTCATGAACCTACTTGTTTGCTTTGAAAATGGAAAATGGATCCAACTTGTTTTTAGTACTGATGAAGAGTGCGTATAAAAAACACAACACCAAGCCTTTTTAGGTACCCTACAAACTCCAACACATCAGAACACCTACATTTGTCTGTGTAGTGCATGTAGAAAAGGGTCTGCTTTAGTAGGCTAGACTAGACTGGCCTAAATATTCTACCAGGTTGCCTGGCCTTTAAATAGTAGTTAAAAAAAATTTAGCAAAACATAATCATATGGGCAGGCCAATGATAGGCTACACAAGGCACCTTGAGTAGCTAACAATTTAGTTATCAATTTCCAAATTGATACCATAAAATTCATGATCATAGAATGTCCATGTCAGATAAAGAAAATAGACTTGGATGTAGACGTTCCACTACTTTAGAGGCATATATGTTTGGCTGACAAATGACCCAACGAGGCTTATGCTTTAAGCAATAAGTGTGAAGTAGCCGTTTTAATTAAGTATCAACACTCTGGCAGTCACAGAGAAATGAAGCTGTCCTCAAATGTTTATTGCTATATGCATGTGACTATCATGATCGTCATGGTATGCAGTTCTTAGAATTGCACATTTTGGACTCTCAACACTCTTTTAAGTTAGACACTGCTACTGAAAGACACCAGCCCTTATAGTTGATTCTCCTAAGTTTCATTCTTTTTGCTTCATTATATTGCAGGAGTTGGCAAAATAGACATGGGCAACGAGATGGGCAACAATAACACATCTGGTCTCAAAGGTAAGGCAATTCATCAGGTCACTGATATTTTGTTTAGTTCTGACTTTGCCGAAATAAATGTTCTTCTAGGCTGTTTATAATAGTTGTTTGTACAAATGCAGAAGAGGATAACACAAATGCTATAGATTCCAAAAACGTGTTTCAAGAAGCTGCTGATGCAGATGATGTCAAAGGAGGAGATGAAACAGTTCCAACGAATGAAGCAAAAGATTTTCATGAAAAAGTTACAGGGTTAGCTTCTAATGATTCAACAGGAGCAACAGATACTCACACTGCAAAAGAGACATCAGGTGGAAGAGGTTGGTAATTTGCTTTTAGCCAGTACTTACATTCATCAACCTTTACCAGTTGATCAACTGATAATTCCATATACTTTTAACTTTATTCCCTTCCTTCTATAGAGCAAGAAGAAAATGAAGTTCTTTTTCCCACTGAATCTCCAAAAGCAGTAGTGAAAGCAATTGAAGCAAGTAATGAAGAAAATCATGAAGTCCAACCATCTTCTTTGCAGAAAGGTTCAGATGTTCATGAGAAGACAATTGAATCAAATTTTAAAGAGACCCTATTGGTAAGAAGTGATCATCAGCTTCAGAAGCAAGATTCCATAAATGAAGGTTAGCACACCCAGTCTAATTATTTTAAAGAGCTTTGTTTTTAATCCGTAGTCTTCAATTTTGGCCTTTTGTTTCTATAGAGCAAGAAGAAAATGAGGTTCATTCTCCCGCTGAATCTCTAAAAGCGGTAGTTAAATCAGTTGGAGCAAGTGATGAAGACAATGAAATCAAAACAGCTTTTTCACCAAAAGATTTAGAAGTTCATGAGAAGCCAATAGATTCAAATTTGAAGGAGAATCTATTGGGAACAAATGATCATCAGCTTGAGAAGCAGGCTTCCATCAGTGAAGGTTAGCATACTCAGTCTAATAATTTTGAAGTGACCTTATTCCAATTATTAATGGTATATTTTGAATTTATTGCTTCTTTTATTTTAAATTAGTACAAGTAAGGAGTAATGTAATTGTAAACATAAAAACTGAGTACAACCCAACCTAAACCTTAGTGTTTGTTTGATACAAACTGCGGCAGATGAAGACGAAGATTCAACTCTTAATACTATATCTACACCACATGATCCAGAGCCTCAACAATCTTTACATTTAAAGTCTAATCAACTTGCATTAGATAAAGTTAATGCTGACCAATCTGAAGAAGAAGGCTGTAGATTGCTGCACAAAAGTGAGGATATTCTAGGATCAAGTTTTATATGTGCTAATAAGAATAGTCACCCCTTAGGTCCTAATTTGTCAAACATTCTGGGTGACAATCCCAATGTGGAAAATATGGGTGACTCATTAGTAAAAGAAGCACCGTACCAAGAAGATAAGATGTCATTAAAAGAGAAAATTGAGATAATAAAGGGAGATGAGATAGGGATTGGTTTGAGCAATCTGCCAACAACAACATCAGACACTCCGAGCATTGTTTTGAACAAATACAATGGGGAGTTATCTACTGTAGCCAATTCGATTAGGAATGATTCCTTGAATTTAAAACTTGAAGCTGTTCTGCTGGATAGGCCATTAAACTACCATCAAGAAGTTTCTGAACCTGAGGACAAGTGCATGGTTCCTACTGAAGAAACAAAAATAGTAGGAAGTGGATCAGACATTGAAGAGAGGCCACATCAGTACAACCCAACTCTGTTCTGTGAAGAGCCAATGGAAGAACAAAATACTGATGAGGCAAATGAATCCCAAAAGGAATTTAGGAAGCTTGGGTCTGAAAATGAGGACAAGCTTGTTTGCAACCAGAATAAGAATTCTGATGGAAGCTGCAAGGACTCAGAAGGAGAGCTTTCGGTGGTTGCTGAACATGGATTGGTTACTGTTCCAGTAGGGTTGATTGTCACAGGACACAGATGTGAAGAGGAGCAACAAGAAGAGAAGAAAATTTTGGAAGAAATAGAGGACAAAGCAGAAGCTTCATATGCCACAGGAAATGATACAGAAGGAAGTGAAATCCCAAGACAATGTAGGTCTCAACTACTTCCAATTGAACAGGCAGAAGATTTGCTCTCACAGTCTCCTGCTTCTATAGTCCAGTCTGAAGTTCACAACCAGGACACTAAAATAGCAGCTGAGACTATTATTCAAAGCAGCAGCATTGAGACAATCCCTGAGCTGAAGCAAGAAAGCTGTGATGAGTTCTCTGTTGTGAAAGCTTCCACTTTCAATTCCACAAGCTTGAACATAGAAAATTTAATCTCTATAGTTGAGTTGACAGTAACAGAAACTAAAACTTCAGCTAGTCATTCCAGTGTAGAAGGTATCAAAGGTGAAGCATCTGCATTTATAAATGGAAGTACTGAAGCACAAGAAAGTATGGGAAGGCTTAGCTCTGAGTCCAGTTCTGATAGCATGAACACTCATGTTCATATGCGAAAATCACCAAGCTTTGATCTTGATCTCCGAATTGAAGCTAGAGGCGAAGAGTCAGATCAAATGCCACTACTGTTTCAGGATAAGGCTACAATGGAGAGCTCATCAGGCCAGACTGATTTTAGTCTTGGAAACCCGGTTGCACATGTTGGGTACAAGCACAACCAACACATGTTACAGTATCAAGCAGTGCCTGTGGAAGAGAAAGTTATCACATTGGAAAGAAGTGATTCTGAGAAATCGAAAACTCCATTCCTAGGCTTCTTGAAGGAAGAGGAAGAAGCTCAATTTGTAGTCACACCACCGAAACAAGAAAACCATGCTGTTTCCAAAAAGGCAACTAGAGAATTGTGTAACTTGTCTACTGAAGAAGCTGCATCAACTGCACCAAAAGGTAAAGAGAAGCGTAAGCACAGGTCTTCCTTCTTTGGCAACTGCATGTGCTGTGCAACAGTGATTAATTAAAAAAAAAAATGGTAATCACTTTCGAGTTTCACTTTGATTTGTTTTGGTTGGGTTTTCTTTCTGATTCAAGTTTTTGGAATATGGAGTTGTGATCAGGAGACACGGTTTATTAGTATATTGAGATAAACCAGCGAAGAGTAGCATCTCTTTTCCCTCATCTATAGTAACTGTATAATTCCTCGTCAATGTATTATCATGTAAGGGGCCCTTGGGTATAATTCTTTTTTTTTTTTTTTTTTGAGTGTTGAGAAGAGAGTTTGTATGGGTTGAGCAAGAAATGGTAAGTTCGGCAGTTTTGCTGCCTTCTATTCTTATTTTCTTATCTTTGTTTGTTCACTTTTATTTACAGCTCAATGATATTGAAACTCTTGAAAAACTTTCGAGCTACAAAACTTTTGAAAAATTCATTAAAGTCTTTACTTATTGATAAAAATAAAAAAATAAAAAAAAAATAAAAAAATAAAAAATTATAGAGTGAAGTGTGAACATCATATGCTTTTAAAAATTTGATCTTTATTATCAAGCAAAAACACTAAGCGATTTTTGGTATATACAAAATTTGATCTCAAATCTTTTCTTCAACGGCAAAGAAAATTACTAATTAAGTTGATTGAAACTTTTTTTTTTTTGAGAAAAAAGTAATACTTATTAGAATTTTTTAAACAAACTTATGATATATTACATAACAAGAGTACCACTATAAAAAGGTCTAACATTTGTAGTAATACCCTGGGGTTATAGGAACTGAAACTCTAACACACACAACCAATGAGAGAGAGAGATGATATGATGTGAATAAACATGTCAAAATTTACCTTTTGTCCTTGATGATGTATTACTACTTGACTTAGCTATCATGTAAAATTGTATAGAAAACTAGTTAGGGCAGCACGTGCTAGCCATAGGGAAAAAAAAAGTAATGATTAGGATCAATTTTAGATTTTATTTATATCACAAAATAGAGATATAAATCATTTGATTTTTTAAATACATAGAGATTTACATTAATCAAAAGAGACATTAATTTTAAGAATTTTGATAATTATGTCATAAAAAGTTAATCTCATTCGTATAAGACCGTGACAGATCCCAGTCTAATATTTTATTATTTTATTTTGACCTATAACTTACATCTCAATAGTTGTGAATATATTGTAATAACAACAAAATGTTACAACATTTTTAGTTGTGCTAGATCTCAATATAATATTTTTTATTTTATTTTATTTTATTTTATTTTGACCCATAAGGAATTGACACATACGTCACAACATTTTCATAATATCTCTATGTATACATTGTACTTAATTACAATGTAAATTTATATTGGAGACACAAAAAATTGGCAAATTTTGTACACATTTACAAAATTTGTACAATATTTACCATTTTTTGTGCAAATGTGTATAATATTAACCACTTTTGTGTATTTACAAAGTAAACTTGCATTGCAAGTACAAAGTAAACATATAAAGATCTTAAAAAAAAAAACAAAAAAAAACAAAAAACAAAAAAGAACAAAACAAAGCTCAAACCAACTGGCATACTTAAAGGGGAAAAAGAAAAAAAAAAAAAAAAAGTGCACCTCACTAATTAAATAAACCAAAAAAACATTATTCATGAGCCTTTGGCTCTTTTTATATAGTTAATAGATATGTCAGCTTACATAAATATTAAAAAAAAAAAAAAACACTTTAGGCACTGTAAAAATTAATGTTAAAATGTTGTGGACTTAGTATTTTTTTTATTTGATCTATAAGAAACTAAGATCTCAACAATTGTGAAAATATTGTGATAACAATAAGTATTGTAACATTTTTTCAAAATATTTATTTTTAGTTGTGGTTGGACACAGTCTTATATTTTATTATTTTATTTCGACTTGTAAGAAATTGACACATCAATAATTGTGAAATTTGTTGTGTCAGTATAACAACATATATACCAGCTTACATACATATTTAAAAGAAAAAAAAAAAAAAAAAAAAAAAAAAAAAAAAAAAAAAAAAAACTTTAGGCACTGTAACTACCGTGCCAGTTGAATAAGCCAAAAACATTACACAATAAGTGTTGTAACATTTTCTCAAAACATTTATTTTTAGTTGTGGTTGGTCACTGTTTCATATTTTATTATTTTATTTAGGCTTGTAAGAAATTGACACGTCAATAATTGTAAAAATATTATGAAATTTGTTATGTCAGTATAACAATATATATATCAGCTTATATAAATATTTAAGAGAAAGAAAAAAACACAAACCAATTACTGGAAAAAAAAAACACACACACACACACACACACACACTTTAGGCACTGCAACTACCGTGCCAGTTGAATAAACCAAAAGCACTACACAATAAGTGTTGTAATATTTCCTCAAAACATTTATTTTTAGTTGTGGTTGGTCACAATCTCATATTTTATTATTTTATTTCGACTTGTAAGAAATTGGCACGTCAATAATTGTGAAAATATTGTGAAATTTGTTGTGTCAGTATAACAATATATATACCAGCTTACATAAATATTTTAAAAAAAAACTTTAGCCACTGTAGCTACCGTGCCAATTGAATAAACCAAAAGCACTGCACAATAAGTGTTGTAACATTTTCTCAAAACATTTATTTTTAGTTGTGATTGGTCACAGTCTCATATTTTATTATTTTATTTCGACTTGTAAGAAATTAACACGTCAATAATTGTGAAAATATTGTGAAATTTGTTGTATCAGTATAACAATATATATACCAACTTACATAAATATTTAAAAGGAAAAAAAAAAACTATAACTACTGTATTTACAGTGCCACTTGGCACTGTAGTTACTATTCAAAACTTGGGAAAAAAAATGGCTCACAAAACCAAATCCCTGTAGCTACAGTGCTTTAGCGCATTCGTGCACGTCAATAATTGTGAAAATATTGTAAAATTTTTGTTGTCAGTATAACAATATATATACCAGCTTACATAAATATTTAAAAGGAAAAAAACACAAACCGATTACTAAAAAAAAAAAAAAACTATAGCTATTGTAGAAGTGGCACTGTAGTTACTATTCAAAACTTGGAAAATAAATAAATAAATAAAAAGTGGCTCACGAAACCAAATCAGTGTAGCTATAGTAATTTAGCGCATTCACGCTTTTATATATAGTAGCTACAGTGCCAGTTAACTAAACCAAAAACACTGTAGCTACCGTGCATACATGCATTCACATTAAAGCAAAAGCACTACACAATAAGTGTTATAACATTTTCTCAAAATATTTATTTTTAATTGTGGTTAGTCATAGTCCCATATTTTATTATTTTATTTTGACTTGTAAGAAATTGACACGTCAATAATTGTAAAATTTGTTGTGTCAGTATAACAATATATATACCAGCTTACATAAAAATTAAAGAAAAAAACTTTAGGTATTGTAGCTATAGTGCCAGTCAATTATTGTGAAATTTGTTGCGTTAGTATAACAATATATATACCAGCTTACATAAATATAAATATTTAGAAAAAAAAAAAAAAAAAAAAAACTTTAGGCATTGTAACTACAGTGTCGGTAACTAAACCAAAAGCACTGTTGTAGCTACAATGCATGCGCTTTGTTGTATCAGTATAACAATATATATACCAACTTACATAAATATATTTTTTTTTTTTTTAAAAAAAACTTTAGACACTGTAGCTACAATTCCGGTCAATAATTGTAAAAATATTGTGAAATTTGTTACGTCAGTAAAACAATATATATACCAGCTTACATAAATATTTAAGAAAAAAATACTTTAGGGACGGTAGCTACAGTACCGGTTAACTAAACCAAAAGTACTATATATAAAGAAGAAGGAAAAGACCAAAAAAAAAAAAAAAAAAAGGACTCATGGAACCAAAGCATTGTTGTCGCTACAGTGCTTGCACAGTGTCGAAGCATTGTAGCAGCATAGCCGCTTTTTATATAGTTAATAGATACTAAAATTATTACAAATTTTATTATATAAATTTTACAAACTAATGTTGTAATAAATGTGATTGGTGAGTTTCGACCACCTAGGGGCCGTTTGGTCACCCATTTCAAAACATAGTGTTCAGTGTTTAAACACTAAACACTAGTGTCCAAAAAAAAAAAAAAAAAAAAACGTGTTTGGTGGACCATTTCTGTTTAGGGTTTGAAAAATATTGTTCAAAAACCCATGTTTAAACAGATGTTTTTGAAATCACCTCGGAGCTGATTTTAAACAATAAACACTAGTTTCAATGGCACTTCGATAATTATATTGAACACTCTTATGGGCCTACCTGGTCAGCTTTTTTTCAAGTATTGTCTTCTCTCTTTACTCTCATCTCTTCACGCCGAATCCTCTCGCACCTGGTACGAAGATCACACAGTCAGAGCAACCCAGCGGCATAACTCTCACCCACCTCCATAACTCCCCTCACCGACCCAGCGCCATTCCACCTCCATAACTCCCCTCATCGACCCAGCGCCATTAAACCCATTGACAAGGAATGGTTCGGTCTTTAGACAAAAACCCATTGACAAGTAAGGTGAAAGTGAGATTCGAACTTGAATCTTGGAGTGATGGGTCGGCGACTCAGTAGCGACAAAAGCTCGATTAGTTGCTGGGTCTTGGAGTGTTGACAGTGGAGATGAGATCCGAGGAACGTGAAGCCCAGCCGTGGATCTTCTTTGGCATCGATGGAGATGAGGACTGTGCGTGAGTTTGGTTTTCTGCTCTCAAGGAAGAGAAGGGATAAAGAAGGAAAGAGAGGAGCAACGGGAATATATGGATGTTCTCTCTCCTAATTAAAAAAATGTTATTACGTACTTTGCTCGGCTTTTTTTCCCATCCAAAACACACATACCAAACACATATTTATATTTTAACACTGAAAAAAGTTATTTAAACCATGATACCAAACACATTTTTTTGTTTTATTCACATTAAAAACACGTTTTTCAACAACACTTTTTAAACCACAGTTTTTACATCTTTTTAAACAACAATTTTTGAACTCTATGACCAAATGGGCCCCTAATATATGAATGTTTAAATTTTTTTTTTTTAATGATTATTGACACATCATTTTGTAAGCTCTATATAATAAAATTTGTAATATCCCTAAAAACAAATTGTGAGAGAGAGAGAGAATGACATGCTAACATGCTCTCTTTTTTTTTTTTTTTTGAGAAAGAACACGATCTCTTTTAATCTTTAATAAATGTCTCATACCTCTAGATTGATGTCTTGATCTTTGAAAATCTTGCTATTAATTACACTGTCCATATACACGCATTCCCTCAAAGACAAATTTAATAGCGTTGCATGCGTGTACATGAGAAACATGAGTGTATATACCTCCATGGTTTCTTATGCAACATATGAAGAAGAATACCAATAGTTCAACGCGGTTTTGTGCAGACTTGCAAAATTGGATTAGAAAAGGTCGTTGCCCTTGCAAAAATGAATATGACATTGACGGGTCCTTGTTTGTCTTCTCCTTTACAAACATAAAATTTGGAACAGAAAGAGAGTAGGATATCCCTTAGCCCCGAAGAAAAATATAAATATAGGGTGTAGGTTATCACCAAAAACATATAATATAAATCTCAAAAAGTTAATATGAAAGGGACAGCTGAATCACTCTAGGCTCTCCAACAAAAGAGAGTATATAAACTATACAAAATTTCATGATTAAATTTCTTGGTATGTATACATACATTTCCAACCATTGATGTCCTCAGTCAAAGTCAAAGCATAGAACCAAAAGCTGGAGAAATTTCACATCATCATATCTTGTATGAGTTGTAGGATAAGGAAATTACTTTGAAAAATTAATTCATATTTATTCTAATTTGAAGCACATAACAAAATATAAAACTAGAAAGAATACAATTTAGATTTGAACAAATCGAAGGGTGAGTACAAAGTGATTCTAATTTTTGGTCGGCTACAACAATAATACATTAATACTACAACAAATAGTCACACTTATTTCTAGCTGGCAAATGAGGTTGAGAGAATCAATGAATTTGAATTTAGAAATTTCTTCAATCTTATTGCTGAAATGTTTATCCAATGGTCATCATCATTTTGACAAATTCTTCATAGTTGACCTGTCCATCACCATCCAGGTCAGCCTCCCTGATCATCTGCTCCACCTCTTCATCCGTCAATTTTTCGCCTAGATTGATCATTACATGCCTCAGCTACACACAAACAATGAGAATCACTTTTTAATTCTTTTTGAGAAGTTTCATGTCAAACATAGATGCAGTGTCTAAAATAAAATTAAACATTGCTAATGTTCATTGCACGCAGAAACGTACAAGGTATTGTCATGTAGATGATACCCATATAAATTAATCTAAACTAGGTGAACATGTGAAATACTTGTGCAAAACATTTAATCTATGACTTTACACGATGGTTCAAGTAATATATTTTAATATTAACAATTTCACTATTGAGACATGATCATAAAACTATATCGTATCACAACTCTCCATGTTGGTGATCCCAGCAATGTCTGAAATCTACTACTGTAGTAGAATTTAATTAAACTTCACTAATTTCCCCATGAAAGAACATTTCGTTTTCGATGATATTGTTGGAGAATTCTGTTGGAAATGCAAGCTTCTAATGGCAACATCTTGGCCCCAATTGTATTGTGCATGTTAGAAATTCTTAATTTGACAAGGTCAATACAGGCAAAGAGCAAGAAACAGAAGTGTCATTTTAGAGGCAAAAAGGAGGCTTTCACTTTCACTTTCATAAATTTACGTATTCATATCTTAACTAAAGAGTATTTGAGAGATAAAAATATACCTCAGTAGCTGATATATATCCGTTTTGGTCCTTGTCAAAGACTTTGAAAGCCTCTTTAAGCTCCTCCTCTGCATCAGTTTCCTACAAAAGAAAACAGAAATATCCAACCATAAGCACAGATAATGGTTCAATTATGTTTGGTTGTAAATTTGTTTAATTGTTGCTCTCTTTACTATTAGAATATTAAATTCATACTTTCTTAACCGTTTAAATTTTTAGGATTAATAGTAATTTATCATTTACCACATAAGGAGAAGACAAACATGTAGAACAAAATTTTAGAATTGCCAATTTGGGATATTACTTCTTTTTCTTTGGTAGGATACATTGACATGTTTTTTGGTTAATGAGTGTAGTTTGGTATGCTTAAAAAGTAATTAACTTTAATTGGTTACCTTCATTTTCTTGGCCATTAAGCTCAAGAACTCTGTAAACTCTATGGTTCCGTTTCCATCAGCGTCAACTTCGCTTATCATGTCCTGAAGCTCCTCCTCCGTTGGATTTTGATCCAATGACCGGATAACAGTTGCCAATTCCTCAACAGTAATGCAACCTACACAATCAAGTATTTGAGCACCATATAAATATGCTATTCCACTCATACGTCTTCTTGAAAACATGTTTTATAGGTCTTTTTTATTGCTATACAGAGAGATAACATGTTCTATAGATGTTGAAGCATAAGTGCATATAATAAATAAGGTAGAGCCGCTAAACATAAGCATATATAAGAGGGAAATGCTCACCATCTCCATCTTTGTCAAACAGACAAAAGGCTTCTTTAAACTCAACAATCTGTTCTTCACTCAGTACATCTGCCATGGAGTCTGTTCTGAAACCTCAAGAACACCTTAAGAGATACACACACAAAGAGAGGGGGAGAGAGAGAGAGAGAGAGAGTATGTTGAGTATAGCTCAATCTTTTTTTGTTTTTTGATAATCTGAGTATAGCTCAATCTTAGCTGGGCTTTATGTAGAACTTTAATGTGGTAAAGTATAGCACAACTTCTTTTCCCAAAATTAAAAAATTAAAGAGTCAAACTAAGCTTATGACTATAGTTTGGTGTTTGGCCTTATTATTAGAAAAGAATCGTATGACCACTCATTCTAGTTTCTACATGGACTTTATTTTTGGGAAGGGAAAAATAAAAAAGAAAAAAGAAAAGAAAAGAAATAAATAGATTATTACAAGTATTAATTTAATTGAAAATTTATATGTACATTTTAGTAGAGTATTATTTGTAAGTAATATATAGTAGAAAAATAATATAAAAATAGGACAGCTGTAAGGGTTTGGTGTTTAGGAGACAAAGGGGCATTCAAATTTCAAAGAGCAAGATGGAGTGAGAGAGAGGGTATGGGGAGTTGTGTACTTTGCTTTCCACATTTTCAACACCCAAAGAGCACGCTGCGTTGCTTGCACGAGATATATACTAATATAAACAGAACCAGACCTAGAACTAAATATGACATTTTATACATACATTGCAGGCCACTGTCTACGCGCTTATTTATGTGACTAGAAGTTTATTTGGAAAACAAATTATTTAGTTCAAACTGAAATTTTTTTTACTAAAAATACTATATATAAAACTAAAAACTAGCAAAAATAATACATTGAGACCCATGAATAATATTAAAAAGTGTAATGAGACTTATGAATAGTAGCAAAAATAAATTAAATAGTAAAAAAAACTATCTTTTTCAACCAATGTCAAACACAACCTAAATGTGTCATACGTTTATATGCAAACTGCAATACTTTATGTTTTCATATTATCATATTATAAAATGGGCAAGACTTAGTTACAGTATTTAGATGTTATTTCTTAGATTCTCCTCTTAAGATTCTGTCATGTGAATTTTTCTCATAGAATGGAAGCATACTTTTTTAATTAAGTAACCACGTAACTGAATCTTAAAAAAGAACTTAAAAAAAACTACCTAAGCTACTGTAACTAAGTTTTTTCCTTATAAAATTGTTAGGTACTACTTCTTCTAACAATGCACTTGACATGAGCTTATTGGTCCTTCTGTGTTCCAAGCCCATCACACGGTCCTTGATTGATACCACACATCCAATAAAAGCAAACCGTGTTTGGTTTGATACATAAATTAACTTCTTTTTTTCTCATCTTATTTTAGATTAACAAGAGCAACAATCTTTGCTGGACATATTTGTTAAAAGGATTAAGATCAATCATATACTAATAGTAATTTTTAAGAGATTAATACGTTAAACCCAAAAAGGAAAAACAACATAAGAATTCCTAATCCTACCATTTACAATTATAAGAGGGGTATAACAAAATGCAAGTAGACTCCTTGTCCTTGGTTGACAATCACAAATGGTCCAAGACTCCAGAGACAAATGAAATTAATGTGCTTGGCTGTCTACGCGGTTTCCTGTTCTGCTATTCAGCTCTAATATTACATTTTCACACCAGCTCTCATTCAATGAAATAGTATGATAATGATTGTAAAGTACACTATAGTTTTTGGAGGGAGGGAGCAATTAATCTCGAAGATACAACAACTAGTATATTGACATAGTCAATTACCTCTTGATTATCTTTCTCTCACAAAGATCACTCGTTCCAGTCATGGTCCATGCATTGGACTTTCAAGTTCAACCTTCAAATGAAGACTGGGAATTAGACGGATTTGACTAGCTAAATTTTGAGTTTATTTGAGTCCCAACCAACCCAAGGCTTTTAGGTTTCTACTTTCTATCTGTAAGCTTCTCTACAATTACAAAGCTTGGCAATTTAAAAATGCATACAGTAATATTTTCTGGAAGGTCTAGCTAGGAAGAGCATGTATCCAATGTAAAAACCCACCACTTCTTCCAGCAAATTAATAATTTTGTCCCAACCATGTATAAGCAAATCAATAATTTGATCATAGTTTGTGATAATTTGATGAGATTTTAGGAACATTTTAAATGTCACCGATGTTATTGACTCTTTCCAAAAAGTTATCTTTCACGTGGCAAAGTTGGCGTTTGTATCTAAGACCAAAAAAAAAAAATCAAATTCATTTCAGAGTTGGTACTTCGAATTCGTTGAAGATCAAACTGCTACAAGAAAAAACACTTTCGGTAACATTTTGTGGCAGAATCCAACATATGATATGATATAGTCTATGCTTTTGACCGGCCTGCTTGTACTGGCACACTAAAAGAGCGTACTGTTTGTCTTCTCATAAACTACCATCAATTGACAGGACATAATGATCAGAAAAATAAGTGAAGTTTAAAAGTCATGATAGCAGTTGTAACTAGTTCCTTCATCCCTTTTTTTACGTGTTGATGTTCTATTCTATTTCTATATGACTGACTCCACTTTGTTAGATATTACAGAGGTTCAATGGTCACCATGCCAAATCACTCTGACCATTTCCTTCTAATACTTTGACCAGTATGAGTTCACCTAGTATTAGAAGCAATATCATGGAATTCCCCATCATAGTAGTAGGAGCTTTCCAAACAAATAGCAAATGCTTAACACATCATATCATCCGAAGAAACAGAAAATACCACAAACTTTAAATTCACTACTTATTACATTGAAATCAATTGGCATTGAGATGATACAAATATTTCGTTTATTAAGAAGGATTCCCTAAATACCTAAAAAATAGATGATAATAGAAGATGTGAACTATTTGATAGAATCAATTTCAGGAACATGGAATGTAAGAGAAACTCAAATGTTAACATGCTATGTCACACCACCATATTTAAAAAGCTAAAACCTCTCCCATGCCCAAACCATTATTGAAACCTACACAAGACTTGAAACGCATACCCAAATTAGTTGAACCATTTTTAATACCAGTTTTGAATTTCTTAGAACATGATGCTGGTTAAATTCACCAGACCCCAGAAGTGCTCACTGTCAATGAAATTGTTAACTTCATTACATTACCTCTCTGTTTCTTCACAGCTAATCCTTCCATAAGTGTATTTAAAAATCCCCAAGACCATGATTACCCTTAAAAGTGAAAGTCTATCTGAGAAATAGTAAATAAATAATGTCAATCACGGTAAGTTGGTTACATGCACTAATGACTAAAAAACCATTGCAACAACCTTATTGGAGTTGTAGACTTGTAGCCCCAAACAGCACTAAGCCCTGAGGCAAATTTGTCCACCCGAAGCAACTATATACCTCATCTGGTTTGCTATTAACAGGTTTATCTTGAGCAGAGGACACACTAACCATCACAAGCTGTCTAATATTCACTTGATGAAATGAGAAAATGATAACTATTTTCCATTGCTTCCTCCCATATTAGATAGGCATCCCTTTTGGAACAATTTGATCTTTGATCCACATGTAAATTGGAACCAGTATAAAGTAAGCTCCAGCTATCGCACCAAGAATGAGCTGGAAAAGGAAAACAAATGGATTCACAGGTTTCTTTATATCCTCCGCCTTTGGACCAAGCTGCATGAACCACACACCTCATAAATCTTAAGTGAGAGAGAGAGAGAGAGAGATGTCAGAAAGTAATGGTTAATAATCACCAATTCAACAGTTCTTCTTAGAAGTTGGAATTAAAACTACCTCGTGCCTTGTTTTAGACTCTGCACCTTTATACTATATACTGATTTTGTTTGGAATTCATAGACTAAATCCAAATGAAAAAATAAATAAAAAAAAATTTTTAAAAAAATAATTGTAAAATAACATATGCAGTTAAGGTGTTTAACGGCCAAACACAAGCCAGAGCTTCTCATTTTTATAATCCTTTCACGTGCACACTTTGGCCTTTTCAGTCTTGACATCATAGAAAATGGCTCCTCAAGTTCTCAATTCTAGCAGCTATATAGCTTAATACAACAAAGAAGGGAGAAGAGTAGTTCAAAATCAGGTATAAAATATGGCAGGAATCTTGAAATGAGGGTAGAACAAGAGAAGAATATTTCAACTTGTTATTTTCCTTCCCAGTTGCAACGGAAAAATAGGATCCGAAATGAGAAATCCATTTAAAGATAAGGGTAGCTCCTATTGATAAAAAGATCAGACATAGTCGCTTGAGATGGTTTGGTCATGTTCAGAGAAGAGCAATTAAGGGAATTAAAAAAGGGTAGAGGAATACCCAAAATAACATTAGCAGAAGAAATAAAAGACTTGTCAATTAAGGAGGTAATAGAGAATATGATTTCGAATAAAATAGAATGGAGGAAAAGAATACATACGGCCGATCCTAACTAATCTATTAAACATCCATAGCCAACCCCAAAATTTTGGGATGTGTTGTTGTTGTTATTGTTGTATTTTCCTTCCCAATTGCACCGAAAAAAATCCTCACATCAAATTCTTAAACTTAAAAGACTTCAAAATATTTTTAATCCCTAGGACCATACAACACACTTATTGGTCTATTCAGAGGACTGCTTACCGAAAATAAGTGTGAGTTTGGATAGCACTAAGAATGAAATTTTCAGTTGTGTTTGGCGTTTTGTGTGGGTCCCGTGCACTGTTCACAGAACCCGCAAGTACGGATTTCAGCAAATTTTTCTTTAAAACTAGATCTCAGGACACTATTCATACATTTAAAAATTATTTTGCTACAGCATTTTCAGTTTTCAGTTTTCAGCAATAAGCGATAACCAAACAAATCCTAAGTCCATCCAAACGACTTTGACATAGCGTACAACCATATATGCAAGAAAAACACCACATAACTCTCCTTGTTATCTTGTGCGGGTAAGTGACATGTTCTTAACCACTCACCAATTTGCATATTTTATATTGAGCTCAAAACAAGCATTAAAATCCTCCCTACGCTCAGCAACAATTTCACAATCCCTTTTGAAAAAAAACTTCATTATTGAAACAGCAAGACTAGCTCTACCAGAAAAACTTCTCGGCCAATTGGCTAAAATCTTTGTAAGAGAATAATATTGGTGATGTTTGCATAATCTCATTCTCTGGTGACATTATAGAAAACTTTTGAGAGGCACTATGCATCATTAATTCTAGTGTAATGAAAGCTTCATTATTGACACAGCAAGACAAGCTCTACCAGAAAAACTTCTCGGCCGATTGGCTAAAATCTTTGCAAGATCATTAATCTTGGTAATGTTTGCATAGTCTCATTCTCTATTGACATTATAGAAAACTTTTGAGAGGCACTATGCATCATTAATTTTAGTGTAATGAAAGGTTTTTTTTTTTTTTTTTAAATGATTTTTTGACAGTTTTTTTATATTTCCCATGAAAGTGGTATTAAAACTTTCTTAAAATGGTCTATTAACAAATACCCCAAGGACACTCGTTAACCAAATGATGCGGACACCACACCATAGCACATCTATGGAGATTATCATTTGTGTCATCTTTATCTTTATTTGTGTTTATAATTAGCATTTGATTATTATCGGATTAGTATTGAGATTGTTCAAGATTCGTATTAGGAGAGTTTATCTTTATCATTGTGATTCCTCGAAGCTGTTTATAAAGCTCCAAATGATTTCTTTTATATTCAGACTATTATTATGTATTATTCAGTGATTATTGATGCAAAATGTGCATTACGTTTGGTGGTGAATCCAAACAACCTTAGGTGGTGAAGCCTAAGGTTTAAAGTGGGATTAATCTAGGTGAGAAGCTTAGGTGGTCCTACATCACCGAACCTTTTTTTTTTTTTTTTAACTATCGAAACATGGCTATCACCAGTGGTTTCTTGACTTCTGGTATAGTTATAAAGGACAAAAGGTATCCACAAGGCAGAAGTTGGACTTTTGGATTTGATTCTTACTATTGACCAAAGAAAAAACAACATATAACAAAAACATGATTACCATAATGTCAGGTAAATGACAAAATCAAGAGTCTCTTCAGATAGTATTTCATCCGTTACTTAAAAAACAGAAGGCCTGAAGAAGTATGTTACCTGTAGGGGAGAGTCTCCAGAAAAGGGTTTCACACCTGTTACAGAGCAACCCATGATCAGGCCATGCCTACGGACGCCACGGTACCATTTTGGACCAATCCTTTTTAGTTTAACATCTTTGAAACCAGCCTTCTGAAACCATTCAATGTACTCTTCCTCCTTTGGAAAGAGCATCCACACGTCTGCAAAGAAACGAGACAACCAAAAGGTTGGGTAAACAGGACCTATAAGACAGGCTTTCCCCCTTATCTTCAGTACCCTGTATGCCTCCTTGATTCCACGCTGTGGATCCGGCCAATACTCGATACTGAGGATTAATTATAGAATAATACATAAGATATTTCCTCTAGAAAGTATATTACATGAAAGAAAGAAAAGGATTTCCTTTTTTTTTTTTTCAAAAAGATATAGAGATGCTAAAAGCCTACAACAGAACTATAATTAGAAGATACCATTCTGTAAGGAAATAATTTTATCAATATCATAAGTCAAACATAAAAATAAAAGAACACTTTCTTACTTCAAGTCCTCACAATTATAAATATTCAGAAAGAAAGATATTATTTCCTATACATTGAATGTACTACAAGACCAGTATGAATGAAAATTTCCATTCCCTTTTTCTCTTTAAAAAGGGAATGAAACCTCACTTAAAGAAGGAAATGAAATCAATATTCAATTTCATTTCATAGAATTCATTAATGTCTTATAAAAAGATTAACATTGTGTCAATTCCATGCACTATAATTCTCCGCCAGAAAACTTCAATTGCAATACAATAATCACCTATATAAATAAACAACATTCTAAACAAGCAATGAAACTCAAAGATAGTACCTCCCAGCGGATACATATCGATCCGCATAATCAGTTGGGAACGGAAGGTCCTCTGCATCACCCTCAACTATCTTGCATTCCTTCAAGGGCTCCTTCTGCTTCGCCTTGGCAAGCTGGTGTGGGGACTGGTCAAGAATTGTAATATTTTTGGCATCCACATGCTTAACTATACCAAGAGTGGTAAACCCAGTTCCACCACCTACATCTACCACTATCATATTCCGATCAAAGAGATCAGCAGGCTCAAGCGCCTCGTCCCGCATATCCTCAGTCCAGTGAATAGGGTTTATGACATGATCATATACTATAGACAAGAACCTATAGAACCAAAATGCCTCTTTTTTGTGCTGTATAAACCTAGGCTGGGAAGCTGGCCTTAAGGATGATATACTGCATCTGGGTGTTAAAGTTCCAGCCTTGTAATTCCTACCAAAAGACACTAAGCCCTTCTTATTGGGCAAGCGCCTATCCTGGAAAGTTGACCCAACAAAACCAAACCCAGTTGGAGTTATGGTTATGCCACTAATGAGCTTGAGATTCTGAGCTCCATTGATCAATGAAGAAGCCATGAAATCACACACACGAAGAGAGAGAGAGAGAGAGAAACAAAAAGATTTCTTTGCTATTTCTCAGTGACTATTTAAGACTAATGAACAAACCTCTAAACCAACTAACAAAGATACTGGCTACTCTAATAAGAGTATAAGAAAAAAAAAAGATATGGTTTTTACAATTTTGTAAGAAGTGGGTATGCAAGTAATCAAACTAAAGGTTGAATTTCAATAAAAGGAGACTCAAATTGTACCTTATATCTATTAGAAGAAAGAAGGAAAGATAGCTTTGCTTACCAATGTAACAAAGAGGCAGCGAACAGAAACTTGAAAAATAGAAAGATTTATGTCGATCGAGAGAGAGAGAGAGGAAGGGGAAGGGGTTAAGAGCTTTGGTGTTTCAGAGCTGAGTAAGTTAACCACGAGACGGGAGCCACACCACATGTTATGGTAGCATTGATTGTCGCACGGATGGGTCTTTTTTTGGCTCCGTCTATTTGGGCACTATCACTTAACTCAGAAGAAACGGTACCGTTTGGAAAACATCACCACTTGAGCAAACTTTTGGACATATAATTGAAAACATGTACCATAGTTGTCAAAACATGAATCGTATCATGAATCGATTTTTAATTTTTGTGTATCGGATATGGTAAGATATGTAAACACTTAATAAAATTTATAAAAAAAATTATAAATTTACATATATAAAAAGTATATCCATTATAAATTTTGAATATATTCAACTAATGACAAATTTCTTCATCATTCTGTAATAATGTTTAATAAACTAACTAAATAAATCAAACTAGCATGTGTTTATAACATATACATTCAAATTGCTTAAATTCAAAAGTGATAATAATTTATTTTCATCATATTTCCTAATCAACCCCATCTAAGTCAATGCTATCATCATATTTATCATTATGCAAACTTATTTCATCACTAAAGTTTTCTTCATCGTTATTAACATTATTATCTCTTCTTGTTCTTTTTTTTAATAATTTAAAAAAAAAATTCTTGGTGTGGGGCCCAATAGTTTATGGGCCCGGCTCGCTCGCTTATGGGGAGTCCACAGGCCCCAAACTAAAGGAGGCCAGGGCCCAAGTCCAAGAATAGGAAGCCAAAGGCGGCCCTAAGATACAGCCGAGGACAGCTTAGTCCTCGGCAGACCCAAAGCCTCAAGGATCAGATTGGAATACAAACTAACTTAAAGGATCAGAAAATATCTCGGGGAAATATCCTTAATACCCCTCATTGATGTGACGTTGCACCTAACAGATCCGGATTTTTAGGCTTTATTAACCCTGCCCAACAATGCTGGGATGGGATGGACGGGACAAATATCAGTCCTGGAAAAACTGACCCTACACGTGGACGAGGGACAACGAACGTAGGCTGGTATAAAAGAGAACGTAAGGTAACAAAGTGGGGGATCCCCATCTGACTTCCGGAAAAAAGACTTCAGGAGGAAAAATGCCCGGAGAATATGTGCGCATCACCCCGAAAAATCCACCGTCGAATAACCGGAGAAAAACACTCGTGCTCCTCGGACATGATCCGAGCAGCCCAATCCCTCAATCTGTAAAGTTAATGGGCTTAGATAACCGGACTAAAGCCTTTTCTAGTCTAGGTTTATCTAATGTCCGGTCTGTACTGACGCCTCGTGACCCAACTCTAGCCTTTCAAGCCCACTCTCTACAAAATTTATTGTGAGGGATCCATCACGCGCGAGCTCAACGTCATTGTTGGGCCGCTTGAGAATCGTGTCCCTACACTTGGCATTTTAGTTTCTTGGACTTATAACAATAATGACAAAAAAAATTTTAAAAATAATTATATTGTCAATTAATATCTTATTCATAGTATGAAAATAAATTTGTAAATATTAAAGTGAAATGTATCTGTGTACTATGTATTCCAAATTTTCTAAAGAGAAAAAAAAAAAAAAAAAAAAAAAAAAAAACACTTATGAATATGTTATTTTATTAGGCTAAATTAAGTAACCTAATAGTTTTGTATTAAAAACAAGTCTAACAACTTGTTAGATTTAAATAAAAGTACAAATTTTGACCCCAAAAAAAAAAAAAAAAATCTCATTTTAAAGTATTTGTTTATGTATTGTACAATACGAATGATTTTATGATACAATACGATTCATACGATATATACACTGTATCGTACGATTTATAAGGACTTATGATACATACAATACAAAAAATTTTACACATGATACGTGGTATGTATCGTACGATACGTATCGCATATCATACGATACTGACAATTATGCATGTACCTTTATTTTTTCATATGAAAATTTTGGTTAGTTTTTCGACAAATTACTTAGTGTGAAAAAAATTATTATAATCAGATGTGAGTATAACTTACAAATTATCATAAAAAATAAAACAAAAAGAAGCTAATGTAATTGTTTCATGACTAACGAACTCAATGATTTGAAGGGTATGCAGGAACCAAAAATTCTTATGCTCGAGGGAACTTGATTTTAAAATTAGGTGTAAGGCATGATGATGATTGTGCATAAATGCCTTCTTTGAATGAACGTAAGTGAAAAACTGAAAATCTTGATCTATGAAGTTATATAATTACAATTGAGTTGATACTATTGAAACATGAAAAGTGGTCTAATTTTTAGTGCTTGTAAGATTGTTTATATCTTGATTAAATGCAATGACTTGATCATGAGTTAATTTGCGTGTAGTTTGTTAACAAATCTTGTAATCTAGATCCTAGTAGAGCTTTTAGGATTGTAAAATGCAAAACATGACATGTTTTTGGGCCAAAATTGGGTTTTACCCCTTTCAGCCAAACTTTCCAACAAAATGCCCCATGTTTGAAACTATTTAGGAATATGCCCCCTGTTTTGAAACTTGATTTGGCGAAAATCGAGTTGCTTGAAAAAACCTACATGAAACTCGAGTTCCATGCTTTTTTTTTTTTTTTTTTTTTAAGTTTGATTGTCTATAACTCGATTTTCGCCAAATCGAGTTTAAAACAAAGGCATATTCTTAAATAGTTTCAAACAAGTGGCATTTTGTTGGAAAGTTTGGCTGAAAGGGATATATCCCCATTTTGGCCCATGTTTTTGTGTAGGATTACTTAGGAATTATTATGCTTTCTTAGTATATTATCTCTTTCCTTCTTTTCTTCTCCATGAAATAAGAATTGTAAGTATGGTCAATGGGGCTATCATTTTAAGCGTTGGTTTCTAGTTAATCAGATTTGGCAAAATTATGTTCTCTCTATTTGTGCATTGTGCTACAGAAAAGTCAAATCAAACAAATCTAATTTTTTTAAAAGAAATTTTAAAAACAGGTCAGATCACAAGTTTTTACTCTAGGTGAAATTCTCTGAATTTAGATCAAGTCCAATTTTACCATGTCTAATTTTGGCTCACTAGTTTGTACAACTATGAAGCTAATTCCTCCCCCCCCCCCCCCCCCCCCACCCCCCAACCCAAAAAAATAAAAATAATGCTAGTAAACTATTAATTGCAAATGTTGTAAGCTAAAAATGCTTACACGAATCATATTAAATTGTTATTATAGACGTCAATCATTTTTTTTGTGTTTTCAACCAAAAAAACGTTTAATGTTTAAATCTCTTTTACTACTTTTTTTTAATTTTAATTATAAAAAAATAAAAAATAAATAAAAACACACACACACATCTACATATTATGACAGAAACGAAGTATATGTTAAATGCACGAAATACGTTTTTTAGATATAAAATTAATTTATATAACATTCAGATGTTATTTGAGAACTTATTATAACTTATAAAGAGATATATACAACATAAGGCATTCTCTTTTTTGCTTTCTTTTTACTGTTGTTTCTTTCTAAAATTGCAAGTTTGCAACTTTTGCCCATCCCTAAAGGATAAGTCAAATCAGTCTTATGAGTTATGAGCATATTTGCCAAATACAACATCATATTGGCACGACATTAGTTGAACTCGGGCTTAGAAAGAAAATTTTGATAATCTGTACGTAATATATTAGGTGCGTTATGTCAAAGAGAACTGTGCTATATAATTCTTTCTTTCAGTCAGGATTTTCTTTCTTCTTCTTATTTTTTAAATCCTGGGTTAGCCAAACTAACGTCTAAAAACTTTCTAATTTATTTAGAGGATTAGAGTTTAAGTTGCGAACCTCCAAAAGAGTCAATGACTTTCGGTTGCTAGCTCATCCTCACAGTTTCCGCTATAAAACTGCCATTAAACTTTATATTAAGTTTTAACCATAAAGTCAAATAAGAGGAACTCTTTAATTTAAGCATAAAAGAAGCTCTCCTCTCCAAACTTTTCTATTTATATGTTTGAATGAGAATTCATAAAACTATTGCATCATATTAGACAAAGGGAGTTCAGGCAGCTCATGACAGACCTATATAGGACAAAGGAGGATTCAGTGACTGACTGACTCATGTAATACCTTGGTTCTGTCCAAAACTTGATATTGATGAGTAGTTGGTTTCCCCATAGGTTTGAGTCCGAAGACCATGCAATACCTTGATTCTGTCCAAAACTCAGTTTTTTTCTTCTAAGTAGTTGGTTTCCCCATAGGTTTGAGTCCGAGGACCATGCAATACCTTGGTTCTGTCCAAAACTCAATTTTTCTTCTAAGTAGTTGGTTTCCCCATAGGTTTGAGTCCGAGGACCATGCAATACCTTAGTTCTGTCCAAAACTTGATATTTATAAGTAGTTAGGGGAATTAACCCCTCGGCTATGGCATGAGACCTTGGTTTTAGGGGAATTAGCTCCTCGGCCAAGCCCCTAGAACCATCCGTGCGGCTGACACTACGAAACGTAGCCCCTAGTAAAGAAACATAGCCCCTAGTGGAACTTTACGCTAGAACACTACAACCGGCTGTTAGAAATGACAAGGGAACTGTCTCGACCTACCGCCTATGCCAACACACAAGCCTTTCCCACAGATGGCGCCAATTGTGAGGACACGATTCGTAACGACCCGTAACAGTGTTGGGTTTGCACGTAAAAAGGCCCAAACAATATCATTTATAGAGTGTGAGTTTGAAAGGCTAGGCTTTGGTCACAAGACAGTGGGTTTTTTGTGGTGGGCATACGTAATTAAAATCATGTTCGCCCTAGGAGTCTTTCTCCTGGAGGCGGGCTGGGAGGCTCTGATTTTTAGCCATTTTTCCCAGCCCCTGCTCTGGATTGCTTACTTTTCCTTTTATACTAGCAGGTGTTCCTTATCCTTCGTCCACCTGTAGGATCGACTTTTCCAAGACTGATACTTATCCCATCAGCCCATATCCAGAGTAGTTGAGGGTGGTTGTAAAAGCTGGAGAGAATGGCTCTGTCAGGTGCAGAGTATTGAATGGCAGTAAGGGCAGCTTTCCCTGGTCGTTATACTTTCCAGTGTATCCTTCTCTATTGACCTAAATATTTTATATTTTTTCCAAACTGCTCCTATACCGTTTTTGCCCTTCCTTTCAGTGAGACCTTGGACATGCCGAGGACTGAATCGTCCTCGGCTGTGTCCCAAGACTATTTTGTACTCGTATTACCGAGCCTGGGCTATAACCTTCCTCGGCTCGGGCCTTGGGCCCCAATGAATAAATGGGCCAGGACCACAAATTATTGGGCCCCACATGTTAAATGCACGAAATATGTTTTTTCGATATAAAATTAATTTATATAACATTCAGATGTTATTTGAGAACTTATTATAACTTATAAAGAGATATATACAACATAAGGCATTCTCTTTTTTGCTTTCTTTTTACTGTTGTTTCTTTCTAGAATTGCAAGATTGCAACTTTTGCCCATCCCTAAAGGATAAGTCAAATTAGTCTTATGAGTTATGAGCATATTTGCCAAATACAACATCATATTGGCACGACATTAGTTGAACTCGGGCTTAGAAAGAAAATTTTGATAATTTGTACGTAATATATTAGGTGCATTATGTCAAAGAGAACTGTGCTATATAATTCTTTCTTTCAGTCAGGATTTTCTTTCTTCTTCTTATTTTTTAAATCCTGGCTTAGCCAAACTAACGTCTAAAAACTTTTCTAATTTATTTAGAGGATTAGAGTTTTAAGTTGCGAACCTCCAAAAGAGGACTTTCGGTTGCTAGCTCATCCTCACAGTTTCCGCTATAAAACTGCCATTAAACTTTATATTAAGTTTTAACCATAAAGTCAAATAAGAGGAACTCTTTAATTTAAGCATAAAAGAAGCTCTCCAAACTTTCCTATTTATATGTTTGAATGAGAATTCATAAAACTATTGCATCATATTAGACAAAGGGAGTTAAGGCAGCTCATGACAGACCTATATAGGACAAAGGAGGATTCAGTGACTGACTGACTTATTATGTTAAACATTATATTCTACCGAAGGAACTATGAATTTTACGTAATACATATTGACATCCTTTGTTTCTACAAAGGAATTTACATAAAGAAATAATAATATTAATAACTAAAACAAGAATAAAACCGTGGTTCATGACATCTCAGATGGCTTCTGAACTTCCCGCAGCTGGACTGAGTTTTCAAAGCAGTGATAAAAACCGTAGTGAGGGTATCTTTCATACCATGTATCTTGTTGTGCATGTGTGTCCCAGTGCTCTCCACTGCTGCTCTTCCCATATTTGTGAACCCATCCAGAGCCATTGTGGCCTTCACCCCATGTTCGATTCCACCTTTCTCCATACTTACCTTCCCACCAAGTCTCTCCCTGCTTGACACCATGACTGTTGAGATCAAAGTTTTCATCCCATTTGTCACCCCATTTTGTCCAACCATCACCTTCACAGCGTTCAGCCCATTTGTCAGTGTATTTTATGCTGCCACCATGCCCATCATACTTCTCACCCCACCTGCCAATAGCACCAAAAATGAACTCATAAATACAGGAACAAGTTTATCTGGAAAATAACAAAAAGATGTTGTGATCTCTTGAGAGACATCGGCAGATTTTGAATCAATAAGTTACTATTAACTCCCTGAATGAGAATTTGTCAGGATGGGAAGACAACAAAATCATGACTCATGGCATGACATATGAGCAGTTTCATGTGAGCTACATCTCAAGGAAGAAAGATTAAAACCGGTTAACCTGGCCGCACTCGATGTTATGTCCTCTAAAAGAAGTAATTGAAATAATCACCATCTGGTAAAAGCTTTCAACAATACCCTAGAGAAGCCACAGAAGCCACTAAAAACACCAACTACAAAAGAATGTAGCTCTAGGACTTGGAATTGTCAGAAGGTTACAGAAGAGTTGCGCCGATTATACCATTCATTGTAAAGAGGACCAACAAGATCAATGTGCACTCATGGTCAACTCACAGGTCTTTTTTAAGTTTCATCCAAATCCAATCTACTTTTATTGGGGAAAAAAAGGTCTTTAAACAGTCAAAATATTGTGGTGACTCTAGGATTGTTATTTATACAAGTTGCATACAATAGGGAACCAGAGCACAAAGTTTGATTCAATTCAAACATGAGGTTTGGTACCTTTCATGCCAAATATGGGCATGACCAGCCTCCAGGAGTGTGTTGGGATCAATGCTGCACCACTTGTGGGCCCATTTTTCCGCTTGGCCAGAAGCATCATAATGTTCCCACCATTTCTCTTGCCACTCATCGCCATTTCCATTCTTTCCCCACTTGTCTGCAGTTTTCTCAAGATGAACAAGCCCACACTCCTTCACAGATAAAACTCAGAGTTCAGTTCTTTGTAATCTATTTTGCCAGAGTCAAAAGTAAATATATAAACATAAGCATCAAAACAGTCTATTTTTTCTACCTAAATTTAGCATCAGGAGAGTGCAGAACAAAAAGGGAACAACTGAAGAAGAATTTTTAAGAATGCAGCCCATATCAATGCAACCCAGATTGTTAAAAGTTAAAAATTTTCCAAAAAAAGAAAAGAAAAGAAAAGAGAGAGCCTTAAGGCATGCTCTGGTGGTGCTTGAAGCCATAGATGTAGGATACATTCTGATTAAGCAGGCAATGATTGCAAGCTAACCCCCAGGAACCGGTCTTACACAAAGTATGGTTATCTAGCTACCAAAAGTAACCAATTTGCAGATCAGAAATAAATTATTTTTTTATTGGTGAGTTACACACATACCCAATGGGCTTTGAACTCATGAACTCACCCTCCATCTTGGTGTTACAAGGAAAAGGAGGTGCTATTTGAACTGGAGCTCATTGGCAGTTCAGAAATAAAACTTTTTACTAACCTTTCTTTCTTTCTTTTTTATAAATAAAAATTTTTACTAACCTGCCGCATTGATTCTCTCCAATATTCACGCCAAATATTTCCAGTGGCATCACGTCCTGATTTTTCTGAACCAAGTTCCTTGTATCCAAACTCATCAGCAGCCTCCCAAAACTTCTCTTGCCACTCAACAACTTGGTCAGCACTGACACCTCTGGTCATTGTCCATCTGCAAATCACACCATCAGGTCTTTGCTCAATTCCTGTCTCCTTCCACCATCTTGAGCCATCAGGATTCACTCCAAGGGGTGTCTGCCCATCCATCTTATGAAGTGCATGAGCTGCTTCTGCTGCATGTGCTGAAAATTGGACACCATGTTCACGTTCCTCTTCTAAGTAAGGTGTCCCCAAACTGGCCTCTGAGGTTTCCACTTTTTCAACATCTATGAATGATTGAAGGGGTGGAAGAGTATAGTTGGGGTTGCTTTCAGAGAGTGTACTCTCAAATGGAATTGAGAGAACACCCACAGACCAATCCTTCTCAACAACAGGGTTGTTTGAAGTTGGATACACCGAAGATCTTCCAGCTATCTGCATGTCATTGACATCATCTGAACTAATATCACTATTCACCGGGGGTGCCCAGGACCAAAAATCTGGACCTGGAGTTCCACTTTGAGAGCTTTCTGACTGAGGCACAAATATGCTCTCATTCTGAGTACCTTGTTCAATTCAAAAGTTGCAATTGTATTATGAAGAACATTGCATCATATGGTTGCACAAAAACAAACACACGCACAAAAAGACTACTAACATGTGGCTGAGTTGAATGTCCTGCATCTAAGAGTAGCAGGCAAGTACCATAAGCACTTGTAGTGTCCGTGTAAGTATGAGACACTGGATCTGGCCTACTTCTATTTGTTTTACACAAAAAATTTTCATTGTTGAACAAGCATACAATACAAGTCATAAGTAGGACAACCATATGGGGTGATTTGATTTCAAAGTAGAACCAAAATGTGCCTCTAATGATTCTTCATATGTCATTGCTTAGTGCTTAGTGCTTGCCCTTTCAATCACCGGCCTCAAAACCAATATCAGTCTCAACATTGGGCGTTCTAGCTAAAATGCAAAACTAACAAATCTAAATACTACTGTTTGTTATCCTCATTTTTTTTTTTCTTTTTTAAAAATGTAATCTCTTCATCAAATTTACAATTTTTTTTTTTCCAATACCAAGAAGAACATTACCCCTAATAGTCTCCTCAGGCTTATCCTACAAATTCACGTTTTTTGTTGTAAGTTGTAACAACAGCGGACAAGAAGCTTAATTTTGATATTGATATAATAAGAAGTTGCAATAAGCATACTTTTTTTGTGTAGTGATATCGCTAGCAATCATAAAACTTCCAAAAAAAATCAAAAATGGAACCCCATTTCCAAAACTCCTAGCAACAATAAAAAAATATATTCGAATAAAATTGGAACACAGAGTGAGTCCAATTTACCTTGTTGCTTAGCAGGCAATCCAGTAGCATCAGTGTCAGTGTTCAAGTGTTGAAAAAGGGTTTGTGGTCTGGAGGCGTTCTCGTTGAGAATGGCGCGAGCGGCAGCGATGGCGGCGGCGGCACGATCGATGACCTGCATTCGCTGGATTCGATCGCGCTCCTCCTTAGACACTTGGAGAATCTTGTGGAACTCGAGGGTCTTCTTCTCCAAATCTTCATGGTCATTAGGATTAGGAGGAGGAGGAGGAGGAGGTGAGTTATGAGCGATATTTTGAAAGTCGATGGACTTTCTCTCATTGTCGACTGCGTTCTTCCACATGTGGAGGTAGGAGTCGTCGCCATCCGAAACCCTAACTCTCAGCCTCGATCTGCTTCTTGTTGATCTCTCACCCACACCCAGTAAATGTAGATCATGTAATGGTAGTACTGCTACTAGTGGGTGTTTTTGTGAGTGAGTGTGTGTGTTTGGTGGAAGAAGTTGGAGCGCGCGTGGATTGACGCTGCCGATATGGGACGCCATTTTTATCACTTCACTACTATTATTATTATTATTTGGGAAAGATTGGGGTAATCGGGTTTTTGGAGTTCGAAAGTGCGAAGGAGAGTGAGAAGTGGCGGTGGATTTTATTTTTTGAAACTATTTATTTATTTATTTATTATTGCAAGTTGAGAGTTGAGAGAGGAAGCCGTACTTTTTGAGCTTGGGGACAGTGGGGGCTTTCAGTTTCAGTTGGATTTCATTTGTTTGGGTAAATCTCTCTTTATTTATCAAATGCTATCTATCTTTGATTCTTTTATTTTCCTTTCTACTTTCTTTATTTATTTATTTATTATTATTATTATTAATTAAAGAGGGAAATTTTCGTGTGATCCAAGGAAGGTTGTGATGCTGAATCGATGCCTCTTTTTCATTAAATGTTATTTTGACACCTGGTCCAAATCTACTGGTTTCTTTATGTTATTGGACGGTGGGTTTTGGACACGTGGCATTTCTTGGCAGAGGGAGAAGAATAAGACAGACACACACACACGAGCACGTACTTGAGTTCCTATCCTCCTACGGAAGGAAAAAATTTTGTGACGAGCACAAAAGAAAAATAAAAGAAAGCTTGGGACCCATAAAAAAAAAAAAAAAAAGCTTGTGAGGAAGAAAGAATAATAATAAGATATTGCTTTGGAGTTTGGCCTGCCCAGCTGTAATATTTATACGGCTATTTAACAGATTTCTCCTGTTTAAACCACTTTTTTTTTTTTTTTCAAAATACCCTTACAGTCTATGTTTAAGTAGAGGTAAAATTTGGTAAAATATTATCTACAAAATAAGACCATTCTCCCAATACATTTACGTTAGTTTTCAAATTCAAATTGCATCTTCTTCAATTCTCCAATTCTCTCAATTCTGTGTTAATCTTCTTTTCACTATTATTATCATTGTTAAGAAACTCCTCTCACCCACCTCTTTGCTTCAAATTTCACTACAAACAACAACAACAACAAAAGATAGATTTGAGGTAAGCTCTTTCTCAAATCAAATCTCAGCCCTCTCTCTCTCTCTCTCACTTTTTTATTTCTACATTTCTCACTTCAATTTCTCTCTCTCTATTTGGCCATGTTTTGCTTATTGTTATTTCGAGACTTACTGGATCAGTGGCGACGCCACGTTATGGTCAGGGTGTTCCCAGGAACACCCTAGCCTGAAAAAAAAAATTATATATAATAATTAAAATTTTTTTATTTGTTTACCCTTAAAAATAAATTAGGAACACCCTTAATAAAAATTAGAAACACCCTCAAATTAAAAAAAAATAAAATTATTTGTTCTACTTTCAAGCAAAAAAAAAACGAACAGCAAGCCCAACAATAGCAACCCACGAATTCTAAAAAATAAAAAACCAAACCCCAATACAGAGCAAATCACTAAATCAGAAACCTCAAATCACTAAAAGCTAAAGCAAACCCTAAGCTCCCAGAATCTCCTTCACAGTCCCACTAAGATCCTTCGCCATAGACCTAGGCTTCATCACCTTAGCGATCTCGATGACATCATCGAGCGAGATGTTACCGTTGTGCTTGATGTTCTTCGTCTTCTTCCAGTCGCGCTCCAGCTCCTTCAGCGCCTTGATGACCAGCGTAGCGGCGGAGGGCACCATGAACACCTTGGTCTGACGGTTCTAGACCGTTAGCTTGACCATTACGCGGAGGCCCTTCTAGTCCTTGGCGATTTCCTTGGCTATGTCTTCTTTGATCTTCTTCAGGGAGAGACCCAGTGGACCGATTGCCACTCCGACCTCACCTTCGATGACTTGGACGTACACATCCACCACTTGTGAGGAATCGAGCTTTGGAGGCATCTTTTGGGTTTTTGGTGGTGGAGCTTAGGGTTTGAGGAGCTTGTATGAAATAGCTATGGGGGTGCTGTGAAAGTGAGTCGGAGAAACTGTGAGGTATTTCATTTTTCTAACTTTTCTCTCTTTTTCTCTCGGACTCTCTCTCAGTCTCTCAGTCTCTCTCTCTTTTTATATGAAATCACTGAAATGAAATGAATGAGAGTGTAACACCCGAACCTAATTTCATAATTAATTTTATGGGTTTATATGCATGTCATTATCTTAAATACTTTTAAGTGCATGAAGCTTTGATATTGTGATATTATAGAACATATATGCTTTTTTAATGTGATGGATATAACTTTATAAAGGTAAGGATATATATATGTATATATATGTATGTATGTATGTATGTATGTATATGCAAAGTGATATTATTTTTGTAGAAAAGTGTGAGTGTGAATGCAAGAAATTATTTTTGTAGAAAGGTGTGAGTGTGAATGCAAGAAAATTGGAAAAGTGGGTGGTGAGATTTTTCCTAAGCTCCACACGTATTCCACCCAAAGTCCCCATCTTTTATCCCCTTTTTGCTGCCCCAAAAGTCTTCCCCTTATCTCCTTTTCTTGGCTGCACCAGACAGAAAGTCCAGCCCTCTTTCCCTACTCTTTTCCTTGTTCTTTGTTTCTTTCTTCTCTCCTTCTTACATGGCAGCCCTCCTTTTCTCACCAAAACAAAATATCCCTCTCTAAAGAAGAAATTAAAGGGTTAACACTAAAATTTCAGCTTCAAATTTGTTAAACATTGTACATGTTATTGTGTGTGTTTATGGTCTGACCAACCAAGTTTTTGCAATCACTTTCAATTATGTGCAAACTAAATTTGTTGCTTGAAATTTTGTGGAGAATGCAAAATTTTGTTTTTGGGAATAATGGGCTTAAAATTCTTGTTTGGAAAATCATATCATCTCATACTCATGCATTTTTGTTCTTAAATTTCAATACTTTGAGTCAAATCAACTTGTTTTAAAAAATTGTGTTTTTCCTGAAAAATATGGTGAGCCTCTGCCTGATTCGATCAGTCCATTTTGTTTTTCGACCGATCGAAATTTTTAAAATTTTAAAAGTTTTGAGAGAGGGAGTCTTTGTCTATTTCGATTGGTCGAGGTTGATTTTCGACCGATCAAAACTCGTATATCAGGTTTTTTAAAAAGCTGAATTGGACTTTTTCAAAGTCACTATTCAAACTTTTTCAAGCTTTTCTCTCTCTCCACGTTGGCTCTTGGCTCCACCATCAAATTTTTGTCGTTTTCCTTCAAGATTTTTGCAAGGTTTTTGTCCTTAGAAGCCGGTAAGACCCTTTTGCCCTTCTTTTTCAAGTTTATTTCTTGATTTCATGCATTCTCATGGGTATTTTCGGCATCTTTAAACTTTTTGGGGTTTTTGATAATTCAAGCCAATTCTTGTGTAATTGATCAATGGGTTTTTGTGCCATGATGTTATATTGATGTTCCCTATAGTTTAATTTGATCAATTTTGTGGTTTCTAAAAAATTGAAAATTCTAGGGTTTTGAATTTGATCCGAATTAGGGATTTTGTCAAATTGGCTTAAATTGATGAAATTGGCTTCTTCAATTGATGTATTTGGTCATTATTTTTGTTATTATATCATGTGTAATGATCTATTCGTCAATTTTTTTTTTTTTTTAAATTGATCAAGTGGTATCAGAGCGGGTTGCTCTTTTGTTTTAGATCTTTTGATCTAAGAGCTGATCCTTGACCCCTGTTGTCATGGATAATTTGAAGTGTCTTTCTGATCATGTTTCTGCTGATTTTATTGATGCTTGTGAAACTCTTCGTAAGGAATTATTGAAATCTATGAAAATTGCTAAGAAATTCAAGGAAGAGTTAAAATTGGCTAATCTTGAAAAAGAGGAATTGATTGTTAGATTAGATGAATCTAATAAAAAGAATGAATTTTTGAGAAATCAAATTTCCTCTCAAGATGAGAAGATGAAAAGCTTGGATCAAGAGTTAGTTGAATCTAGGACCAAAATTGAAAATTTGACGAGTACTAAGCCTACTGTTGATAACAGAAGTGTTTCTGTTTCTCTTAAGCCTAAAACTGAAAAAGTTTATATCCCTCTTTTTAAGAGGAATAATAAAGAAAATGCTTATTTTGCTAGGTTAGACAAAGGTAAAAGTTCTGATGTTGACGCTGAAGTTTCTAAACCTAAGTCTAAACCTATTGTTAGAGAGCATAATAAATCTGTTTTTGTGCCTACCTGTCACCTTTGTGGTGTTGTTGGTCATATTAGACCAAATTGTTCTTTGTTGAGGCAAAAACCAAAATCTGAGACTAGATTTGATGTTAGGAATACTGATGTTCCTAAATTTGTTCATGTCTGCCACTTTTGTGGTGTCCATGGTCACATTCGTCCTAATTGTCATAAACTGAAATTTAAGCATTCTGTGTTTCAATCTAGGATATGTGATGATATTTTTCCTGCCATAAGTCCATATAAATTGTTTCATATTATTTTGAAAAATTTAAGCTTGTTGGCTTGTGAAAGGAATTTGCAGGATTTCAATCTGTCTCAGAAAATTGGTGTAATCCCTCAAATACACTCTGCTTCACATGGATTTTCACCTACAAAGCCGAAGACTCGTGCTATATGGGTGAGAAAAGATTCTCCAAGGTGAGTGTTGCTGACTTGTCCCTAATTTAATTCTTTCAATTGTTTGTGGACATGTTTTGTTTCTGTTTTTGGTTGTGTTTTTTTTTTAGTTTTTTTATTAAAAAAAATCCAAAAACATTGAAAAATTTCAAAAAGACAAAAATATTTTATTTTGAGTCTTGTTTTATTTTTCTTGAGGATTACATGAGTTATGATATCTCTCTCTTGATTTAGAACATGCTTGACATTGTGGAGAAACTTGAATAATATGTGTTAAATAAGTGCTAAGCTATTTCTGATTTTGTGTGAGTATGTACTAGTTTGTACATGTACTCATGGGTTAATTAAGAAATTGATATTTCTTATTTGTGTACCCTCTATAGCTTAGTTAAGCACTGTCATGCATTGCATTTGCATTGTTCATTTAGCATAAAGTGTGCTTTTTGTTTTTGGTTATAAATTTTTTTTACCAAAAAGTTTTTTGTATTTTGTATTTCACATCTTGGATTTAAAATCAAGGATTGGCCATATTATCTTTACATAACAAGTTTATGTACCTTGTTTAGCTTTGATGAGCTTTTTTATTGCACTTGACTAATTAAAGCTTTGTAGTGCATGTTGTGTGGGAAAGATGTTTATGGTGTTTATCACTTTGTCTTAATCTTAAAGTCACATGTTATTTGACTGTCGGACTTGATCCTTTTGAGAAAGGCATAAATAACCATCTCACCACTGTTCACTAGCCAATCATGAACTAGTGCATATCATAAGATTTTGTGCTCGAGAAAGTGTAGCACATGCACGAAAAGAACATAAGGTGAAGCCTCGGTTTAAATTGCTTAATTCTTAAAATTAAAATTGGTGTGTAATATTAGGCTTGATGCCAAAATCACATGACTTAAAATTGGTGTGTATATTATGAGGCATAAAATCAAGAAACTTACATGATTGCAAACTTGTTTTCTAGGAAATGTAAGAGTTATATGATGTAACTCTTTAGGTGATAGTCTCTTTTAAATTCTATGTGATGAATTTTGTAGACTTTGTGATTGATTTCTATTTACATATCACCTCACATGTATCTCAAGTTTTTGCTAGTTGCACACACTATACAAGTTACTCTTTGTAAAACTTGGTACATTATATTGTGTGTGATCTTGTTGTGGCCATCCAAGATTAAAAGTTCCTTGATTTTAATGCAAAATGTGTTTAATGTTTGCACTTTGAGGACAAATTGATTGAAAATCTTGATTTTGGAAGATCTGGGTTGAATTCAAGTGTTTTTGAAAAACTTTTCGTCTCATACTCATGCATTTTTTATATAAAACAATGTGCTTTAAGGAGTTTCTGCATTAAAATGCTCTATTTTTCAAAAATCTGATTTTTCAAGACTTTCGATCGATCGAACCTGTTTTTCGATCAATCGAAATTGCGATTAAAATTTTTGGTTTGAGTCTGCCTGACTCGATTGATGTTCGATCGATGCTCGATCGATCGAAACTAAAAAATTTCAGTTTTTAATTATTTGACCAATTTTTTTTTTCCATGCATCATTTGTGTTTAGGATTCACATGCATTGCATTGTTTTTGTATCCATCTTGCAGTTTTGCAGTCATATCTCTCATTGTTTGCACACATAAGATGCATACACTTTACTACATTAGGTACTCAACTTGATCAAAAAATTGATTGATTAATTTTTGAGCTATGTACTTTCTAGTATATGCTATTTTTATGTGTGAACTGTAGAAAATATTTTTCTTAAAAGATATGATGGATAATCAATGTGTAAATATTTTCTCTACTCATGCAACTGTTTATAAGTCACATAGTGCCATGTTTGCATTTTATTGAAAGAGAGAATATTTTTCTTCATGTGTATCCTCAACTTAGTTTTTTTAAACTTGGTTTGTGTCTTTTTATTTATCTCCAACCCCTTTATTTTTTCCTAAAACTGTTTTTCCCAAAACTTGTTTTATTTTTCCTATTTTTATAGGGGGAGAAGCTTGTTTTTAACCTTTGTTGTTCATAGGGGGAGTTGTCTTTATTTCCTATAGAGTTGAATTGTTTTGTGTTCCCTTCTTTCTCTATTTTCTCTTACTCTGTTGCGTATGTTTTCTGTCAACTCTTTGTTTGAGTTGTCTTTGTCAATGTGTGACAAAAAGGGGGAGAGATTTAGATGAAATGTGTGGAAAATACAAGAATGTTCTGTTTAGGGGGAGTTAACATTGAGTTAACATTATTTTTTATGTATCTAACTTAAGGGGAGAGTTAGATTGCATATTTGTTAATTTACTGTTTTTGTTTTTCTGTCACACATGCGTTTATGCGTTTGTTCAGTGTTTCAGGAAATATACAGATTGATTCAGTCATACTGCTGTCTACACTTGCAACTGATAGATAGTAGTTAGGTTGAATTATTTTTGGGCTATATATAACTTTGAGCATTTCATGTTTGTGATGTGTTTTGTCACGGATTGCCAAAGGGGGAGATTGTTAGGTTCTAAGAAATTAGGAACTAATGTATTAGAACTTCAATTTGTATTATGTTGGCAAACCATGATCAAAACATAGAATCTAGATTTAGGCTTGCTCAAAGTATGTTTATTTGTGAAATTGGAATCGAGTGATTGCAGAATTTATTGGACTAAATCTGCAAGGCTCGATCGATCGAAAATTAGACTCGATCGATCAAACCACGTGCAGATTTAGTTTTCTGCAGAGTTCCAGTTCAGTCCAAACTCTACTTAAACGTATTAGGGTTCAAGTAAAACTCTCCTATATATAAGGGAAACCCTAGAACGTTTTTTGAAGTTGTTTTTAGAGAGATTAGAGTGCCTCTTGTGCCTCTTTTTATTTTTAGGGTTTTGTACCCAAAGGCTCTCTAAAGGTTGCTCATATTGCGGTTTGTGTAAATCTCTTATGAGATCTAGAGGAGCTTTCCTTCACACAAACTTAGGGTTTTCAAGGAGGAGATATTTTCTACACCTTGATGATCAAAACAGTTGCTGCTATTAAATTTTAAAGAATATACAAGCGGGGGTGCTCTTAGCTGGTGGGAATCCAAGAATTTCACGTGGTCGTGTCAGTAAGTTCTACTGGTTAGTAGCATTAGGAAGTTAAGCGAGGGTGCTTGTAAGTCCTTTTGTATGAACTTCGATTCTTTCAAGATAGTGGATTCAAGTTTACCTTGAGGGTAGCTAGGTCAAATCCTCCCCAGGTTTTTACCGGTTTGGTTTCCTGGGTGATCATATTGTGTGTTTTATATTTTCCGCTGCTTTGCATGATTTGATCTTTATATCTGTGATAACCTAGACTTGTTTAATTGGACTAAGTAACAACTTGGCTAATTACCTAGGTTTAATCAATTGTTTAAGGGGTTTAAAAACTATCAAAATTGTTGGGGGAAAGTAATCAAAACTTCATTTGTTTATTTCTACTTCTTTAATCTCTATCCTGATTTTATAGGCTGAATTATGATTCTGTTTTAGTGATTTGAATGTTTGATGATATTATGGTTTATTGAATGTTTAATAACATATTTTAGTATGTTTATTATAGGTATAAAAATACCCAAATGAAATTAAGGTCCATTGCTATTTGTTGATGATTTTGTAAGAATATGTACTGAAGCTGTCTCTGTGACAGATTTGATGTTTACAAAAAGAAAAATATGTATTAAATCATATTCTTTGAATTAGGATGCTAGGAGTAGTTTTTATGAATTCTAAGACACACATGATTGTTATAGAAGTGGTCTCACAGAATTTGGATGAACATAAAAATAAAGGTTTAATTTTTAAGTTGCAAGAAATTCTGTCAGGACAGATTTGAGTATGCTGTCTTGTGTGATTTTTAGTAAATCATGGGTTTATTCTTTGACTCCGAAATTTTTATGGTTTATACTGGACATACAGGGGAGTAGTTATGTAAAACTTAATGACAATTGGATGTGTGTGGACAGCCCGTATGTATTTTACAAATGGAGCATATGCTGCTAAAATGAGCAGTGAACAATATACGCTACACCTGACTTTGTGGATTTAATTCTCAAGTTAGGGTGAATTTTTTGAGCTATAATTTAATATGCTCATCCTTTGGTATGTTAGAATCATATATAAATTTTATGAATTGGTTTCTCTATGATTTAGTATATCATGTTGTTTGATGAAGGTATTTTGTATTTGTGGGAACCTCTTTGAGGTGGGATTAGGACTTCCTTGATTTTAAGAGATAGGCTTTGAGATGAATGTGTAAATTTATGATAAGGAATAATTGATAGTAAGTAATAAGCTTTGATACTTGGTTTAGGTGTTGCCAGTTCCCCAGGTTTAAGCTCCGTCGATTGTAGGCTCTCGGTTCCTCTGCTTTCAAGTAAGGGATAAGTTATATGGGTATTTGGTAAGTCATGAGGTTATTTTAAAGTATATTATGCATTAAATGGTTTTTTGATTAGAGATATGACATGTAATCATTATTCTGACAAAGATATGTTCGTGAGCTTTCGAAACCTTATATATATATATATATGATTTAAGCATATTAATGCTATTACTGATTCCACAAACATGATGTTTAAAGAAAAGAATGGAAATGCTATTATTATGAAATGTTATGCAAAATAAGAAATTTCAGTATGATGTAAAGTATGAAATGTTTTCGGGTTATGTCCTCCGGTGATCTAAACTCGGCTAGTAGGGGTTAATTACTAGATTTCCATGGAAAAATGTTATCTATTTGGCCATTTAAAGTAGAGGAAATGGGGCTGCCCATAACTCTAGGCCATTTAAAATAAAGGAAATGGGGTTGCTCGTAACTCTAATCTGAACAAGGCCTTCTTCCCAATGTGTACGGACAACGGGGAGGAATAAAACCTTGAGGAGATGTGCCATCAGGCCTTTCAAAGAGGACAATATCATGGACACGAGGTCACCCAAATGTGATGAGACCTTCTCTGTACAGACTTATCAAATATGGACTAATCAATAAGTTATTTATGAACAGCTATGTTATGTTATTAATCATGAGAGAATTATTTTGTTTAAATGCATTGTGAAAAGTAAAAGCTCTCATGGCAAGAAGAAGTTTCTAATGAAAAAAAAACCTATTCATTAAAGATAAAAGTTTTTGAAGTTCTATTGTGCTATAAAGATAAAGCTTCTGATGAAAGTACAAGTTATGTATAAAAGTTATCCGATATCTGTTCTTTATGAAATGTTAAGTTTTATGATTATGAAAGTTATAATATTTTTCGGGAAGAGGTTTATAAAGAAAGGTTTTCTTATTGAGTCAAAATGTTTCTAGTTTAATACAAAGTTGTCGATTATCTGATATTATTTTGTAATAAGAATATACATGTGGTGACTTTGTAGGAAATGAAATAAGCTTAATCCGAAAGGTTTTGGTAATATTAACCTGATAAGAAAAATGAGAATAATTATTTTCTATGAAGAGCGTATGAGCTATTATTATAAATAGTATAAAATACTATGCATGAAAAGATGTTCTCCTGTTCAAATATTCATAGAATGAAATGATTTGATTTACATGCATCCTTATTGAATTCTCATATATCTTACCTTTACTGAGCTGTGTAGCTCATCCCTTCCACTCTTTCAGTTAGCAGGTTTTATTTTGGAGCAGAGGGAGCCTTAGTCAAGTTTGGAAGGAACTGATTTTAGTTTTATATGTATAGATCCTAAATTAGTAATTTGATGTTTAGCTTTGTGGTATTGTGTATTTTAGGATCTAATGAAAGTTGTGTACCTTAAAGTATTAAGAGATGTATTATGTGAAAGTGTGGAAATTAAATGATTGGTGGATTATGTTATATTTCGAGTACAGTGTAGATGCTCTGACTATCAAGTGAAAAATTATATCAAGAAGTAAAGAAACAAAAATGAAAAGAAAGAGGAAAGCTTTTGTAAAAATTTTCAAAAAGTTAGTTGGTTCTTGTTAATATCAGGTTTAGGCTTGATATTGGCATGTCGGTCATGGTCACAAATCCGGGTACCGGGTTTAGGGCGTGACAGAGAGTCTCTCTCTCTTTGTTCTCTCTTTGTTCTTTAAGACTAATTTTTATCTGTGATTGGCTGAAACTTTAACTTTATTAATATTTTGCTTGGTTTTTGACTTTTTGAATTTGGCTTTATCTTATCCATTGGTGTTGGTATGATATTAATTGTCTTTTAGTGTAATGTGTATTGTGATTTGTGATTGTGAAATTTTTTGATTGGCAGCTGGCTCTTGTGATTGGGGGTATCAAGCATGAGGCTTATCTGTTGAGTGGGATATTTGAATTGGGGGAAGTAAATGCACATGAGATGAGATGTGTGCTAGTGCAACTAATAAACAATAATTTAATTAACTAATAATTAATTGGGAAAAGCAACTAATAAACAATAATTAATAATTTAATTAATCAATACATTATAAAAGACAAACAAATTAAATTATGTTAGGCTAAACAACAATTAATAATTTTATAGTTAATGAAATAACAATATAACAAATTATAGTTTATTTTATTCTTTTGCTGCCCTGGGAAAAATTCTTGGGAACTTATAGGAACATCTTGGGAAAAATTCCTGGAGTCACCACTATACTAGATATTCTCTGGTCTATTGTTTTACAGGTCTTCATAAGACGCTATTAAAAGATATTTCATTTTTAATGACTCTTCACTGATGTGTAGGCTTTGAGGTCATTAGTATTCAGCTTCATTCTTCTCTACATTTGGGTCTTTGTAATTTTTTATGTTGGTTTTCCGGGTTGTACTTTGTTGTTTGTATAATGAAGAATATTAAAATATTGATGGGTCTTTGTAATTTTTTATGTTGGTTTTCCGAGTTGTAGTTTGTTGTTTGTATAAGAAAGGCGTTGGGAACTCAATTTCACTTGGTCTTTGGGTTCTTACGTAGTATTGTGTGACTCTCCTTTGTTACTATATTTTGTCATTTAGTGTGACTCCATGTAGTATTGTGTGACTCCTTTTTTTCTTTTAAAAAAATTGTTAGTCATTGAATTAGCATCAATTGATTCATCACCAACACGTACATTATGGGACCAACCTGGATTCTCTGTTGTTGCTGCTATTTGATTATCAAAATGCTATTTTTGTTTCCCCCATTGGACCTCCTCGGTGAAGTTCATGTTGCTTTCTTGGCCCTCAAATTGGCAGTTCATCACCATTTCGTCTTTTTTTTTTTGGTCATCTATTTTAGTAGTCATTGAATTCAATGGAGTTATAGTTTAGTCATCATTGAATTCTAGTAAGTCATCATTGATATATTTTTTTAATTTAGATGGCTGCTCTAACTTAGAGTTTAGAAAGAAAAAAAAAATTTATTTTATCGTGATTTAGATTCTAAAAGGAAAGAAAAAAAAAATCTTTTAACTCCCACGTAAAATAGTGCCTACCAAAACGAGAGGGAAAGTGGGGTACATGGCACTTAAAATCGACCTAGAGAAGGCTTATGATAAGCTGGAATGGAGCTTTATAAAAAGCATGTTGAGTAGATTTAATCTCCCAATTAGTCTCATTGAGATTATAATGAATTGCATCACCACTGTGACAAGTTCTATCCTCTTTAACGGCGGTAGCTTGGAGCCATTTATTCCGACTAGAGGAATAAGACAAGGGGATCCCCTATCCCCGTATATTTTTATCATGTGCATGGAGTATCTTGGCTAGTTAATTCAAGATAAATGCGAAGAGGGTGTTTGGGGACCAGTGAAAGCTTCTAGAAGCGGCCCTTCCTTTTCTCATCTCTTTTTAGCCGATGATTTGGTACTCTTTGCCAAGGCTAATACGGAGAATTGTATGGCGGTTAAAGAAGTCCTGGACAAGTTTTGTATGGATTCAAGTCAGATTATAAGCGATGCAAAGTCTAGAGTCTTCTTCTCCCTAAATATTGGTCAGGATGTAGAGGAAGCCTTGGTCTCCATTCTCGGGTTTCAATAAACTAGTTGTTTGGGGAAGTACCTTGGATTCCCAATTAGACATCGTGGAGGATCGAATCAAGACTTAAATTTTGTGTTAGATAAAGTTAAATCGAAACTAAAGTTAAATCGAAACTAGCCGGGTGGAAGGCAAACCTACTGTCTATGGCAGGAAGACCAGTCCTAATTCAAGCTGCCTCTTCGACTATACCATCTTATGTGATGCAGAGCTGCATGCTACCTGGGAAGGTGTTAGAGGGCATTGATAGAGTAAATAGGAATTTCCTATGGGATTCCTCAGAAAATAATAAAAAAATGCATTTGGTAGGTTCGAGAAAGGTTACTAGGCCTAAGGAAGATGGGGGGTTGGGCCTCCAAACAGCCAGGGGCAGGAATACGGCCTTTCTTGCAAAACTAAATTGGCGGTTCCATACTGAAGAAAAAGCACCATGGGCAAGGGTGCTAAGAATGAAGTACTGTAATCATCAACAGGTGAATTCTAGGAATATTAACAAGTTGTCTAGCTCTAGAGTTTGGAAGAGTTTGAAAAAGGGTGAAGATATTTTCAAGAAAGGTATTAGATGGTTACCTGGGGCTGATAGTAATCTGGATTTTTGGCATGATAATTGGTTAGGGATTGGGCCTTTAAGGTATGCCATACAGGGTCCTTTGACTCTTGAATCTGTTGGGATGAAGGTTAAGGAAGTGGGTCATCCTGGTGGATGGGATTGGGATAGAATGCAGGTGGAGTTGCCAAATGATATTAAAAGGGCCATTCAAGCCACTCCAATACCCTTAGCAGCAAGAACAGAAGATAAATTGGCTTGGAAGTTATCGTCTAAGGGTGAGTTTGACTTAAAGATAGCGTATTCTCTGACCTTGCCTAACCTGGATGTGCCTTTTGGGGGGAGGTGGATTTGGAAGCTCAAAACACTGCCAAGAATTCAATTTTTTGTTTGGCAATGCATGCACCACAGCATCGGTGTAAGGGAGTGTCTCTCGGCAAGAGGTATGACTATTGAGAATTCTTGTCCAATCTGTCTTAATAGTCCTGAAAGTATTATCCATGCTTTAAGGGATTGCCCCTCAGCTAAAGCCATTTGGCACCAACTTGGTGTTCTTCCCTCGGACCCAGTGTTTTTTGCGGAAAGCCTTAAGGAGTGGTTGGTTTCTAATTGCAATGCTAAGTCGAGCCATAGGCTAGGTCAGCTGCCATGGTTTCAAGTATTTTTGTTCGCAATATGGATGATCTGGAAAAATAGAAATCATCATGTGTTCAAAGGTGAAGTGCAGAACCTGAATGTTGCTAAGGAGATTTTGGGCCGAGTCATGGAATATAATTATTGTGCAAGCAGTCATACAGCAGCAAAAAGAGTGGTGTTGAAAAGCATTAGATGGGAGAAGCCTAATACCGGCTGGAAGAAGCTCAACACGGATGGCTCTTCAGTTGATTCCCTCGGTTTGGCTGGAGGTGGAGGTGTAGTTAGAGACGAACAGGGTAACTAGATGCTTGGTTATGCCAGGAAAATTGGTCCAGTGAATAGTTGTCTAGCTAAGTTGTGGTCCCTTAGAGATGGGCTAATCCTTTGTGTGCAAGCCCAGGTCCAAGCACTAATTGTGGAGATGGATGCCAAAGCCTTGGTGGATGCGTTCTCAAACCAGACTAAATCTAATGTTGTTAATTCTTCATTGATGGAAGATTGCAGACATTTAGCTAGTCAGATTTCCCAAGTAAGTTTTAGACATGTTTACAGAGAAGCAAACATGTGTGCAGATCAATTGGCGAAGTTAGGAGCGTCCATGGAAAATGATTTCGTTGTATTCTCTAGTCCTCCTGTGGGTATTGTTCCCTTTGTTGAAGCTAACTGCCGTGGGTAGTATGTAAACAGGCTTTGTCCTGTATCTGTTTCCCCTGTTTAGTTGTTTTATGTTACATCCTTTTCTACCAAAAAAAAAAAATAGTGCCTACAAAATAGGACCACACTTTGTTATCATTATCCTTTCCATATCATTATCTTATCTTATCTTATTTAATGTTTTCTTTTCTTTTTGTATCAAAAAAAATATTTTCTTTTCTTTTATTTGGTCAGTTTGATGGGTGTTTAACCCTAACTCTTTTATCACTTTTAGGTTGACGAATGCACAAATTTATTGGATTGCATTGAGGAGGCATTGGAATGGAATATTAGATAAGTTTGGGTGAGATTCAAACCTCACATGAAGTGGTTGTTATCTAAGAAATTGTTGTAATTTTTTTTTTAATTGTAACAGAAAGTATATTTATCATTTGTATAATTCTATGTGAAATTCAATATATTTTTTTATATAATTATTAATTTACTACTCCATTAAAAAAATTACGTAATTTATGGATATGTAGTGAGTGGCTACCTTTTAGAACTAAAAAACTAAAATTTTGGATTAAACAAAAATTGATAACTGTGAGCCTTTCCTTTAACACGAAAAAAAAAAAAAAAAAAAAAAAAAAAAAAAAAAAAAAAAAAAAAAAAGAAGGTAGTTGCTAAATTTTAAATATAAACCATTTTTAACTTTTTATTATGGATGTATACTACATTACTAAATTTTAGGATTAAATTTAACTTGATAACTGTCATAAATAAATATAAAAGAACAACAACAACACCACCAAAAAGAAAAAAAAATGTGGATGCACGTCTGGAAGCCTTTCTTTAACCCAAAAAAAAATTTTAAAATAACAAATATCTAAGTCTTTTACCGTAAAAGGAAAAAAATGGTAGTTGCTAAATTTTAAATATAAGCTTTTTTTTTTTAAGTTTTTGTTATGGACGTGTAGTACATGGCTAAATTTTAGGATTAAAACACTACATTTTAGGATTAAATATAACTTGATAACTGTCACAAATAAAACAACAACACACCAAAAAGAAGAAAAGAAAAAATGTGGAAGCTTCTATATTAACAGCATAATCAACTACACATATAACATCCTATTTCAAGTTCACTACCAATTTAAAGATAGATAGTTGCTTATAAATTCCAAAGGGTAACTCAATTGTGTGACACGAATGAATTGAACAAACAATTGCACATAAATTAAACAATACCTGCCTGGATTTCTTCGTCTCTCCGTACTGTTGTTTCCATTTTCAATCCTGGTGATTTAAAGACCCCTTCTTCCTGATATAAAATTTAAAATATATATATCAAAACCATAACTTTCCTAATACTCCTTTTAATTATGCTAGTATTATCTATCTATCAACTCAAGAATTGTGAACCCTTTAGAATGTGTAGTAAGTAGCTAAATGTTAGGATAACTCTAACAAAAAGGAATAGATATGGACTTAAACAAGCTTAATGTTGCTCTTTCGAGCTTATGTACTCAATTACTCGGCAAATGTGCACTGAGTAATTGATTGTGATAGACCTCTCTTTGTTGTCATATTCCAATATTGCTGGTTTAGTAAGAATTAGATGAACGTACTATCCCAATATTGGTGGTTTAGTAAGAATTAGATCCACATACTACGTCGAAATGACACAAACAAATCTTAATTATTAAATCGCTCTCATGTATTGATGTTGTATGAATCATGCTTACCTTGGCTTATGTTATGAGTATGCTTACCAATTCCATGTTTCAGATGTAGTGAATTATTTTACAGTTTTACTTGATGTAAATATTTCAATTTCCTACATTGATCCATCAACTTCTTCATAATAGCTATTGTAAAGGTCATCACATGTATTTGGTAAGTAGTTTTATTGTTACAATTTCATTATGCATTTTTAATATATGCATTATTTATAAGATTTATTTAGAGGATCTTTTTTTTTCTCCCCCTAAATGTTAATACTAAATTATAGCATCATCTTCCAATCAATAAAAAGTTGATTATTGCATAAACAAAGTTGGCAAAAATGGATAATAATTACGTAATTTATTAGCCTCTGAGCATGCGCCCATGCACGTGCACGTGCACGTGCTTAGAGACTCTTCTATTTTTTGGATAGAGGTTAATAATTTGTGTAAATTATAATTTGGGATTAATATATTTTTCAATCACAAAAAAAAAAAAAAAAAAAAAAAACTAGGGCTGTGATATGTATTATGCGTTTGCAAGTGAAATAATTTTTTCATCACACTCCTAGGTATTTTTGTGATTGAAAAATATATTAATCCCAAATTATAATTTACACAAATTAGTAAACTCTACCCAAAAAATAGAAGAGCATCTGATAAATACATTTCTTGTCAATGTTATTGGTCTAGCACTGTGCCGAATCCAAATGTGCTTACTTTTAGCCTGTCCACAATTTTTGTGGGCTGAATCTATCATTACCACCGTTTGGACTTCTTTGATCGGATCTATTGTACAAGAATCTGATAAAAATGGATCCTAATCCATTAATTTATATCAACAAGGCTTGAGTTTACCGTTATATAAGAGCAAGATTTAGGTATATTATTTAAGTGCTATTTTTTAGGATTTCTTTTTAAGATTCTATCATGTGGATTTTTTTCTTATAAGATGAAACTGTATTTTTTAGTTAAGTAGCCACATGACCGAATCTTAAGAGGGGAACCTAAGGAACAACATCTAAGGTATTATATTTAAGTTTTGTTCATTATATAAATTGTATGGGGAGGTAAAGGACCACTTGTCCACCGTAGAGTCAATAACGACATGCCATATCAGTCTTTTACTTAAGACTTATTGTAAAATTAGTACATCCTAATACACTTAATAACATGTAAAAAAAACTCTATTTTACGTTTTCAGACCAGATGTGAAAAAGAGTCCCTAAAATAAAATCTTATCTCCCTCCTCAACTCCTTTATCTCCCGCCACAAACCCCGCCGGATCTCCTTTACATGGTGGTCGTTGCTTCAACATTTGGTGAAGGGACCCACCCAATGATTTTTACAAACTTTTGGCAATGTTCATGGACAATGTGGTTGGGCTTGTTGCGGCAAAAGCAGCGGAGCAATGGACTACTTGAGGACCGCTTGGACGTGATCAGAACTCTCCTCTTGATAAATGGGTTCTCTTGCTTTTCTTGACCCTTCAAGACCTTCACGGTGTGCCCATTTATGATAAATTAGCAAATGAATTTGGTTTTCCTATAAACTAATTTGTCATCCCCTGTACAACAAATACAAAACCCAGTTGACAACTTTCTTCGAAATCGTACTTTTTCATTAAATTCACTTTGAGGAAGGCATTGATGGAAAGAAAGTCTTCCAAAGAAGACAAAAAACCAAGTCTTCTCTTGAAATTGCTTTGCACCTGCTTAGATGAAAATGTTGAGATTTGGTCTGGTTTAAAAAAAGGGTTTTGATGTTTGTATTAACAGGAGGGATTGATTTAATGATCACGACCACCACGTGAAGGTGGCTCCGAAATCATCTCCACCAGCATCTTTGCACAGTTGGAGGCAATGGTATTTGTAGGCATGTTTTAATTTTATAGAAGTTGATTTTTTGAAAATTAAAAATATTGAGAAAGAACTTTGTGTGCTAGAGACTCTATTCATTAGTTTGTGAAACATTATGAAAATCTGACGTGGCATGATGGTATTAGAGGGTGTAAACCAAAGTCTTTCAAAGAAGACAAAGAACCAAGTCTTCTCTTGAAATTGCTCTGCACCTGCTTGGATGAAACCAAATGTTAAGATTTGGTTTGTTTAAAAAAGGGATTTTGATGTTTGTATTAATAGGAGGGTTGGGCTTGATGGTCACGACCACCACGTGAAGGTGGCTCCAGAATTATCTCCACCCGCATCTTTGCATAGTTGGAGGTAGTGGTATTTGCAAGCATGTTTTAATTTTATAGGAGTTGATTTTTTGAAAATTAAAAATATTGAGAAAGAACTTTGTGTGCTAGACTTTATTTATTAGTTTGTAAAACTTTATGAAAATATGACGTTTGGAGGGTGTAAACCAAAGGATTTGTACTCCATCTTTATCAAATTCGAACTCAATTATCATTTATACATTCAACCACTTCTTTCATCCATCATCAATTACGGCTGACCATTTCAAGTTTTAAACAAATTATGGTAAAAATTGTGCTGCCCTTTCGTGAGGGTGAAAAAATCCTTTTTTTTTTTTTTTTTGGATATCGTGAAAAAATCCACTTAAAAGCCAATAATTCTTCAACCTTTTCTAATCTCGTAGGAGGGGGGGACCCCATTTTATGCCAACATATCTTTTGACTCTTCTGTCATTCGAAGGTATGTATTTTGCCAGGACAAAGAAAATGCAAAAGAATCAAGATGAAGTTGTACTATCATTTGCTTTTGAGAGTCTAATAGAGAGTAGAGACAATATAGTAAAATAACCTGTATTTACTTGAATAATGCTACAAATCTCCATCAAAGTGGGTATTTACTAGAATCTTATTAAAAACAGGACATATTGATATGGGTTGGGTTGAATTTTTCAGAATAATAACTCAATTAAAATAGAGTAGGAATGCCAACAACTACTAGGAGAGCTCACTTATCAAACCAAGGAAGCTCGATCAGGAAGCTTAAGAATTAGCAGCCATTGTAACCAAACCAAACTAGTGGTTGCACCATCAAATTGGTAAACTATACAAAATTCAGAATCAATATGAAAGAACTACTGATTTGCAATAAATCAATAATTTTGTGAAAAACCAATAGTTTTTCTAGAAATATAGTGAATTACAGTTTTATTTGAACTGTCTTGATTTAATAACTATACTTAATTTCCTTCAATTTTACAATTTTATTTATCATATTTTAAGTCTTTTGCTTCTAATTTGGGGCGAAAAAGTAGTCAAAATATTAATCAAAGTGTCTCATTTTTGTCATTTTTATATATTAAACAAATTAAATTCTATATTAGAAAAAACCTTCTTAACAATAATGTTTTATAAATATTAATTTACAGTATATTTACGTTTAAATTGAATACTGAATCTAAATACTTTACTATCTCATTCAAAATAAATAAAAAATTATCCTCAGTTTTATGTATTTTTTAAAAATAATTTATATATTTTTAAAAATAATTTATACTCATTTTTTTTTAATGAATGATTGAACAGATGATCCAGCGGTAAACCATTGTACTACTCCTTTTTCTAAGGTAGAGAGCCCTACCCTCTCCTTGGTTTCTAAATTAAAGGAGGAGAATAGGGTTTTAATCCTCACTGTTGTATAGGTTGTTAGGAAATATGTGATTCACTTGTTAGGAACATATGTCAATATTTTATGTAATTGGCTCATTCTTTGACAAAACGCACTTTACTTGTATTTGGGTAAATTTAGGATGTGTTTAAATATTTCAAGAAACCATGTTTCAAGATCAAATGTTGAAGTCTTTAAGTCTATCCAAGAAAACAAGCTGAAAGTGCAAAGTTACTAAAACTCGACAACTAGCATGTGTCGAGGTTTAAGAAGCTGGTTCAGCTCCGTGGCTTGACAACTAGCTCGACAGATGCTCGATAGCTTCTATCTGTTGAGGTTTAGAAAAACAGAATTTCTGATATGTTTTTCTTGGGATCCGTAGATGTGTCTTTGGGCCTTCTTTTCTCCTAACCCTAGACATATAAAAAGATTGTTTTAAGGGCCCTCAAAGAGTTCATAGGTTGCACAAGCATTAAGCAAACTCTGTTCAAGCAAATTATGACCAGAGACGAAGTTCTTGTCCTAGTTCATCTCTTTCTTTTGAAGAAGTTGATGTGTATGTGCACTGTATGGTTTTGTAACCAAGCATCTTCTTGATCTTCATCGTGTGGATGAACTGAAGAACTTTGCAGCCAACAACCTTCTTAGTTGGTGATTGAAGCCAAGTACTGGGATCGCGCAATTAGTTAGTCACGTACTTGGAAGCCGTGCATTGAAAGGAGGAACTGTCACTACAGAACAAGTCCAATTGGATATTGGGGTAAGGGTTCAACTGTAGGTTGGTAAGGTACTTGGGATTCCTTTATTTGTAACCGCTTGTTGTGATAGTAGTAGAGTTTTGGGAGTGGTGACCTTAAAATCACCCAATGGGGTTTTGCCTTAATGGTTTTTCCCATTCGTAAACAAATCACCAGTGTCAAATTTAATTTCCGCTGCATTTAGTTATTTGGTGATTTGTTTGTGCTACCATGCTCATTGCATGTAATTGAATCTAATTAATTTCACTTGGCTAAATTAATTGGTTAATTTATCACAAGGGGTCAATAAGTTTTTGGCCTATCAAGTGGTATCAGAGCAGACACACTCTTATTAGGTTTTAATCTTTGTTATGTTGATCCATTGACCCCTGTTGTCATGGAAACTCTTGATTGTTTTGATTTGCATGATCTTATGTTGAATGATGATGATGATATTCAAGATGCCTATTGCAAGCTTTATAATTTTTGTATGAAATCTCTTGAATATTCTACAAAATTAAAAGCTAAATTTAAAAAGGTCAAGCTTGAAAAAGATGATTTGATTGCAAAATTGGATGAAGCCAATAATTTGAATGAGAATTTTAAAAATCAAATTTCATCTCAGGTGGACAAAATTAAAAGTTTGGAAGAGCAACTAGTTGAATCTAAAACTGAAGTTGAAAAATTAACTAGTGCCAAACTTGTTGTTGAGCCTAATTCAAAAGAAAATGATTTTTATATTCCTCCATTTAAAAGGAATAATGAAGAGTTGAAGGCTAATATTGCTAAGATAGACAAAGGTAAAAATTCTTATGTTAATACTGAAATTTCTAAACCTATGTCTAAAACTCCTCCTAGGAAGAATAAAAATTCTGAATTTGTCCCCACTTGTCATCATTGTCATATTGTTGGTCATATTAGGCTAAATTGTCCTAAGTTAAGGTCTCTGTCAACCTTCAAGGTTAGACCTCCTTCTAGGAAATCGAGTAGTTCTAAAACTACTCATGTTTGTCACCATTGTGGTGCTTCAGGTCACACTCGCCCTAATTGTTTCAAATTGTTTCCTCATAAGCGAGTGTCCAATTGGTCTCATCCTATGTCTAAAGGTTTTATACCTATTCTTGGTGAGCTATTAAAAGCTTTGAGCTTTTTAACTCAATTTCAGGGGAATTCTAATTCCTCTATGTCCTTTAGTAGTCATACTAAGACACGTGCCTTTTCATCTTTACGGCCAAAGATTCGTGCTGTGTGGGTGATAAAGGATCCTAAGACTTAATTGTCTTTTTGTTTATCCTTTGCTTTAATTCTTTCTATCTAAAGTTGGACTTTCTTTCTTGATTTCTTATTTCTTTCTGGATTTCTTATTTCTTTTTGGAATCACGCTTTCATGCATATGCATCTTGTTTTATGAATTCTTTTTATTTGTTTAACATATTTTTGTTTGTTTTCAGTTTTATTTATTTATTTTTTTAATATAAAAATAAAAAAATGAAAAATCAGAAAAATACAAAAATAGGTGTGTGTTTTGTGTACATTGGTACTGGTGTACCTTGGATGGCCATTGAAACAAAATTTTCTAAATTTTGTATCTCTTGTAACTTAGATGAGCATCTCTATACACAATTAACTAAGTGAGCTTTGCGGCTCTTGTTTGTGATGAGTAAGATTAAGTTATCTCTTGTACTTAACACTTGTATCATTCTTTTTGACGAGAAGGACTAGAAAATCCTAAGAGAAAGGCATAAATAACCATCTCACCACTGTTGCCAGCCAATTATAATATGACACCTGTATACTTCGGCTTAGCAAAAGTGCAGTGTTAATGATATTTGTGTGCTTTGGCATAGCAAAATTGGAATGTCAAATGCTTACCATCATTGGGTATTTCTTTTCTATCTCTTATATGCCCATGCATGATTTGCTTAAAAGAAAAATATGCAAAGAAAATAAAAAGCAAAAAGATAAAAAATGCTTTAAATATGATTGCAAGCGTATATTCTAGGAGATGTGGGAGTTATAGGATGTACCTCGAAGGTGATAGTCCCTATCAAACAGTTATGATTGTGTGTGAGTTAAAGTGATTTTCTCATATCTCAAATAGTCATAACATGTATACACTTATGCAAACTTGCGATATTTTTCACACACAACACGCAATATTCTTTGCTACTCTTGATACATGTGCAGATACAATGTAATTTGGTTATCACAAGGTTTTACATGTGTTAATGTATGCTCACTAAACTGTCTTAACTTGTTTTTGAAAAATAAAATCAGTTAGACTTGTTTAGTGTGTGTGTGTGTGTTTTTTAGATCCATGTGCTTAAAATTGCTGTTGAGAGATGATTTTGAGAGGTTTATATGGTGTTTGGATCATTGGTTGTGTTGCATGTTTGATTGCATTCATATCTGTGTTTTTCTCTTCTCGAAAAACTGTTTTTAAAAGCTTGCTCCACACCTCCTCGACACCTGGCTATCTGTCGAGCTTCCAAGTTTTTTTTTCTTATCGCAATCTCGACACCTCCTCGACACTTGGTGGATCGATTGAGAAAGTTCATGTCTCCTCGATAGCTTTTCGACAACTAGGTCGATCGATCGAGCTTCTGTTCTGAATATGGTGGTTTGTTCCTCAACGCATGCTCGACACCTGCATCTATCGACGACCTTTTTCTCAACACCTACCTCGACAGATTGCTCGTTACCTCTTAACACCTTCATCTGTCGAGATTTACTGATGGCCTATATATTCTCCTCGTGCGATCCGCAGCTCTTTTCTATCGATCTCTTTCTCGATACCTCTGTTTTTTCTTCTCCCAAAACCTCTCTCACTCACTCCAATCTTCTTCCTCAAGGTTTCTTCAAGCCTTTTCAAGTTTTTCTTCACTTGGTAAGCTTCTAATCTCTCATATTCATGCATTTCATGTTTTGAAACCTAGGATTTGGGGTTTTTCAAAATTGTTGAGTTTTTGTTGTAATTTTGGGATAGGTTTCAAAGATTTGGTCTTAAAATCTCATGCATTGCATCACATTAGCATAATAACAGTATTATTACGCATTTTAGATGTGTGTAATTGATTGTGTGCTGGTAGGATTGGATTGGGCTGAGCCCATGATGCAATTTCTTTTGCATGTCACATGTTCATGCATTTCCCATGTATACATTCTCTACTTTTCAATATACTTGTTATATTTGAACTGTTTTGGAGCTTTTTTTATTGTTTCTTTCTTCCCCTTCTCTATTCTGTTTACGTTAGTTGTGTCTATGGCACCTAAACGGAAGTCCACTCTGGCTCGAAACCCTCTTCATTCTGGTGCCTTTTCGTCTTCTGATTCTACTCCTCTCTCTCTTCGGTTCTGTGATGATGATGCCCACAAGACATTCTCGGAGAACTTTTCTAGACACGGCATTCATTTTGAATGCCAAGTCATTTTGGCAGACTTTGCCGACACCGACCTTCCTACTGTTATTCACAGTCGGGAATGGGAGTCACTATGTGACGTCCTGATCACATATCCTCTCGTGCTTATCCAGGAGTTTTACTCCAACATGCACTGGATTGATCGTTCAATACCTCTTTTCTTTACTCGCGTTCGAGGTATGCGTATTCCTGTCACACCGTAGCTTGTTGCGGATGTGCTTAGGGTTCCTAGGGTAGAGTTTCCTGACTATCCTAGTTGTGAGCGTCTGTGAACTGTGTCCAAGGATGAGCTCAAATTAGCTTTTTGTGAGCGTCCTTCCAAGTGGGGTGAGCGCCAGTTCACTTACTGTTCGGCCTTTACAAAAGGTTCGCAATTTTTGAACATGGTGATGGCCTTTGTACTCCATCCACTCTCTCATTATAACTCTATCACCGAGCCTCGTGGTCGATTTTTGTTGTCCCTTCTTGAGCATCTTATTATTGATTTCCCTTCTCATTTTATTCTTTCCATCATAGATGTTCATCTAGATTCGGCATCTCGTGATAAGCTCATCTTTCCTTCTGCTACTGCGAGGATCTTACGCCATTTTTCCATCCCTCTTCCAGCGTCTAACCCTTTCACCTTCATGTGTGCCATAGATTATGCTACCGTTAAACGTAGCGAGGCTCAATTTAGGTCGCGACAGACGGATTCAGCACCTTCCACCCGTCCGACTCCATCTCGATCTGCTCGATCCACATCCGCTCTCACCTCTTCTACAAGCGATGTGTCACTATAAGACATCATGGCGCAGCTTCAGCGCATGGATGCTCGTCTAGATACCCTCTCTACAGAGATGTATTAGATGAATGTCCGTGTTGGCCGTATTGCTCGACGACAGGCGACCATGGGCAGATTTGCTCCCGAGGCTACTCCTTCACCACCTTCTGTTGATTCTGATTCTGATGATGATGATGGTGATGATGATGATGCTTCTGAGGATGATGATGATGGAGATGCTAGCTCTACCGATGAGATGTCTACTTGACCCTCTTACCCTTTGTCACTCGTGACAAAAAGGGGGAGTAGTTTTGTTATGAGAGTATTCATACTTAGGGGGAGAGTTAGTATAGGACATTTTGTTAGTGGGAGTGTTGATATAAGGGATGTAGTGAGGATTTTATGTATCTTTTCTTTTCTTTCTTTTATAGATACATTGTTCTTGTACTTTAGGTCTTGTGACCATTTTTTTTGACATACATTGTACTTATCTTCTTTATATATGTTGATGTATATTTTTCTTTCACCTACCCCTTACATGTGTTGTTTCTTTTTTCTCTTTATGCACATGCTTCTTATTACGTGTATGCAATCTATTATTTCTGTTTCACACAAAGATGTCTTGATGAGTTTTGTCTAAAGTGTTTTAGAAATACAGGTTGTCAAAGTCTACTTGCCATAAACTCTCTTTTTGCAAAGTTTTTCAAAAGTTTGTGTTAGGATAGATTTTATTGTATTCAACAAGTGAATATAAGTTGAGTGATTTATGACTTTTCTCATATGTTTATTTGTTTGTTGTGGTTTGTCACGGATTGCCAAAGGGAGAGATTGTTAGGACATATGTGATTCACTTGTTAGGAACATATGTCAATATTTTATGTAATTAACTAATCCTTTGACAAAATGCACTTTACTTGTATTTGGGTAGATTTAGGATGTATTTAAATATTTCAAGAAACCATATTTCAAGATCAAGTGTTGAAACCTTCAAATTTATCCAAGAAAACAAGCTGAAAGTGCAGAGTCACTAAAACTCGACAGCTAGCATGTGTCGAGGTTTAAGAAGTTGTTTTAGCCCCATGGCTCGACAGCTAGCTCGACAAATGCTCGATATCTTCTATCTGTCGAGGTTTACAAAAACAGAATTTGGAAAATGGTAGATCTTGAAATCACCCGGTGAGATTTTATCTCGGTGGTTCTCCCCATTCGTAAACAAATCACCTGTGTTAAATTTAATTTCCACTGTATTTAGTTATTTGGTGATTTGTTTGTGCTACCACGCTCATTGCATGTAATTGAATCTAATTAATTTCATTTGACTAAATTAATTGGTTAATTTATTACAAGGGGCCAATAAGTTTTAGGCCTATCACAGGTGAATAGGGCAGGTGAACTTGCTATGTTCAATTTAGAAGAAATATCCACTAAGAATGAATGGATAGACTTCCCAGATTTATTTGTGTGATCTTTTTTTTTTTTTTTGTTTAAAAGACGATTTTATATAACTCAAAGCATTACATCAAGATCAGTACAGACTCTGTTAAAGAAGACACCATTACAATCATCTTCCAAAGCCTTAGCTAAGTCCACAGGCGGACTAGCAAACAACATGTATTCTTGTTCTTGGTCAGCCCCTATTCTAGCCATCAAATCCGCGCAACGATTAGCCTCACGGTAACAATGTTTCAGCTGAACTTGCTGAAATCCAGTCATCAGCTGCCTACAATCGTCCAAAATGGGAGATATAATCTGATTTACATAAGCAGAATTTTTAATGACATCCACAATCACTTTGGCATCTATCTCAACAATAAGGTAAGAGATATTCAAACTACTACACAACAAAAGACCATCCCTTAGCCCCCATAATTCAGCAGCAAAACTATTAGTAGCTCCTACATGCCTAGTGAATCCGGAAACCCAACTCCCATGCTCATCTCTCACTACCCCTCCACATCTGGCCTGCTCCATACACCCCAATAACTGAACCATCAGTGTTCAATTTTTTCCATCCCAAAGGAGGCTTCTCCCACCTGATTCTCTTGCTGGTTCTTCGGACTGGGCTGCAAGGAGAAGAGACACAATACATAAACTCAGTAGCTTGATTAGAAATCTCCCTATACAGGTTCGGATTAGGGTTCTTCCTATTGAAAACAAAAGAATTTCTGCTCTTCCAAATGCACCACACAACAAAATTAAACATGACTCTCCAAGGAGGCTTCCCTTGGATAGGACTACATCCCACATTTCCATTATTTTGCAGCCACTTGTGCAGATTGCTCCTCCAAAAAACACCATTATTTCCCTTCACACCCAGTTGATACCATATATGCTTTACTCTTGGACAATCTCTAAGAGCATGCAAAATAGTTTCCGGCTCTCTTAGGCAAACGGGACACCCTCCATCATTCCCGAATCCTCTTCTAGTAAGGCAGGTTTTTACTCCTATGCTATTATGAACACATCTCCATAGGAAAGTCTTAATTTTAGGGAGCGTATCTAATTTCCAAATCCAATTTGCATCTATAATACCCACATCCTCCACCTCATCCACCTCTCTAGCAAAAGAATAGGCACTTTTGAGATCAAAACAACCTCTAGCATTACCTCTCCATCCTAACCTATCCCTTCCTCCATCCCCTACGGAAATAGGAATGGCTTGGATGATTGATTTAATTTTAGGGGTAAGCTCAAAGGGAATTCGATTCCAATCCCAACCTCCACTTACTAAAACATCTTTAATCTTCCAATGGCTTGCTTCACGGGTTAAAGGACCATGAATGAGGCTACGGATAGGACCTTTACATGTCCAATTATCCAGCCAAAAGCTAAGAGTGCTGCCTCTATGAACCACCCACATGCTTCCTTTGTTAAAAGTTTCCCTACCCTTCTTGATGGCCCTCCAAATCTGAGAACAAGGCAGCCTATCCATATTAACAGCATTTAATCTCCTGTTGCTACAATACTTTCTTTTTAGCACTCTCACCCATAGAGCATCATCTTCCGTATGAAACCTCCAATTCAATTTGGCAAGGAGCGCAGTGTTTCTACCCTTCGCCTCTTGCAAACCCAGCCCACCTTCTTCTTTAGTCTTTGTTACTTTCTGCTAGCCAACCCAATGAATTTTCCTAGTAGTCTTCGATGAGCCCCACAAGAAATTTCTATTAACCCAGTCTATACCATCCAAGATTCTTCCTGGTAAGTAAGTGCCTTGCATGACATACGAAGGGATAGTTGACGAGGAAGCTTGAATCAAAACAACCCGGCCAGCCAGAGAGAGCATATTAGCTTTCCACCCGGCCAATTTTTGCTTGACTCTATCCAAGATAAAATTAAACTCTTGAGTGGTGGAACCCGGATGCTTTATGGGAAACCCAAGGTATCTACCAAGAGAGGGCGTGGAAGCAAAACCAAGAATGTCACAAAGTGATTCTCTTGTATCCCTATCCACATTGGGAGAGAAATACACTCTAGATTTGGTAATGCTCACCGATTGCCCCGACATGCTACAAAAATCATCTAGAACATCTCTAATAACAGCACACCTCCTCCCATTAGCCCTCCCAAATAACACTAAATCATCCGCAAAAAATAAATGCGAAAAAGATGGCCCGCTTTGAGAAGCCTTTACAGGCTGCCATAATTTTGCCTCACATTTTTCTTGGATAAGTTGGCCAAGGAAGTCCATACACAAAATAAACAAGTATGGGGAGAGAGGGTCCCCTTGCCTAATCCCTCTAGATGGATAAATGGGGTCTAAAGCTTCTCCATTCACCAATATCAAGGTCGAAACTGTAGAAACATAGCTCATAATAATATCAATCAGATCAGCGGGCAAATTGGCTCTAATAAGCTTGCATCTTATAAAGCTCCACTCAAGCTTGTCATACGCTTTCTCTAAATCCACTTTAATGACCATATACCCTACTTTCCCTTTCTTTTTGTTGAGGGTATGAACAATTTCCTGCACAATGATTGCATTATCAATGCCTTTCCTCCCTGGAACAAAGGCAGCTTGAAGAAGGGATATGATCTTCTCCAAAAAGGGTCTAAGTCTAGCAACAATAATCTTAGTAATCACTTTATAGACTATATTGCATAAACTAATAGGCCTATAGTTACCCAAAGTCTCCAGACCTTGAATCTTAGGAATAAGGACAATGTGGGTCCTATTCAAGAACTCTGGAACTTTCCTCTCAACAAAAACTTTCTTCACCAAATCAATCACAGAATTACCAACAATTAACCAAAATATGTGGAAAAACCCCGCATGCAAGCCATCCAGTCCAGGGGCCTTAAAAGCCTTTAGAGACCACAAGGCATTTTTAATCTCGTCCACCGAAGCAACCCCACTAATACTCACTCTTTCCTCATCTGACAATATTCCTTGCCATGTAGTGGTAAAAGGAATCGACCAAGAAGCACTAAAGAGAGAGGAGGAATACACTTCATTGAAACCACTCCAAATGACATTTTTAATTGCATCTTCTTCATACAGCCACTCCCCTACTGGATTTTTAATAGCCAAAATTTGATTTCTTTTCCTCCTAACCAAAGTAGACACATGGTAGAATGCAGTATTTCTGTCACCTTGAATCATCCAATTAACTCTAGACTTTAAAGCCCAAATTTCTTCCTCCTGATTCAGCACATTATCCAGCTCTTTAAGCAACTCACTCTCAAGATTTAGGAGGAAATTTGACGGTTTAATCGCTACAACCCGTTGAATACCATTCAAACGAGCCATGATATTGTTTTTTCTAGCAAAGACATTTCCAAACTTCGTTTTATTCCACTTCTCGGCCTCTATAGTGAAAGAAGCTATAGCATTTGCAAGCATGGGGTAATGTCTCCACGCTTGAGATATTATGTTGGGAAAGGTTGGGTCAATCAACCAACAAGTATGAAACTTAAAAGGTTTCTTCCTAATAGCATTAATTCTCGGCTGCATATCCAGCAGCACAGGGCAATGGTCAGAATGGCATCTAGTCAAGTGAACCACTTTTGCTTCAGGGAACATAAGGCACCAACTAAGATTAACAAAAAATCTATCAATCCTCTCTTGAATGAGGGCTTAAACATTTCTTTTATTAGTCCACGTGAAACGCGGACCAGCAAACCCAATGTCAATCATACTACATTTATCCAAGCATTCCTTAAAAAGTAAGGATCTACTGACACTAACAGTCCTACCCCCAAATTTATCGCCCTCCATAAGAGGTTCATTAAAATCACCAGCTAACACCCAAGGCATATCATGCATCTTAGCAACTTTAATTAAATTTTCCCATAAGATATGTCTTTCCGCAATTCTAGGACTTGCATAAATTGCAGTAAACAACCAGCTAAAGTCAGAATTTTGTACCTTTACCACGGTATGAATTTCTTGTTCAGTGTTGGCTAACGTCGTAATCTCTACTCTGTAAGAATTCCACAGCAACCATAAACCACCCGCATAACCAATAGTCTCCGTGTGGATAGCACCGTCAAAGGGAAGTCTATCTATAATCTCCCTAGCCCTTTCATCTCCAATTCTAGTCTCCATCACTACCAAAATCGCTGGATTATGGCAACGAATCAACTCCCTAACATGTCTCTGAAAAGAGGGCTTCAGAGCGCCCCTACAATTCCATACTATAATATTCATAATGACCGAGAGCTTTAAGAAAGACCATCAACAATAGGCAGGATTTCCTTCAGCTCCACCCTCAAGCTCCATACGATCTAAATCATTTTCTCTATCTGCTGCCTCTCCTCTGACAGCACCATCCACCACACGGTTCGGCACTCCAATGGTGTTATCCAAGGCACCAAAACCCAATCCAGACTGCACATCCCTTCCGCCTTCAACCATTCCACCATGGAAGCCCACCAATGATTCCTCACTGCTGCCCATACCGGTTCTAGGAGAGATGAGTTGCCCTCCGTCGCACTCATCACCGTAGGCCAGAGGATGAGCTTTCAAACTGCCTTCGCTTTCTTGTTGACTCCGCCCATGGTCTGAGATGTGTGCACCTTGATCGTTGCCGAACCCACCTCCAAATTGATAACCCACAAGATCTTCTGACCCGATTGATGACTGAAATTGAAACTGAGTGCCCAAGAATTTTCTGCCATATCCATTCTCTTCATCAATCAAACTAACTCCTTGTGCGTTTAGAGGCAAAGAAGAACCAGTTCTACTCTCTCCCTTGACGGCGCTAGCACTGATAGAGTGAGCTGCCCTGTTTCGGGCAACACTCTTCTTGCCCTTAACTGAACCTAAAGGATTAAAAGTGTTGGGCTTATCATTGGGCTTAAGTGATTTTTTCCCCTTCCCAGGCCTAGACGGACTCTTCTCAACATGCAGCACACTTGGGCCTGCTTCATTACCATCCTTTTCTGGCTTCAGCCCCTCCTTAGCCAAACGTTGGACTGCCTTGGCCACTTGAAGCCCATCAATAACTCTTTGGGGTGAGAGCTTCCTCTTGATATCCCTGCTCGGCCCAGTATTCAAATTTTCTGATCCCAACGGCAAATAGGACCGTGTTTCATTCCCTATTCTTGGCTGTCCATGCGCCAACTTCACTGTGGTCCCATCATTCCTCAGCTGTTTTGTCCCTTGTTTCTTGCGCACTACCATTATCCACGGACCGTATGTACTCTCAGGTACATCCTCTTGCGCACTACCATGCGTGCTCAAGCTGGGACCCACACTTTGTTTGGCATTTCCAGGTTCATGCAAGCTACATGCCTGTACCTCAGTCACACCGTATGGTTGGATAGCCTCCTTACACGGCGGTGATGGCTGGCGAATGGCATACGGACATAATTCCTTACAATTTCCTATTCTTCCACACTCGAAGCATAACTTATGGATACCTTCATAGCACACCGGCTGCTCACGTTTCCCTATCAAAATGGCCGTAACAAGCGGCTTCTCGACATCGACCTGAACGCATATCCGGGCAAATCTACCTCTAGACTCAGAGGCCGTGTGCGTGTCAACCCTCAACACGTTTCCAATCGCTTTACCTATTTGAAGTAAAGCCTCCGCAAGGTAATACTCTATCGGGAGTTCGTTCAACCTTATCCACACTGCCACTGACGCCACATTTGCAATCGCCGGAGCGAAATCTGGTTCCCAAGGTCTTATGGACAAAAAATGGTCTCCAATAAACCAAGGTCCCCTTTTCAATATAGCTTCATAATCCTCTCTCAAAGAAAATCTTGTAAGGAAGAATCCATGACTTAAATCCACACAATCTAATCTACCAGTCGACCTCCACATAGATAATAGTCTATTTTGTAGGAAACTTAACCCCACAGACCTCCCATAAACCTTGACAATGAGTGCTTTATACCAAGGGCTATGGATCTTCTGTTTAAGTTCTTTAGAGAATTTCACTACCACCAAACCTGCCCTCAGTCCTTCGACCTCTTCATCAGAATCAGCATCGTCTTCCATTAGATTACCAAAGTTGAAGGCTTGTGTGAAAGCACCAGGGATTTCACCAACCAGTTTATCTTTGAACGACGTGGTTTTGCTCCAGCCATTGCCATCATTCCTCGGAGACGAAGCAACTGAATCCAGCCCTTCTTGGAACCCCACATGACTAACATCTTTAACTTTTTTCTTACTATGCACAAGTTCCTCCTGTTCCTCCCTAGAGAGAGCCAGGGCCGGCTCAAGGCCTAGGCAAGTTAGGTCTAGGCCTAAGGCCCCACCAAAAAAAATTTTTTTTCTTAGGAAAAAAGGCCCCATTTTCCATAGTTAAAGGTCCAAATTTTTATAAAACTATATATATATTTTCTAAAGGTTGTACATTTTTTTTATTAGTGATGTTAAGGATACTACAAATTTTATTATTGGCTTACAAATTGTCATGTTATTAATCACAAAAAAGTGATATAAACATTCATTAGTTAAATTGATAAAGTTCATCAATGAGAGACAATGTCACATTATATTTTGAACATTTTATAGTACTTTCAATTAGTGCATTTTTCTTTTTCATTTCTGTTAAAACTCTCAAATTATGAGACCAATAGAACCTTAACTCAATTGAAACCCTAAAATATTTCAAAAAAATGTTGCAAATGTGTTAAATTATCAATTATAGATTAATCTCCCCTGATAGTTTGAGACTTTGATTTTTGTAAACTAATATCCTACAAAGTCACAGATTAAATAATATCTATCTCTCTCTCTCTTAAAATCAAAATATAAAATTAAAAACTAGATTACAACTTTATTTGACTATACATCGTCTTATATCCAAAATAAAGTATTTTTTTCAATTGCAATATATTTTTATTTCTTTTTATTAATATTTATAATTCAACTATGATATTCAATTCTTTATATGAAATTAACATTAGTCTAGTTCGTATTATTTATGTATTTAATGTATCAAATTAACCTTAATTTGATTAGTATTAAATAATTTTATTTAATTAATATTTACATATTAAAGGCCTCGCATAAATTTTTCGCCTTAGGCCCCAGATTATGTTGGGCCGCCCCTGGAGAGAGCACGAGAGCATTCCATTTCAACCAAAGCAAATGGTGAGATCACAATAACCAAAATTTTGAATTGTGAAGTTGCCACAAAAATTATTTCAATTACCCAAAATTTGGAGAACTGAAGTCCTCTACTTTTTCGAAAAAAGTTAGAATATTATGTTATAACTTTCAGCTTTTTTTTGTTCATATTATATCCTTTTTTACTTAAATATTTAGGTAATAAAGTGCAGTTTTTTATGTACTATGATTTTTTTTTTTTTTAATAAACCATGTCATATGAAATTTTTTTGGTTCATGCTTTGGTCCTCAAGTTCAAATTCTGGTTCCGTTACTGCCCTGGTGGCCTGTGTGGAATATAATCCGAGGGCATTTAATCCAGTTTTAGAAGTGGGATATCGGGATCCGGGCGTGGTGGTATTGGGAGTTCCGGTCCGGGGTCCAGCTGTGTGTTTGGACGTGGCGGTATCGGTGGTTTAAGGAGTTCCGGTCCGGGATCCGGTTGTGGTGGTATCGCCGGTTTTGGGAATTCGGGTCCAGGCGCGGGTACAGGGTCTGGACCATAGGGTGGAGGATTAGCGGGGTCAATCTCAGGAGTAGTGGAAATCTGAGGGACCTCCAATGGAACAGTAGGTAAAGGTTGATGATTAGGTAGCTTGGGAAACTCAGGGGGACTCTTGAAAGGATCATTATTAGGTAGCAAAAGAGCAGAGAGGGAAGTGGGATTTTGGTTTCTGAGTGAGATTATGATTGAACTGTACTGGGAAATAAGTAGCAATGGTGGGGCTTTAGCGGTGGTGGTGGAGTTGAAGGAGTAAAATGGGGTCCAGGTCCTTTTGACGAGGGTGGAAGAAATTGCAGAGAGAGAGAGAGGACATGTTTTGGTACGTAAAAGATCTGTGTTGAAAATGGTAGATCGGGACCAGGAGGCAGCATTTATATTATTATATTATAAAGAGAGCGGAGGATGGACGGATAACATGTGTCAGAGAATGTGACACTTGGACATACATGTGGCAGTGAGAACGACATATGTGTGTCATGCAAAAGGGTACGACTATGTACGTACTCATTCCCAAACTTTAACACGTATCCTTCGCAGCTTTGGTGTATCTCTCTGCTTTCTTTTTGGAGTTCAAACTTAGAAAGTGCAATATCCACTCTTTAATTGCCTGTCAATCATGTTTGTATTTACTATTTCCAGGTGTCCAACTGTTAAGCTACTTAACCTCCATTTAATGCGGACAGGAAGATTGGAGAGGATCACACAAATTAATAGCAATTATTTAATGCTTTTTTTTTTCTTGAATTCTATGTCAGCCTTTCTTTTTCATTTACATCGTTAACCGTTAATTTCAACATTATGAATTAGAGTGGATTTAAAAAATTAAAAAAAAAAATCTCTAATAAAATTCAAGGAAGAGAAGTCCTAACAAATGCTATTAGAGCAATCACATCAGTCCGTCTAAAATTTTCCGTCTATTTTATACTAAAAATCTACATTTTCTATTTTATAATACCACATTTCCAAAATACACACATCAGTTAATCTATTTTACACATTTATTCTAATTAAATAATATTATTTATTGTTTTTTATTATTATTATCTATTAATACCTTCTCTCTCATAAACACCCAAAACATCACAGCTTTCTCACACATTCCTCTCTTTCCCTCACTCTCTTCCTCACAGTTGCATCACAGCCCGCCGTCACCGCTGATCCAACTCGCCGCCAATCCAACTCGCTTTTGCCCTCCCTCTTTCCTTCGCCCCTCCCTCTTTCCTTCGCCACCGGCCCTTCGCCTCCCACCCCCAACTGACGACAACAATGGAAGATCCGACGGCAGCAATGGAAGACTATCGGACAGCAGCAGTGGCAGCAAATCCGGTTCCGTTGGGCATCTCACGTGAGTTTTCCGTTGAGTATGGTTTGGGTTGGGTTCTCCGATAGGGTTGGACTGTTTTTGGGTTGGGTTTACCGGTGAGTTTTGATTGATTTTAAGTTAGGTTTTCAATGGGTTTGTCTTGATTTTGAGTTAGGTTTTCAATGGGTTTGTCTTCTGTTGATTTTGGGTTAATTCTCTGTGCTGGGTTGGGTGGTTATTCTGGCGCGCCGGTTTGTTGAGAAAAAAGAATTAAAAAATCGTTTACACGGTGAACAGTAACCATGTATATATGCACGGTTACTGTTCATTTTGCAAGATATCATGTATATTTAGACATTTTTACAAGAACTGATGTGGAAGGATTTTGGGATAAAATGTGAAAATAGATCACTTTTTGTATTTTAGATGAGTATCCACGAGCTGGTGTGGATGCTCTTAGGGTATTAGTTAATAATCTATTTTAGAAAAGTTTTGATATTACTTTTATGGGAAATGAAAAACTTGTTAAAACATTAATTTTTTTTCCAATAAAAACTTTCTTTAAAAGGTTTGTTAACTAATGCCCTAAAGATATTTCAAGTAAGGGAAATGCTAACAAGTGCTCTTATGGCATTAGTTAATAATCTATTTTAGAAAAGTTTTAACATCACTTTTATGGAAAATGAAAATGTTGTCAAAACATTTTTTTTTCTTTTCCAATAAAAAATTTATTTAAAAGAATTGTTAACCAATACTTTAAGCGCATTCGTTAGCATGACATTTTAAGTAAAAGCGTATAATGTGTATTAGGCAATTTGCTATGGCTTGTTTAACATAAAGGAAAGGTTACGAATAATGTGAATATTCACACTAGTAACTTTTTTTGCCTACTGATTTCTAGTTGTGAATCATAAATATTTGAATAAAAATTGATAAATTATGTGTATAAATTTGGTACATAAATAATAGTAGGTGTTGTTACTATTGTGTTTCTACAATTAAAAAAAAAAAAAAAGTTCATTTACGTAATTTTAGTTTTACCAACCAGATGTCTTTTATTGTTATTATTATTAAATTTAATTATCAACCATATTTTTATGAGCTTCTAATTTTGAAAAATGTCAAGATTGTTTTTCCTAAAATGCTAACAACATGAGATCTAATATATTTGAATCATTCACAAAAATGTAATTACCGAATTGGCCTACACTAGTATGATTGATATCTTAATATAATAATAAAAAAAGAGCAATTATATATCTATGTATAAAAATGTCCAGAATTCATTCCGTGTGTGCATCTCCTTCTAACGTATGTAAGACAAATTCTTGGCTAAATTTTTAACAGCCCCATATCGTTGTGTCATTTTGTATATATAGTTAGAAATTAGAGCATTTACATCAGTCTAACCAAATTTTTCCGTCTGTTTTACACTAAAATTTTACTTTTTTATTTTTTTTTATTTTACACTACCATATTTTCAAAACACCCACATCAGTTTATCTATTTTACAAATCTATTCTATTTAAAATAATATTATTTATTCTTTTATTATTATTTATTAATACCTATCTATCAAATATCAATTCCAAACCCATATCCCAAACCGTCTCCCTCAACACTTGTATAGTAAATCTGGGAACAGCAACAGTGGAAGACCCGACGGCAACAGAACAGGCAGTAGCAGTGGCAATAGATCAGGCGGCAGATTCGGTTGGTGGTTGGGTGGTTATTTTCTTCTTCTTTCTTCTTATTATGCCGCGTTGGGTTGTTATAGACATTGGGAAAGTTGCGGGTTATTGTAGACATAGAGGAAGAGAAGTAGTTTGATAGAGGAGAGAAAAAAAAATTTCATTTGCATATGAACAGTAACCATGCATATATGCACGGTCATTGTTCATTTGCAAAATAATGGTGTATATTTGCACATTTTTACAAATATTAATATAGGTATTTTTTTGATTAAAATATATAAAATTGAGTATTTTTTATATTTTGTAAATTTTTGCAACTACTGACGGGTTGTAGACTTGAATATGAAATTGGTACAAAACCGAAAAAGAAAAAGAAAAAAAGGTGATTGATTGATACAACCTCAAACTAAACAAATATTGGAGTAGGAGGGAGGGCCCGTGGGAAGGTGGGGTTTAATTAATGGCCTGTTTGGAAGTAAAAAAAAGGAGGGGGAGTAGAGTAGAGGGAGGGAGAGTAATTTAATTACCTTGTTTGGAAGTTTTTTAAGAAATGAGGGGGAGGGATTTGGAGGGGTTTGGAGGGGTTCCAACTACCTCTAACCCCTCATTTTTAATTCCTCCAAATTGGAGAGATTTGGAGGGAGAGTAGAGTAGATAAATTATTGACCAAATAAATTCCCTAATTTACCCTTTCTAAATTAACAAAATTACAAACTGATTATATAAATAACTTTTGTTTGTTTCCTGAGAAAATTTTTAAGGTGAATGAAAAAAAAAATTGAATCTCACCGTTTCACTGACTAATGTTTTGAAAATACATACGTTTACAACAACAACAACAAAAATAAATAAATAAATAAATAAAATAAAAATAAAAATAATACCGCTGCTCTCTGCAAGTTCATCAAAATTGCCGCAACACTGATTCGTCAATGGAGGCCGCTGTAGTTCCTTGACAGTTCTGTGAAGTTCCTAACGAGCTTCGTGCTTTCAAGCTTGAGCTTTCGAGCATAGTGCGCGTATGCCAAAGCCAGAGATCGATGATCTTCAGCTTGCTTTCGAATCTGATCTAATCGAGGCTTGAGTGGACCCGATTTCAACGCTAATTCTGCTCTTCTTTTTTTTTTTTTTTTGGTTAACTGATACTGCTATTCTCGTAGTTCCAAATCTACGTGAACCACACTTGAATTCCTAATGTACTTATATTATGAAAACCAATTTTCTTCTATTACACAAATCCAAAAAAAAAAAAAAAACTAATTTTCTTCTATTACATTTCTGAATCCGGAAATGAAAACCAATTGAAGCGACAAAACTAACTCATTTCAAATTTTTTTTTTTTTAATTTTTTGGTAATTGTTAATCTATTATCACTTGGGTGAAATCTATATGACAATTATTATTAAATATTTAGTGGTATTTCATTTTTAATTTTTTTTACTTTTATTAGTGGTATTTGATGGAATGAGAATGTTGATTAAATAATTATTTAATCTAATAAATTAATCATAGACCAATATTGCAAGTCCATTTTCAAATAGGGGTAAATTTGTCTATTTAAATCATTTCCTCTCTTTTCCATCCTAATTTTTAAAACATCCAAACAAGAGGAAGGGTTAATTACTCCCTTCCCCCTTACTAATTTTAAAAACATCCAAACAAGGTAAAGAATAATCATTCCCCTCTACTCTCCTCTCCACTACTCCCTTCTCCTCTACTCCCCTCTACTCTCCTTCCTCTCTAAACTTCCAAACAGGCCATAAAAGAAACCATTTTGAGTTTGAATTCCCACAATTTCATCTTCAAGTCATGGCTCATGGCCAATAAAGACAAAGCAAAGGTGACAAAGAGAAACAGGCAGTGCAACTGCAAATTACTGTACAACAGAGCAAATACCCAACACAGTTTAACAAACATGAGCCAACAACACGCGCTTGTGTATTTTATAGTAATCGCGTGCACAACACAGTGGAACAAGGACAACGACGTGCCACTTCCCTAGCTAGTGGACTTCCAGTTCTTAAGCACCGTGGCGCCGCCGCCGCCTCTACTGTCACGCGCATAATCGTCCCGTCCTAATACGCTCTCTAAAAAGATAGACAAAATTCAAAAATCACTCTTCTTTTTTTTGCATTAAAAAAAAAAAATCACTTATTTTTATGAGAGAGCTTTCCATAATTTGCTATGATAAATTTTTGGGTTTTTTAATCATTATATTTTTCTTAATTTTTCCTTAGATAAATCTTGTCATAATATTGGTTCAAAGTTCAAACCATTATAGAATGCTAGACTTATCCAAGACTAACTCAAAATAATATGTCTTGGACCAAGATATCTCTAATAAATATAATATAAGTAGTTGCTCTCCTATGAACAATTCTTGGACATTATAAATTTAATTTACTTATATTTTGTCACAAATTGGTTGTGTTTTTTGAATTATTAAACTGCGTGTATGCTATATCTTCTTCTTTCCTTTTTCTTTTTTTCTTTTTTGCTTTGATTTACACAACATACGATACTTATACCTTATACCCAATCGCATATTATCACATCAATTTTTTTTTTTTTTAAATAGAGTAAATTATAAATATCACATCCATGTTGTATATCCTTAGATCATGGAGTTATCATGAGATTTTTTTGTAACAATTATTTTTCCTATGATTTACTTTGTGAGGTATCTCCATTAATTTAGTTTGTAATAATGTGGCAAGTGTCAATAATGTCAATTGAAAAAAGATGTTGTTCGACCCTCATATATTTAGTTGTCTCTTTAACTCCTTCAACTATAGTCTATAGATGAAACCGGATAGAATGGGGGTTGGAATTGCCAGCCTACCTAAAATTTAAAAAGACAATATTTAACTTACGACTTTTACCCTTCCTCTTCCATTTTTTTTTATGGGTGAGTTTATTGAAAATATCATACTTATAATCAACAATCTCTTAAGTTTTTTATTTTTAAAAATTCATTAAATAAAAAGGAAGAAAATCTTTGTCTTTTAAAGTTCAATACCTATAAATAGAAAAGGAAGGTAAGAGAAAAAAATTATAACAAAACTAAATTTTTATAGAACATTATTGTATTTTTTTAATTATATATATAAAAAATTAATAGGAACACAAATTATTTATTTAATAATTTAGCCTCCTTTAAATTTTGGGATAATTACATATAACATAAATTTATGTAAGTTGTACTTGGTGTCTATCTAACTATTAAAAATGTAGTTTCTAAAAAAAAACCCATTAAAAATATTTTCACCCAAACATGAAATTTTTACTTTGAAAAAAAAGATCAAAATACAACTTATTCATACCAAAAATCCTTAGTAGATAAATAATTTGAGAGAAACAAAATATAACTAATACAATATCATTTTGTGAATTTTGTTACATTAAAATATATCATTAATATATATATATATATATATATTAGTGTAATACATACATGTGTATATAAAAGTTTCACCTTGGAGTTAAATCCTTACTCCACCTTGAACATATTTTTTCTTTAATTCTTTCTTAAATGTTATTGTTGTCATTTGCCACATCATCGAATGCCATTAAAGTTATAGGAAATGCATTATAAAGAAAACAACATGAGAGATAAGTACAATAACAAGAAACCTTAATATAATTTTTTTTGAGTTATTATGAATCCTCAACTGATTAATTCGAATCAATCACATCTTATAAGATTATACCTATAGGGGTGATAGACCCAATAGTATGTATCTATATATATATATTGGGCCAAGGGCCCAATCCAAGGACATTAAATAGTCCAAGGACAGGTAAAACACTGTTATGGGAATCCATGTTAGTGAATGAAGAGGTAAGGTTTGGTCGTAAGAGTCCAAGAAGGTGGTCCGAGAATGAATGCCTCCTCGGTTGAGCAAAACCGAGGTCCGATGGTGTGGTCTGCCATCCAGGGCAACGTTCAAGGAGGTTCTATTGATAAGGACAAGTATCCTAGAAGTACAAGATAGGGGGAAGCCATATAATATCTAAGAGAAAGCTGCTACCATCGCATTGAATGCTCTGTAGTTAATTCTCTGGTCGCATTAATGAGGAAGTGATACCTGAAACAGTAATTTTCAGCCTTACAGTTACTTCCCAAAAACTTTAGGAAAGTACTAATGGGACAAAGATCAATACCAACAATCTAATCTACACATGGAGGGTAGAAATGAAAGAAGGAAGATAGTATAAAATAGAAAGAAGATTCTAAGGGAAAGGGATCGGAGGATTAAGAGAAAAAATTATGTAGCAACAAGAATTGTGCTTGTAATCAAATTTAAGAGATATATTCAAGAACTGATTTTCTCGGACTGTGCTGATGACTATTTTCTTTAGATAAAACTAGTCTATCTTTACTTTATTGTCATCTGGATCCATTATAATTGTGATTCAACTCATTAGAGCCTAATTTTCTAATCCACTCTCTACAAATTCTTTATATTGAACTTTTTGGACCTAGATCCTTTTACCTTTTGGGTTAAGGAACCAAATTGTGTCCTTACAATACCAAACAAGTAGTTTTTGTAATTTACCTTGAAATTCACAGTCCTCTATCTCACAATGAGCTTATTGATGTTAGATATCCATTCCTTATATTTATTTATAATCTTTCTTAAAATTTTATGTAAGATAACTTACATGGGATGAGTTTCGTACATCAACTCATAGTTGTTAGTATCGTACGATACGCGATACGTATCGTATCGTGCGTAAAAAGTTTTGTATTGTATCAGCGTATCGTAAATGCTCATAAATCGTACGATATGCATATCATATGAATCGTATCGTATCGTAAAATCGTACGTATCATACGATACATGGACCAATGCTTTAAAATGAGATTTTTTGTTAAAATTTGTACTTTTATTTGAATCTAACAAGTTGTTAGACTTGTTTTTAACAAAAAATTATTAGTTTACTTAGTTTATCCTACTAAAATAACATATTAATAAGTTTTTTTTGCTCTCTCTCCTACAATTAGACTAAATAGTACACACTTACCCTTCACTTTAATATTTACAAATTTATTTTATATACTACGAATAAAATATTAATTGACAATATAAATTTTTTATTTTTATCATTATTGTTATAAGTCCAAGAAACTAGAATGCCAAACAAATTTTTATAAAAATATTATTAAAATAAAAAGAACAATAAGAGATTGTAAATGTTGATGACAAATGACGATGACGAAAATTTTAATGAAGAAATAAGTTTGCAAAATTATAAACATAATGATAGTATTGACTTAGATGGGGTTGATTAGACAATATGATGAATATGATGAAAATAAATTATTATTTTGGCTCATTTGTAATATATTATCACTTTTGAATTTAGGAAATTTGAATGCTAATGTTATAAACACATGCTAATTTAATTTATTTAGTAAGCTTGTTAAATATTATTACATAAGTGATGAATAAATTAGTCATTAGTTGAATATATTCAAAATTTATAATGAATATACCCTTTATATATATATATGTATATTTATAATTTTTTTATAAATTGTTTGTATATTTATAATTTTTTATAAATTTTATTAAGTGTTTATATATCTTATGATATACAATACGGTACGATATAATATACGATACAGAAAAATTAAAAATCGATTCACGATACGATTCACGTTTTGACAACTATGCATCAACTTATAATTTCAAGATTGATGTTTTATCAAAATGAGATTCATTTTCCTGTCCAGAAAAAGGAGATTTATCTTATTAACAAATATTTATGATATTTTTGGTAATTAATTAATCAAATTTTATTTACCACTCCTCATTTTTATGCTTATTTTTAACTATAAAAACTTGATCCCAACTCTTATTTTATTTATTTAGGGAAGTCTCTTATTATAGTTAAGGGAAAAGTAAGTTTGTTTTTGACAGAGTCCACTGTCACAGTCACCGCACAGGGGAACATCGCGTGGAGCTGCACAAAGTCGAAAAGCAGAGAGAGACAGAGACCCTTTTTGGTAAGTGAACGCCAAAGAGACCGTAGAGAGACAAAAAAGACACAGAAAATGAGAATCACAATAGAGACCACCAGCTTTCACACGAGCACTACTGACTAATGACTATACACTACGCAAAAACATCAACAACAAAGTTTTCATTTTTTTTTTTTATTATTATTATTTTCTTTTCATTCATTCCCTTGAAAAGCTCAGGCTAAAACGGCCAAACAAGAATCCCTTCCAACCCAACTCTCTGTCTTTTTTTTGGTAAAAGGCGATAAAAACTCTCTGTCTTTCTATTAGATCCGCGTCTTTTCTTTTAATCAATGAAGGAGCGCTTGTGGGGTCCATTAAGATCTCTGGGTCTTCCTTCTTTTGTTGTCTAATGGGGTCTTTCTGTTGATTTTACTTCCCTTGTTTTTGAGTTGGGTCCATATATAAGTGGTGTGTTTTTTCTTCCGTAAAGCTAGGGCTTTTATATTCCTTTTTTGGTTGTTGTATGCTGAGATGCAATCGGGTAGTTCCGAATCCGCGAGCCCGAGAACCGAGCGGGTCCAGTCTTTGTCAGCCCCTGATACGAGAGGGAAGCATCGGATACAAGCAGAGCTGAAGCGGCTTGAACAAGAAGCTAGATTCTTAGAGGTAACTTCTTATTCTTAATAAATTGTTTCTGGCCTATGATGTTGTTTTCTTGAGTTATTGAATGTTTAGTCCTCTATTGTTTTCTTTTATCTGATTGTTTGTGTTTGTGTTTATAAACGAATAAATGGTAATCTGGGCAGTTTTGAATTTACTTATTTGTTGTCTCTGTAAAGTGTAAAGTCGCCTAATAGGTCGTTAGTTTCATATTTCAAACTTGATATAACAAATGCTGGACTTTTGAGATAGGAACCTAGTTGAAATATTATTACCTTTAATATAACAGACATTCTTGATAAGCCACTACTTTTGTTGAGTTGGGAATGGACCTGGATTCTTCGTCCAATTGGTGAATATGTTGAAATGGTGCAGAGCTTGAGGCTTTGAGCAGTTTGCAATTATCTTCATGGTTTTTAAGAAACATAAAGACCTTGTGGAACGCAGTTGGGTCATGTTAAAAGATTGCTACTTCTGATTCTGTGTGCTGAATTAGGGGGTACGGTTTCTGATGTTTTCTGATCACAACAGAGTTCAGGAAGTTCAATGCAGATCCCTTTATCAGTTTATGGGTATCCTTGCGATGTGTTATGTTTCTTGTTGCCAAATGTGCATTGGTCTCAAAAACGGTAGTGACTTACTGTTTCATTGACTGTGAATGGTCTGTTTTCAGAAAAAGTATTTTCTAGATTTATCCTTACGACCCTATCCTTTACAAACTTAAAATATTTTACATTAGATTGCAGTGATTAGGTTTTTGAGCAAGTGAATTTTTGGTACTCTTGGGAAAAGAGGTGTGGACACTTGATTTTCCTTAGTCAATGTAGTTTGTAATGCATAGTGAGGAAACTCAATTCCAATTGCAGTAGATAGGATGATAGAAATTTCAAATCTGAGAAATAGTTGATTGTGTGGGTGTATTTTATTGTCCCCTCACTCCATCTGCATTCCGTATTCCTTTTGATGCAACTAAACTTGATTGCTGTTGTCTCTCATAAGTGTCAAGCAGCTAGATTTGTTAAAAAAAAGGGGCTACATAACCTTACGCACACTTATTTAAATGGTGTTAGACTTAGATCCTCTGGAGAATCTTGCATAACATTTATGGTTGGATAATTCCTTCAAATGCTTGAACTGATCTATCACTGTTCTAACATATCTCTCTGTGGAAGGTATAACAATGACTTGATACATGCAATCAGTATGTTGAAAATCCAAGTGAATAAATTTTCGTATCCTCATTCCTTACATTTTTGAGCTGTAATTTATTTCATTCATTTTTTTTTTAAAATCCTTTTTGAATCAATTGATTGAGTTGTGTCGGTACAATTTAATTGCATAGGAGATAGAGGAAGTTAGAGACTTGCTGTTGTTGGAAATTTTGGGTTACTGAAGATATACAATTGAAGTCAAGAGGGAGAAGAAAATTCTTGATTTTCTGTTTTTAGGTTCAGAGTCAGATTTAAGTATACATAATTGGGAAAAAGCTTAAACATCTTGGCATGGAAATTATATTGTACACTTTGCCTCATATACAGTGGGTGAGCTACAGTTTCTCCTAAGAGATCCTTGAAAGTTTGAGAACTTATGGAAAGGTCTTCATTATTGTGGACAAATTGTGTAAACGACTTGGCTATGCAGCTAATCAGGTTTCTGGTACAATGCTCAAGGCCTCAACGGACTAGCATATCTTATTGAAACCCTAGTTTATTATGTAGTCAATATATCTGGGAACTGTTTTTGCAGTTGCTGCAAATTTTTGTGTGCCCAGAAATCACCCTGAGGTTTATGCTTGTACACCTTAAAAGTTATAGTATAAATTATCTAAAAGAGAACGTTAGCATCTCAACAAGTTTGACAAATTAGGTACATTGCTCAAACCTGGAATTACCTTCTCTTCTCAAACAAGTTGTACTTTCAAATCCTATTACCCTTTCCTCTGTTCCCCCCCCTCCCCCCTCTGCCCTTCCCTTTCCCAAACAAAAATTAAAAAATCTTCTCACCTTTGGTCACTGTTAATCCTAATTGACAGGTTGCCCCAGTAGGCAAGCCATTTTCTCTTTTAAATAAATCGGGTCATAAAAATCAGTAGAGTTGGCTAATCCAGTTACCTTCTCATTTCCTTCAGTTTATTTCACTGCTGTCAACTAGCACCGAGCTTGAGGAAAGCTCCATTGAGATAACAAGTTTCCATAGGCATGCAGCAGGGTCCTCTGCCTTGATGTGCCACTAACAGCGTTGGAGTTTGTAACTCAGACTTCCACCAGCAGTGAAATGTGTAATTCAAATTAAGGAAGGAATTAGGTACTGTCATGTTGCTTTTTGGAACATTTCCAATGTGAAGGATGGCTACATAGACTATATTTGGCTGTTGGGAGTTGGTAGGAAGCTTAGAAGTTATGTCAGATCTACATCTGAAAAGTTTTTCATGTATAATATAGCAGTATCTCAGTAGGGAAACTACTTTCCATTATTCACATCCAAACCCTATGGAGAACTTTTCTGGTAATTTTGTTTGAGTCTGTCTGAATAATCAAAACATCTAGGAAGTTGATAGTTTCATGTGTGAATATTTGACACAGTATGTCAAACCAAATAATTTTTTAAAAGAAATAAAAAATAAAAAGGAAAAGAGGGGTTTTCTCATATTTGGGAATCAACCTCTCCCAAAAAATTGGGTGTAAGGCTGCTTACCAATCACCTCAGCCAGAGCCCGCAAAAGTGGAAGCTTTGTGCACTGGGTATGACTATGTTTCTAGAGAACTTCATCCTCATGTCTAGTTGCTTCTGGTAATTGGGTATATTTGATCAGTTTCTTATCTTATATCCAACTTTTTTGGGTTGATTTCTGCCTCTGTTGCTTGATTCTATTGTATGTGCCTCCCATATTGGCTAATCTTGATAGTTCCCAGTGCTTCCCATAGTTATTTTGTGGCATCTATTTTGTATATAGTTTTGGGAATTTTATGGGAGGTTTAGATAGCCTATTGCAATAAATTTGTCATGGGAAATTATTTCTGGTAAATATAGTTTAATCAATCTGGTAATTGGAGAGGCAAAGAACATCCAGAGGAACTGGCCTACTGAGATGTGATGGTTTTTGACACATTTCTGTTTCTGAATAACCTCACAGTTCAATGTGAGTTTTTTCTGTAATTAGTATTAGATTAGATAACTTTCCTTCTTGCTACATATTCTAGATGTAATTTTAGCATTGTTTATATTTTTGGCTATTGGATTGACTGGATTTGCTGCACGTGCAGGAAGAGCTGGAACAGCTTGAAAAGATGGAAAAGGCCTCAGCTGCAAGCAAGGAGTAAGAATGAGAAAATATATAGAGTACTTAATTTAACATTTATCTAACCTTTAGTTTTTACTATGTCAATTCACAAGCTTGAGTTTCTATTCTGCATGCCAGAATGCTAAGCAATGTGGAATCAAGGCCTGATCCTTTGCTCTCAGTGTAATACTTCCCTGCCTAACATATTCTTTCAATGCTTTAAAATTTTCCCCTGCTTCATTTTGACCTTTTATATAAAATCATATTTCTTTTGGTTTGGCAGAACAACTGGCCCAATAAATCCATTTTGGGACCGATGGTTTGAAGGCCCACAAGATTCAAAAGGTTGCAGATGCTGGATATTGTGATGATTATAGTGAAATTCAAGAACCAACTTCCATGATCATATTTTGGCAGACGCTTCAACTTACAGACATGTAACAGCCTTAGGGGAAAAAAGAAAAGAAAAAGAAAAGAAAAACCTTTAAATTAGTATCTTACAGCTTGAGTAGACAGCTTGAGTAGATTTTGTGTGTCAATTGGCAATCATTTGGTGGAATGCTTCATTGTGCATATGAGGATTTTATAGCAAAACTTTCTCATTGGTAAATGATTCATGAAAGGCTCAATGGTACAGATGACAATTGCATTGCATTACCTTCTTACCATCGAGATGTTTTTAATTCACAGCAAACCCCCCACCAAAAAAGCAAAAACAGTTTTCAATTATATGCTCTAAAACGCATAACATGAAAATCTCTTTTGTTGTACAGCATGGTTCAACATGAATGTGTTACTGAATACTTCATTGAGTAGAACACAATTTCTTAGAGCAAATAAAAACTGAATGATCTACAAATTTGTTTGGGAGTAGCTCCCATACAGTTTAGATGATACATAAAAGAGGCTTTTATATCACTCATCCTTCAAACCCATGAATGAATGGATACATAAATTTTCCTTTTCTTCTGTTTTATACATTTCTTCCATTCCTTTATCAACTTGGAGTTTTCCCGGTGACCCGCTGGGCAATCCAGCCCAGGCCGTCATACAGCCCTTCTCCTGTGAGGGCACAGCAGGCTTGAATGTGCCAATCATGATTCTTGATGCTGTGAAGAGAAAGGGCATCAGTGATTTCAGCTGGGGTCATGGCATCCTTAAGGTCTTGTTTGTTTGCAAAAACTAGTATAACAGAATGTTGTAGATCCTCATGTCCCAGCAACCTGAAGAGTTCATCCTTCATAATTGAGATCCTCGCCCTATCAGTGCTGTCTATCACCGCTATAATGGCATGCGTTCCACGATAGTATGTTGCCCATGATGTCCTGAGTCTTTCTTGTCCACCAAGATCCCAAACCTGACATGAACAACATTGGCAAATAATCATGTTTAGCTGCTTTACATTTCAGACGGATAAATGTCATTTTTTCAACAACTCTCAGCCATTTAGCCAGGCATGTTCAATCCCCTATCTATTATGTCTAAAATGAAACCAAGATTGATGCTACAAAGCAATTATACAACTTCTCACGCACATGATCAAGTTAACCATTCAAAACAACATAGGCACAAACAATATATTCATTTTCCAGATGGAATAGAAAACCTAAAAGAGTTTCACAAGTTAAGATGACAAGCCTCAACTATCATAACCTTTATCGATACAGGAAAATCACTAACAAATTTTTAGAACCATTGGTCTATGATAATTCAATTTCTTTTCTGGTTGCATTACCATGAATATTCATTACAAAAAAATCAAGCTGTTGATCATCTTGACAATGTCCAACTTAGTTTTTTGTATTTTAAACATTCACGCATACTGTAATAGAAGGCATAATTAAAAGTTCCATTATTTCTTTGTATGTTGATTAGAAAATTGGATGCAGTATCAAGGAATAAGAGGTTCACAATTTCTTTGAGTGGATTCTAATTTACTTGTAAAATAAAGAATAAAACTATAGTTAGAAGAATGGGGGCGATAAAATATTCTCCAATCTAACAGCATCTTTGGATGGGAGAGAAGAAGAGGTAGGAATTCCATTCCTTCCCATTTGGATTTACCTCCTCCTTTTGGTTCACTCAAATTGGGGGAATTTGGTTGGAGAAGATACCTTGTTTGATAATTTTTTTCTATACTGCCCTTTTACCCTTAACGATTTAAGTATCAATAATGTCTAAACAAATCCTTATCACTTGTCACACTATTTTCAAATTAAAATATCTTATCATCTTCCTTTTGTTCCACCCAAAAACCAAAGTAGGTTGAAGGATATATACCCCTCTCCTCCATTTTACTTTTCAGAACATCCAAATAAAGGAAATAGATAATTATTCTCTCTCTTCTCCCTCCCTCTCTTGATCATTTACCCTCCTCTCCCTAACAAAAGGGTAGATGTATCATCTTCTTTCATATTCTCCCGATTTGAGAGAATTGGGAAAAGGGGCTGTAAGGGGATAAGATATCATTTCACATCTCCTAACATGATCATCCAAACCCCCCCCCAACAAAAAAAAAAGAAAAAAAGGGTGCCCTTGCTCTCTCATTTCTATCCTCTCCTTCCATCCAAATATATCCTAACAATGGGTTCAACTCCCCCAACAAACAACAATTGTAATGACGTTTTTAAACAAGTCTTTGCACAAGCTTTAGGAGCTAACAAATGTGTCAATTAGTTACAACCTAGTTCTCAAGTATATATGTACTGCTTATAGGTCTAATATATTTTAACTTAACTACTTGAGACAACTCTATATGACCAGACCTTCCTGCACATGCAGACAAACATAAAATAGGAATATAGAAATAACAAATATATTACATGTCACAATAAGATGTACATCTAGCCAAGTTGAAGTGTATGAAAAAAGAGAGATCCAACTTGAATCTTTCTCACAGCAAAAAGATTTTCATAGGGAGAAAACAGGAAGGAGAAGGGAATATGGAAAATGATTTTGAACGTGTAAGATTGCAAAAGTGGGTACAACCTAAGATTTTCAAAAACCTAAAGATAAAATACAAATGCATTTTTTGGCTGCCAAAGAAGTAAACCGGCATAAGATTTTTTTGTTCATTTAATGCCTGAGAAAACAACGAGAACAGAACATAGAAGACATCTATACATGTGGATTGAATAGCTTTTAAAAAAGAATCCAAAAATAAAAAGAGAAGAAGATGAAGAAAAAACAACGAAGCCTCAATCCCAAAAATATTGGGGTCGGCTATGGATTCTAACTTGAATCAACTAACTCTTTCTCACTAGTACAATAATCGTTTTCCTCTCTCAAGCGACTCTCCTCATCTTTTTATATAGAGGTCACCCATAACTTTTAGGGGATTTCCTAATTTAATAGCTCATAACAATATTCTTGATGCACTTTGCACTTCATCCATCTTGGTCTTATTCTATAATTCACATGCTCTTCAATCTCTCCATTCTAGTGATCCAATACATCCAAAGCTCTCATTTTTTAGTATCTCTTGACCATCAAGTCTTACAACCCATACATCATTGTTTCTACTTTTACCAAACTTACATTCCATGTACTATGTTTTAGTTCAACCTTTAGATTTTAAATTCTCTCTCCAAATTTCCAACTTAACATTAATTTCATGTCTAGTTTCATCCACTAAAACCATACTATTTGCAAAAAGTATACACCAAGAGACTTCATATTGAATTGATCTAGTGAGCTTATCCACCGCTAGCGTAAAAAGAGAAATGAACTTAGTGTTGATCCTGCACTCATTCTCACACTAATTACAGCTCTGTCATACATATCCTCAATCTACTTGATATACTTTAGTGGAACTCCATTCTTTTTCTAAGTACCACATAACCTCTCTAGGTATCATATGCTTTCTCCAGGTCAATAGAAACCACATGGAAATCTTTATGAGACATCCCATGGTAGATATCCTTGGCATAATTTCTTTGTTCCACTTAAATACAACTTTTCAATATTACCTTTTCTTTTTTCCACATACATAAACCGAAGCCACAACATACGCAAAGTCACATTTCAAAATGTGCCAACGAAACAATACTAGATCAATAATAGGAAAAAAAGGACCAATTATGCCATACTTCAACTCAACCAATTACAAGCAAACTCTCACCCACTAAGTTCCATTCTTCTTGATTGCAGGTCCCTTGCAAACCACTTTGGGGAATTCCAACTGAAGCATACACAGAGGACAACCACTGTGCAGATATTTTAGCAATGGAGGGATGAAATTTATCCATGAACTTTGTCGTATATGCAGCCTCTTTATCATGTATTTGGCATCAACTTAAGGCTGAATCCTAGGGTTATGTTCTACTTGTACCAAAATCTGTTTTGTAATCAAATCACTTTTAACCGTATATTACTAGACTCTCTCCCTGTCTCAATCAAACCCATTTCTACCACACACTAAAATAAAACAAGCATCACCCAACTAAAAGTAACTCACTTCCCCCAAGTTCTTTATTTCCTTAAGTTACAATCACTTTCCAACTACAATATGATTATGAAAATAAAATAAAATTAAAGTTAAACAACCCAAAGACAGAAAACAAACATTTAGTAAAAATAAACGAAAAACAAAATCTTTCCCAAAGCCAAAGGGTAACAAGTAGGCAATAATTAACAGAAAACAAAATAAGAGTAGAAAAGTTGGTAGCAAACCTCGAAGCGTATATTCTTGTAGACAAGCTCTTCAACGTTGCTCCCAACAGTAGGGTGCGTAGTGACAACCTCACCCAGGTGTAATTTGTAAAGGGTGGTGGTCTTTCCTGCATTATCTAACCCAACCACCACAATCTTGTATTCCTTTGCAGGAAACAACATGAACCAAAATCTCGATATCATCGCCCCCATTATTATAATAGTACTAACCTATAAAAGATCCAAAGTAAATAAATTTATGAGTTTGTGATTGAATGAAGAAGATTAAGAGATATAAAGAAACAAATCGAAACGATTGTGAGGTGCAAAATTGATCAGATCAGATCAGATAAAAATTATGAGATGAAAAGGAATCAAACCTGGGGCTGGGGGTTGAGTCTGAGTGAGAGATATTATGGGATTGGAATTGTAATTGGAAGTTGGGGAACGCAGCAGAGAAAAGGAAAACCCTAAATTTAGGCTGAAAGAATCAGAGAGAGAGAGAGATTGCGATCTAAATTCTAATATTAGTATTTGTATTTAGTATTTGTAATTGTAAGCGACAAAAAGATAGACTAGTTAAGATGAAAAGAGGTGGATGATGATGATGCTGTCGGTGCCACCATGGCAGATGACGTGTACCTCTGCGCTACAACTTAGGTGGTAAGCCGAGTCGGTCCACTGCACTACACCTAAACAAATGGGAAATTTGGATATATATTTAAAAGTAAATACATGATACTATAATTTTTTTTTTTTTCATCAAAAAAAAATATATTAGACTAGTCTACACCCATTCAAGGTTCCAAAAATATAGTGGGTGCCAGTTAGCTCAACTGGTAAAGTTTCTGATGGTTGTATAAGAGATCTGGGGTTCAATCCCTGCCTACACCAAAAACTGATTGGTGTCTTGGTCTGATGATAAAGAGCTATCATCAGGAACCGACACCATAGGTTGAAACTCTTTCTAAAAAAAAAAAGTTCCAAAAATATAATAAGTCCTTTTAGATATACACCACTGTAAGTTTATTTAAAAAACTTTCTCCTCTTTTTGTGTGTTTGTTAAAAATACTTAGTATTCTAAAAAATAAAAATAAAAATAAATGTTCCAAAAATATAAAACGTTAATTGATATTTATTATCAAATCAAAAAACTAATTAAGTTTTAGTGTATACAAGATTTAAACTACAAACCATTCATATGTCAAACATAAAACTTTGTAAGTTGATTTAACTAGAACACACAAGATCCCCAACATATATGCTTTAAGTGAATATAATTTAAGAAGTTGTAAACATGTGAAGAAATCAATTTTAAGAAGGTTTGTCAATCCTAGGCTCCATGTTAATAGTAAACCTCTTAGAGCATTCACATCCGAAATTTACAAAAAATTATATTTTACTATCTCAAAAGCTACTTTATCATTTATATACCATACCATTTTTCAACACACCTAACATCGCAACTTTTATTTTACGATTCTACACATTAAAATAATATAAAAATATTCTCACTTCTCTCTCACAGAAACCATGCTCATTCAACCACAAGCAAATCCACTGATAACCACAACTCACAGCAACCCACGGATCTTTAGCAAACTCACTAATCAACCACAACTCATAGTAACCCACAAATCTCCACCACTACACGAACCCCATTGGAACCACCACCAGTGGCGGAGTCAAGATCTGACTTAAGGGGGGCAAAAATTACATTTGACATCACATTTACATATGTGCAAGTGAACATATATATATATATATATATATATAGTATTTGAGATCAATTTTCAAAATAATAATTCATTCATGTGTATATTAAGCAATATTTGAATACAAGAAAATTCAAAATAAAATAACATATTCATTATATTATTTATCTATTAGGGTTTTATTTACATAAAAAATCATTTTGAAATTGTAATTATAAAAATGTTACATCATGAGGGTTTTGGTTTTGGTTTAAAAAACCATCCTATTTATTAACCATTTATTTGTATAATTTTTAAATGCATTTATTGTATAATATAATATAATAGAAGAAATATTAATAGATTTTTTTGGTGGGGCTAGGGGGGCAAGTGCCCTCCCTCGACCCCCCTTGGCTTTGCCCCTGACCACCACGCATGACTTCGCCAATCTCCACCGCTGCACCCACGCACAACCCACGACCCATCAAACCTGAAATCTAGCTAAACCCACGAACAACCCATCAACAAACCTCCACTCCAGGCAGATCACTGTGAGACCCGTTAACCACACACCATCCATGCCGACCACCAAAATCAAAACCCACTCACCTCTACCGTGAGTCCGTGACCCACCTCGTCAGAATCCATGTTGTAAGTCCATGACCCAGCTTACCACGCACGACCTTGCCATGACTCACTTCCACACCACCAAACCCACGACCCACACTGTCACCTGACCCACGCCGGAGCCCATGCCAGATAATACCCACCACCGTGAGCTAAAGAGAGATGTGATGAGAGAAAGGAGTTTGGATTGGATTGTTGTGGAGAGAGGGAGAGCAGAAGACTGAGAAGAGACACTGAAACCCTTAATCACCCATCCCCACCACCACCGAAACCCTCCACCACATCAAACCCATGAGCTCCACCGCATTAAACCCATTTGCCACCACATCAAACCCTTGGTTCAAGGGAAAATAGAGAGAAGAAAAAAATGAAAGGGAAGAGAAGGACGAGAGAGGGGGAGGGATTGAATGAGTGAACTGAAAAAGAAGAAAAGAGAGAGAGAGAGAGAGAGAGAGAGAGAGAGAGGAGATGAGAGTGTGACCGGTGAGAGAGTCACAGAGAGAGAGAGAGAGATGAATTGATAAAGTAAACAGTGAAAGTGAATAAAATATTAGTTTTTTTTTTTTAATTGAGTTACAGTGCAATTCTACCTTTAGAATTATACTATAGCACGATTGCAAATTTTTTTGCAATAGTTGGTTTTTACAAGTCCGGATGTGTAAGGGGTTTTGGGCTTTTATGCTAAATTTTCCCTACACATGGCATATGGCATTCCCAATGTGAATGCTCTTACGGCCTATAATTCCATTGTTAGGCTTGTTGAGAATCCCATGTTGATAGAAAAACCAACAATCCAATGTCCTAAATGGTCTCTTAGGAATAGGATACCACCAACCTTTCAAGGACCAAGATTTTCTCTCTCAACTGGGGAAAGGATTAAAGGAAATACAACTTGGTTGTTTGGTAATAATAAAGCTCGTGTTCTAAGCATACTAAGAGTTTTCACTACTAGATTGGATAATGATGATACACAGAAAATCAATAGGCTAAATGCTCCAGGCTTCAATGAGCTTGAGGTTGCTTGGAAGGCCTAAAAAGAAAGAAGTACAAGATCAAAGGTGACCGGGGTAAACCAGCCAAAAACCCTCCGATGCTTAAGTTAGTTTTCTCTCTTGAACTAAGGAATTCCAACTCTATAAGTGGTGAAAACTTACCTTAATTTGATATGGCTGAGTCCTTTTATAGTGAGTTTTGGAGTGATTACTTGTTTAGTAACTTCCCCAACATGGGTGAAAGTTAGAAAGTTTAGACTTAACTTCTACAACTACTATTGGAAGTTAAGAACTTAGTGGGAAGTTAGAGCGATGAATAAGGATTTCGCTTCCACTTCAGAATAGTAGAACGTGGTTCGAATTATAAGCTTTTAGATAGAGATTTACTCTGAAAATTTCTAAGTGTTGGGTAGTTGTCTAGGTGACTCCATGCTAGACGACTTTCTTGCACTTAGACGACCTCCTTCGGAGGCACTCATAGGTTAAATCTGTATTGCAATTCTGAACATTTAATATATCAGGTGGACGACCTTTCTAGTCTTGGATGACACGATGGACGAACTGGAGATAGTCCAATTTTTTGGTTCACCATCAAATAATGTTATGAATGAGTTAAGGATAGGAGTATTCATGAAACCACACAATTGCACTTAAACTAACCAAAACTGCTTAAAAAATAAAACCATACAAAATTGCACCAAATTGCACCCTTATTTGTGTGTGTGTGTTTTATTTATATATATATATATATATATATTATGAACTAGATGTTGATCACTAAATCTTTTAAATATAAAAGATGAGGTTTTTTACATCTAAGAACTTGTTGGGCTACTATTATTTAGTTCAAAATAAAGAAAAACTAACTCAACATTTTAAAAATTGGCCAAAAATAAAGGAAAAATCAACATAGAATTTTGAAAATTTTATAGTCTAAAACCAAACAAATCGCATCATGATATACGATATTAAACTACACCTTTCATGTGACCATAGTCGATAGTGGTGGTTTTTTTTTTTTTTTTTTTTTTTGGGTTTAATAAAGTTGCAGTGGGCCATGGGTATTTGTGATTAGGGTTGTGCAAACCACTATCGGAGCCGACAAGACTGACCGGCGCCGATGTAGCCACACCGCTTGTAGGACTGACTGATTGACTCGAGGCCGGTGAGCGGAGGGCGAAAGGCAATCTGACTTTGGTGCGATAGAGCCAATGGAAATTGAAACTCCGAAACCGATATTTCCGAACCAATCGATATATGGCTGTAGCAACATATTTTTTTTTTAAAAAAAATGTGTGAAACGATGTTGTTTCTCTTGGTTTTGAAAAAAAAAAAGAAAAAAAAGGAACCAAACGCTGTCGTTTTGTGCTAGGTCAAGGCTCCTATATATTCTTTCTTTTCCTCTATTATCACCTTAAAACTCTCTTGCCTCTCTCTCAAGTCTTGCACTTAATCACTCTCCACACCAAACAGCAAACACCACACCAAATAGCAAACACCACACCAGGTAAGTTAGACAGTCCTTAACTCTAGCCCATCTTGTTATTCTCGACCCATATTAGTAAGTGATTATGAATTTATAATAATAATTATTTTATTTCTGGGTAATTGAAGTCGTAGAAATGCTTTGTGAGTCAACAGCTCTACCAAAGCATAAAGTTTGCTTTAGCTTTTTGAATGTGTTAGTGTTTTTGGTTGTTGAAGAAGAAAACAATGTAACAATAGATATGCGTTCACAGGGTGCTGTTGAATATATATATATATATATATAATTTTTTTTCTCTTAAAAAACATATCAAGTGGATATTTTGGTTGATGTGTGAACAAGTTAGTTGTTTGTGTGAAAAGTTTGTACATTTTTCTTGGAATCTTGAAAATGTTGTGTATTGATAATATATATATTGTATTGATAATATTGGGCCTAACAGCCCAATTTTTTTTTAAAATATACTGTTATTTTAATGTTTCAAATCGAATAAACCAATTGAACCAACCGCAAAAAACCGCACTGCTATAGGTAAAAAAAAGACTTTAACCGGTGTGCATCGGTTCCAATTATGTGAATACCGATCCCCATCAGTTCGGTGATAAATTTGAGAAAAAACCACATCGACCAAATCACGCACACCCCTATTTATGATGGCTAGTTGTGGTTGCTGGTGTTTGTGGTGGTGGGTGGTTGCTTTGATTGTGGTTTTTGTGTTTTTTATTTGATTTGGGTTTTATGATGGCTTGTGGTGATGGTGGTTGGTTGGTACTTGGTTTGTGATTTTGGCGGTTGGTTGTGAGGGGTGGCTGCTTGAGAGAGAGAGAGAGAGAGAGAGAGAGAGAGAGAGAGAGAGAGATGAATTAAAAAATGAATAATATTTAGTTGCGATGTGGAAAAAAGAGATGAGATGTAGGATAAATTGTGAAATAGTGAGTTAAAATAAATAAATTAGTTTTTTGGGTGCTAAAAACTCAATTTTTTTTAAAGTACAAGTTTTTTTTTTTTTTTCCTTAGTTGAGTTCTTGAACGTAATGGCAAGTTCTCTCAACTGCTCTCTCACCTTTTTTATACTTATATATTATATGGACAAAGCTTATGTATAATACCTTAGGTACTGTTCCTTAGATTTTCCTCTTAAAATTCAGCAATATGGCTACTTAACTAAAAAATACAATTCCATCAAGTGAGAAAAAATCTACATAGCAAAATTTTAAGAAAAGAATTTAAACAACAACACTTAAATACTATACTTAAGTCCTGCCCATATTATATTCTATTAAAAGAGTTTAACAGAGAGTTTTATGATGGATTCGACCCCTTTGAAGCGTCCAAGAAAGGAATTGAGTGAGGAACTGAAACTTGTGAGTGGTGGTAGGAAAAAACAGGTTGTTAAGCTTAAGAACTTAACCGTGGAGGCTGATATTCAGCCCCGCCGACAGCCATGAAAACCTTAGCTTGGAACTGCAAGGGGCTTAGGAACCGATGTGCAGTTTAAGAGTTTGTCGAAATTATGCAAGCACAAGATCCCATGATTGTGTTTTTATCTAAAACATGGTCATCTAAGGAGCATATGAAATGGGTTCGAGATAGGATTTTGTTTGATGGGCGTTTTTCAGTTCCTAGTAATGATAGGGGTGGTGGTTTAGCTCTTTTATGGAAAAAGGATGTGGATGTGTGGGTGGATAGTTTTTCGAATTACCACATTGATTCTATTATGCATGGTGGCTCAGAGAATGCTTAGAGATTGACCAGATTCTATGGGGAGCCTGATACAAATCGTAGAAGTGAGGGTTGGAACATGCTAAGAATTCTTAGCTTAAAGCTGAAGCTTTCTTGGTGCTGTTTGGGTGATTTTAATGAGCTTTTGGAGGTGGGAGATAAGAGAGGTGGAATTTCGTGGGCTCATTTTTTGATGCAAAACTTTAGAGACGTGTTTGGACCATTGTGGGTTTGTTGATCTAAGCTTTTCGGGACTGGATTATACTTGGCATGGGCGGTGAAGGGGAGAGTGGATATGGGAAAGGTTGGATAGGGGTGTTGCAAATTATGAGTGGTTAACTCAGTTTCCTACAAGTAGGGTGAAACACTTGAATTGCTTTACCTCCGATCATAGGCCGATTCTTCTATATTTGGATGGTAATGGAGAGCAACAAAAATGGAGTAGGAAGCCTTTCTGGTTTGAAGCTATGTGGATTTTGGATCCTGAGTGTAAAGAGGTGATAACAAGAGCTTGGGATTGTGCCCCTGATGGCACACCTATGTTTGTTGCTGCAACAAAACTAAAAAGATGTAAGAAAAGGTTGAAATCTTGGAGTCGGGATCACTTTGGCAATGTTAAAAAACATATAAAGCAAGTGAAGGAGCAATTGTGGCATGCTAAAGAGGTTTCAGCCAGATCTAGGGATCATAAGAAGGTGGTTCAATTAAAAAAGGAATTGAATGTGTTATATGACAAAGAGGAGAAAATGTGGCAACAATGATCCAGGGTTCAGTGGTTGAAGAATGGGGACCAGAATACTAAGTTTTTTCATGGGACTGCTACTCAAAGGATGAGGAAGAATTTCATTAAGGGGCTACGTGATGGGAATGGGGTATGGAAAGAGGATAAGGAGGTATTTTCAGCTCTTCTTAATGACTTTTATACTAATCTCTTTACTTCCTCAAATCCACAGGATTTAGATATTGTGTTGAATGGGGTGAATGTTGTAGTAACTGAGACAATAATAGCAGAACTTGATAGACCTTTCACAAGTGAGGAGGGGGGGAGAAGTATTTAAGGGGATGGGGCCACTTAAAGCCCCTGGTCCGGAAGGTTTTCTGCCTTTATTTTTTCAAACTTACTGGACTGATATTGGTATGGATGTTTCTCAGGCTGTTCTATCTTGTTTAAATTCGAGATCTATCCTTAGGTCTATAAACCATACCTTTATCACTTTGATCCCTAAAGTTCATAATCCTGAAAGGGTTTCTAATTTTAGACCTATAAGCCTTTGCAATGTGATTTATAAGATTATTAGCAAGGCGATTGCGAACCGTCTCAAGCCTATGCTTAATTCTATTATTTCTGAGACCCAAAGTGTTTTTATTGCTGATAGATTGATTACTGATAATATTTTAATTGCTTTTGAGTCTTTACATCATATGAAGACTAGTTGTATAGGCAAGAAAGGGTTTATGGCTATGAAATTGGATATGAGCAAGGCTTATGATAGGGTGGAGTAAGTTTTCTTGAAAAAATTCTCCTCAAGATGGGTTTCTCGGATACATGGGTGGCTTTGATTATGGAGTGTCTTACTACTTGGTGTGTTGTCGCAGGGCCATGACAGAAACTCGAAGGAGAAAATTAGAGAAGAAGGGAGAGAGAGGCGTGTGTCTTCAATTTTGATTTCTCCTCCCCCTTTTACACGTTAATTCCCCCTTTCCCAAGTCTACAAAATCTCCTAAAAATATTCTCAATAATAATATCCAAATCTGACTAATTAAGGAAAAATATTAAAAATAAAACAAAGTCCTAATATAACTAGGAAAGTGGAGTTTTTCAGCTGGAATTTTCGTGCATCAGAGCTGGAAGCTTCCAAAAATAAACCGCATCAAATCTACGTATTAGAATTGCAGACAAAGGAACATTCCAAAACGTCAACAGTGCAGGTGTAGCAACTTCAAGCCCGATTTCGACGTTGATGTAGCCCGTATCTCTCAAAACATGAAAGTTGTAGAGCTTTGTCTTGGTGTTCCATAGCATCTTGAATCATCTCAATCGGAGCTCAGATGAGAGATTTATGCCCAGATTACGAAACAATGTCAAAGCTGTCCAAAATCGCCAAATTAGCTAATTTTGCACTTAATGACTCTGTTTGCATCCTAAATCAAAATATAAGAATAATGAGTACATTTAGGCACCAAATAAATATAAAAGTCTAAACATTAAAGGAGAAAAATATGATATTTTGCATTCTCATCACTACCGTGTCATATTCTATTCTTGTGAATGATGAACCAAAGGGTGTGATTGTTCCCTCTCATGGTTTAAGACAAAGAGATCCTCTTTCCCCTTATTTGTTCATCTTTTGTGCTGAAGGGTTGAATGCTCTCTTACGAAATGCTGTAGCTGAGGGAGTGATTTACGGTTTCTCTATTTGTAGAAATGGGCCTAAACTAACTTATTTATTTTTTGCAGATGATTGTTTAATTTTTTGCCGATCTAATGTTGAAGAGTGTAATAAAATTCAAGAGTTGCTTGCTCTTTATGAGACTGCTTCAGGTCAAATGATCAATAAGGAGAAGACTACTGTCTTTTCTAGCAGAAATACAGATGAGCTACTTAGAATGCTCTAAAAGTCGCCCTCAGTGTTCCGGTCATTAGACATTATGAGAAATATTGCCTTCTTTTGTAGGTAGGAACAGGAAAGTGTGTTTTACTCAGATTAAAGAAAGGATTTGGGCTCGAATGCAAGGTTGGAAGGAAAAGTTGTTGTCTCAAGCTGGTAGGGAAGTCATGATTAAGGCAGTGGTTCAATATATCCCGATCTACTCCATGAGTGTCTTCAAGTTACCGATGGGCCTTTGTAAAGATATTGAAGCCATGATTTAAAAGTTTTGGTGGGGTAGTGGTGATGCAAGAAAAATTCATTGGGTTAAATAGAGCTCTTTATGTTCTTCTAAATCAATTGGTGGTATAGGGTTTCGGGTCTTTCAGAAGTTCAATCATGCTTTATTGGCTAAACAGGTTTGGCGTTTTCTTCATCACCGTGACACACTCCTCTTTAAAGTATTTAGTGCAAAGTATTTCCCAAATGGTAATATTCTTGAGGCCCTAGTTCACCCTAAGTGCTCTTATGTGATAGGTTAAGAATGTATTGACCCTTTGTGATGAATTAACAAATTAATTAACTAAGTTAATTAATTAATTCAATTAGCATGCAATAAGCATGGTAGCACAAAAAAATCACCAACTAAGTTAATATGCAGCGGAAAATAAATTGACACGGTGATTTGTTTACGAATGAGGAAAACCTACACGACAAAAACCCCATCGAGTGATTTTAAGGTTACCACTCCTGAGAATCAATTATTATCACAACAAGCGGTTACAAGTAAAGGAATTCCAGTACTTTATACCAACCTACAGTTGAACCCTTACCCTAATACCCAATTGGACTTGTTCTGTAGTGACAATCTCTCTTTTCAATGCACGGCTCCTAGTACATGACTAACCAATTCGATACACGGATCCCAGTACGCGACTTACACACCAACTTGAGAAGGATGTCGGCTACAAAATTCTTCAGTTCATCAACACGATGAAGATCACGAAACTCCTTGGTTATAAAACCTTATGGCGTACAAACGCAATAACTTCTTAAAGAGAAAGATAAACTAGGGCATATGTTTCTGGTTCACAATATGCTTGTCAAAAACTTTTGCATTAAGGTGCATCAGCTGTGATGGCCTTTGAAAGAATCCTTATATATGTCTAGGGCTGTAAGAAAAGAAAGCCCAAATATGTATACACGGATTGGAGTGAAATAAGATCTGAAAAACTGATTTTCTTAAATCTCGATAGATATCCTATCTATCGAGCATTGGGCTTAAACAGCCTTTTAAATCTTGATAGATACTAGTTGTCGAGTTTTAAAATCCAGCACTTCTTCACTTGATTCTTGGATAGACTTGCATGGTTTTAACACTTGAACTTGAAACCTTGTACCTTGAAGTATTAAACACATTCTAGATCTACCCAATTACAAGTAAAGTGCGTTTTGTCAAAGGATTAGTAAATTCTATATTGACATATGTTCCTAACTTGATTCACATATGTTCTAACATTATACATGGAGGAGTATTTTGAAAGCACAAGGGGTTATTGAGAAAGGTGCGATATGGAAGGTGGGTAGTGGACAAATGATAGATGTGTGGCATCATAGGTTGCTGCCTGACCTGCACCACAATAAAATCATATCCCTAAATGTCAATTCATCTATTGTTCGGGTGTGTGATTTGTTTCTATCGGGTATGAGGATTTGGATCCAGGCCACCTTGCGAGTTGTTTTTTACCATGGGAAGCGGATATGGTGAGAAAAATCCAGGTTTGTGAGGATTGGGAGGAGGATATTTTGATCTAGCCTTTAACCTCTAATGGTGATTATATAGTGTGAGGAGTGCGTATCGAATGCTTGTTGACAATGAGAATCTGCCTCTACCAAGTTCTTCCATTCCCACTGGTGTTGGTTTGGTGTGGAAGAAAATATGGAAGGTTCGGGTTCCTAATAAAATTAAGCACTTCTTGTGGCGTGCTGCTAAGGATTCTTTGCTCTCTAAATAGAATTTGGAGGCTCGGCACATCCTAGTTGGTATTGTATATGATGGTTGTAGTGATCACTCGGAGTCGGTATTGCATGCTTTGATGTTGGATTTGGGATTTCTTTTTTTGGTTTAGGCGAAGTGCAGGTCTTTTATGGAGCTTTTGGAGGTTCTTTTCAGTCGTGGGTCATGCTTCTGTATTGCGCTTTTTGCTACCGTGGCGTGGAGTTTATGGAAGTATCGCAATAGGGTGAAGGAATGCCAATTGGTATGGCCGTTGCATGAAATGGGGGAAAGAGCAAGGGCGTTATTTGCTGAGTTTTAGGAGGTTAATCCTCAGGAGTAGCGCGAGCCCTTGCATCGTGCACAGGTGCGTTGGTCTCTTTCGCCTAAAGATCATTACAAAGCAAACTTCGACGCAGCCTTCTTTGAAGAATTTGGTTCAGCAGGCGTTGGTGTAGTTTTTCGTGATCATACAGGGCAGATCATTGGAGCTTTGCAACTGAATATTGGCTCGATTTAGTCTGTAGAAATGGTCGAAGTTATGGCGACTCGAAGGGCTGTGCTGTTTGCTAAGGAGTTGTGTTTGTTTCAAGATATTATTGAAGGTGATTGCAGTCAGGTTATTGATGCTTTGAAGGGATCTGGTCGCTGCCGTACTTTGTTTAGTCACATCATTGATGAATCTAAGAGACTTGGAGGAATGTTGAGGAGCTGTCTGTTCCAGCATGTTCGGCGAGAAGGAAATAGGTTAGCTCATAGTTTAGCTAAAAAGTAAGTTTTATTTGCAGACACTGATATATGGGTAGAATCTTTACCTGAAGAAGTGGAAGATGTTTTCCATTCAGATTTGCCTTGAGTTTGTGTTGTTTTTTGTTGGTTTTTCTTAATTTTGCTTACCTTTTTCTCAAAAAAGAAAAACAGAGAGTTTTATAAGGTAAATTTAATAAATTATAGAAATTTTATACTCCAGTCAGTTATCACCGTATTTGACAAGAGTTCAAAAATAAGCAAGAAGTGTGTGTGTGTTCAAGACTTGTAATAGAAAAGGGCTTTGTATGGGAAGTATTTGCGCATTTTGTTTATTATTATTAGATGCTACACTAGTGTTCAGGTATATACTCTCCCACTCCTTAAATTAAAAAAGAAAAAAGAAAAAAAAAAGGGTATATTTGTATATGATCTCTCTCAATTTCCACGATAGCAAATGCAAAATAGTAAAAATGTAATTGAGAAAAATATCTATAAAAAAGTGGGACCCAAATTACAAAATGCATAAGAGCATCCACAATGGTTTTTTCAATCTTATCATATTTTACCATCCCAAAAAACCACTTTATCAATTATACCATACCGTTTTACAACACCCTCAACATTCCAAAACTATATTATTTTACCATTTTATTAAAATATTATTTTTTAATCTTTCTCTATTATTTCTTTCCAACATTCATTTTTTTAAAATTTAAGCACTATTCCAACAGTCACTTTTTTCAAATTCAAGCACTATTCCAACAAACACATTTTCTTTCCAGCAGTCATAAATATTTCTTTCCAACAATCATATATATTTTCAACCACTTGCATTTTTTTTTTTTTTTTTTTTTGTTTGAGAAAGAAACTGCCAAATATCAATGTACTCAAACTTGTCAACTTTAAAAATCCACATACATATATATTCCATCAAACCTGCCAAATATCAATATAAAATCCACATACATATTTATAGATGCATCCATATACATATTTATAGATGCATCCTACCAAATATCAATGTATTCAACCTGCTAACTTTAATGATCCACACACACACACACACACAGAGAACCTGCCAATTTTGCTTTTTTTTTTTTTTTTTTTTTTTTTTTTTTTTTTTTAATTTTAGAAAGAACCTGCCAAATATCAATTTACTCAAACTTGCTAACTTTAAAAATCCACACACACACAGAGAACCTGCCAATTTTGCTTTTTTTATTTTTATTTTTATTTTAGAAAGAACCTGCCAAATATCAATTTACTCAAACTTGCTAACTTTAAAAATCCACATACATACATACAAAGTAAAGAGAAGGGAGGTTTCTGAAGTAGTTTTCCTAAACTGGACTCAATTGAACCTTTCTTATAGAAATCATCAGTTTTGAACTTCTGTTTTCTATAGTACTTGGAGGCTGTTCTCTTTCTGTGGAACTTCTCAGAGGGTTCTTTTCCTTTGTATTTGGATTTTCTCTTGGGATTGACTGAAGGTAAGCCGTACTGTGTACAGAAGTTTCCTACTTCGTACTTGGCTTTGCTCTTGCTGGTTTGACTTTGGATTTTCAAATCTCTGCACATCTTCATTCCTTCACTTCGGATTGTGCTAAAGATATATCTCCATAGGTTAGGTTATTATAATTTATGACACCTAAGGGTCCGGCAAGGGTTTCTTTGACCTTCTGTCCAAATAATGTGGGTAAGCCATTGATGAACTTCTCCTTCCAAAATGGAGAGTTACAATCGCTTCTATGCATGACTCTGGTGGTGAACACATCTTCATACCACTTGTATTCTCCAAGGTTCTTACATCTAAGGTTACTCAACTGGTCGTAAATCCTAGATGTGATGTTGTTGGGTTTACCTACGAAGTGTTTCATGATCGTATAGATTAGGGTATTGACTTCGTCGAGAACACCTCGTCCTATGCGTTCGTCAAAGATGGGGTTCTCATTCTCATCTTTTTGGACAACATGCTTAATGTCTTTTTTAAACTCTCCTGTTAGACAGTTATTCCACCAATCTAACAGTTTTCCTGTGAAGCCTAAAATCATGAGCTTTATGGCCTCTGTGTGCTGATGTCCATCATTTAGGTAGTTATTGGCTACCATGGTCATATGCTGAATCTTGTTTAGGATTTCTTGTTCTGATAAACCATCTATGTTCCATTCATAGAGTTTACCAGTGAATACTGTGAACTGGGTATTCCTTTCCTCATACTGGAGGCCAGGAGGTGTAGGTCTGGGATACCAGTTCTTGGTTAGGCTGGTTGGGTTTACCTTAGGTTGGTAAAGCCTATTTATCTGTAAACCTCGAAATTGGTCTTTTAGGTATTCTATCTCATTTTCAGTTTCTAAGGAGGTTCTACTAGAACTGCTAGAGGTTTTATGGGCTCTTAAAGTGATAAGCTGTTTATCTTTGGTTTGTTCCCTACTGGTTAAGGTGGTGTTTGGTGAAAGGGTGACTGGTTCCTTCTTCACAAGTTTCTCAAGCTTCTGGGCAACTATTTCTAAGGTTATTTGGTCCTTAGATCTAAGACTGGCTTGTCTAGTTGTGGGGAGCTTGACTAAATGTTTTTCTAATGTTTGGATAGGTTTGCTAGGGCTTCCTGGCTGAAGGATGACCTTGTTATCTATCCGATCTTGGATCCTATCTAGCTGTTTACCTATGACTCCTAAACACTGGTTGGTATATATATATATATATATATATATATATGTAACCTGCCAAATATCAATGTACTCAACCTGCCAACTTAAAAAATCCACACACATATATATACATGCAACCTGGCAAATATCAATGTACTCAACTTGCCAATTTTTAAATTCCACATGCATATATATATATATATATACATACATGCAACCTGCCAAATATTAATGTACTCAACTTGCCAACTTCAAAAATCCACATACATATATATAGATGCAATCCACATACATAACTATCAATGTTGTCTTTAGAAGACTCGTACACATATCAAATTACAATAAAACCCCACATGCATAACTCACACACTTAAGTTCCTACAACTCCCCTTGTAATTGCCATAGATGCTCAACGAGATCTGTTTGGAGTTGAGAATGAATTTCATGGTCTCGAATACATTGATGGGTTTCAATGAACTCTGTAAATTCATTTGTGTGCTCCTGTGACAGTTGTATAGTAGGATTGTCATCAATTTGCTCATAATCTAATTCCACCACTTTATTTACATCTTGCTCATCCTCAACGATCATGTTATGAAGAATTATGCATGCTTTCATGATGTCTTGGAGTGTTTCACTATAGAAAAATCTTGCAGGTCCACGCACAATTGCGAATCTTGCTTGAAGCACTCCAAATGCACACTTTACATCCTTCCTATTCGCTTCTTAGGCTTTTGCAAATAATTTTCTTTTTTCTTCTTGTGGAGATGGAATTGTTTTAACAAATGTTGACCACTTCGGATATATGTCATCGGTAAGGAAGTATCCCATTGTATACTCATGACCATTGATTGAGTAATTAACTGCAGGAGCACGTCCTTATTCGAGCTCAAAAAATATATGAGACAGTTCTAATACATTAATGTCATTATTTGACCCAGGTAACCCAAAAAATGCATGCTATATCCAAAGATCAAATGATGCCACTGCTTCTAAAACAATGGTTGGCTCATGAATATGACCAGAGTACTGACCTTTCCATGCAGCCAGACAATTTTTCCATTTCTAATGTATGTAATCAATGCTCCCTAGCACCCTTGGAAATCCACGTCTTTCCCTATTGACTAAAATTCTAGCAATGTCTTCGTTGTTTGGGGACCTCAAGTATTCCTTGGAGAAAATATCAACCACCGCTTTAACAAATTTTTTCAGACTTTCTATTTGCAGTGGATTTTTCAATTCGCACATACTCATCCATAAAATCAGCTGCAACTCCATATGCAAGCATCCTAAGTGCAACTGTTATCTTTTGAAGAGAAGATAAACCGAGTCTTTAGGCACTATCTCTTTTTTCGATAAAGAAAGGTTCATAAGTTTCTACCTTAGATTGAATACGGAGAAAAAGAGACCAACTCATCCGAAATCTCCTCCGAAATAAATTAGGAGGATATATTGGTGTGTCAGCAAAATAGTCGAGATAAAGTCTTTTATGGCCTGCCGAACGATCACATTCGATATACCGACGATGTTTACGTTGTGATGTTGAACCCTTAAGAACTCACCTCGTTATTTCATCCTCATCTGAGTTGTCAAAAAGCAATTTGCGAAAAAGAGAGCGACCTATAGAGACAACCTTGAAAACAATAGTGTTAGGAAATTATCACTATTATTGAACAGGAAAATAATTAATTAAGCATGAAACATGCCCGTGCATGAAATATATAGAACTTTTGCATCTTCCAACTAATCTTTTTTCTGAAAAAATAATAATAATAATTAGTGTCTTGAAACTATTCGGAAAATAATATTGTGACACCATTGCAATATAATTTATACCTTCATTTGGTTAGTTGCACCACTTGGATTTTGAGCTTCAATTTTAGTTAGGAACCTAGCAAATTTACTTGTCTCCCTATTAATTGTTCCCCATCGACTTGTTAGGGAGGAAGCAGAACATGTGGTTTCATAAGTATTGTTCTCGCAAAAGTATTGCCAAATTTTCTCCCAAAATTTGTTAGCCTTTTGGTCAGTACCATGCACGGCATCCATGCTAATGTTAAGCCATGCAGAGACGAGGTGGTTGTCCTCATCTACACTAAAATTGTCACCACGTTTTATTGGATTAAAGGTGACAATTTCAACTTCCGGTATAGACTCTTGGATGGGCATTTCAGTATTTTGAGACCCATTTAAAAATGGTGCCACAAAATCAGAATCATTTTGTAAGATATTAACATATCGTGATATGTCTCCGTAATAAGTATCCATCCCTTTTAAATAGGGAACTTAAAACAGTTAGTGTATAGCAACATCTTACAATATATGTTGACAACTCCTAATCAAAACAATATATGTTGACAACTCCTAATCAATGTATTTCGACCATATATACTACAGTAATTTTTTGTTACAGAAATACTAGCTCTACACAGCCAAATATTGAGAAGAAGGTAATAGCAGATTTGACAGGAATAGAAAGTGACACAATAAATGGGGATAAGATCCCCTTCAATCATTGGAACATTCCTAGAGCCATCACTATTATTCATTTCAGGTGGGCTCAGCCCCTTGGACCATCGTAATGCATCTTATAAGTTTAACTAAATGCAGAATACAGGTATATAACAAATCTACAAAAGAAACAAGCAGAAAATGACAATAGATAGGATAACTCCATCATGGAATCCATCCTTCATTAGCATCATTTTCCATTTCTGAAGAACTTTCCACATCATTAACTCACATTTTCAAGAACCACATCCAACAAAAACATCAATCTTTCCACATTTGTTTATCTTATGTTACTCACATTGTGTTAAACAACCAGAACTCAAACAAGGTACCAAGTAATGCATACAAATCTTAAGATCAAACAAACATCACCTTAACTCATGATTCATCAGAAAGTCACAAATATCAGCAAGCACCCAAACCTACAACTCTCCAGTAAATTCAACTAGTAAAGTTCACAATACAAAGGAAGCCTCACATGAAACTATGGAATGTGAATTTTCTTCCCAAATCGCCACATGAGTAACCAACACCAGAAACATGAACCGAACAAGACAAGCAAGACGACACCCTCTAACATCCATTTCCCTCCTAACAAAATCTACTTGGAAAAAACTAAAAAAAAAAGTTAGATAAAGAGTGAAACTTACTGGTAATTGAAGTTGAATCTGAGCAAACTTTTTGAAGATGCTAATCCCGTGACAGAGAATGAAAACTTCTTGTGATGAAGCTGAATCCGACCTCTGTAAACATCAACAACAATTCTTTGATCAAAACCCAAACACAAACACAAGCTGAGTCCCCCTTTTTCTTGCAGAGAGAGAAGAGAAACACAAACACAAAAACTCGAATACATTGATCAAAACCCACCTAGTATATCACTTTGATCTTGATTTTGATTCAGCACCAAGCTTGCACAAAGAGAGAGAGAGAGAGAGAAAAGAAACATAAACACAAACACAAGCTAATTTTGATTTTGATTTTGATCTTAACCCAAACCCTGATTTTGATTTAGCACCAAGCTTGCAGAGAGAGAGAGAGAGAGAGAGAGAAAAGAAACATAAACACAAACACAAGCTAATTTTGATTTTGATCTTAACCTAAACCCAAAAACCGTTGAGAATCTCGGTTTGAAGAGAAGAGAAAGTGATAGAGAGAGGGGATGAGAGAGGAGAGAGGCTTGGTCTGAAAGACCTTCGGCGATGGGTAAGAGTGAATTCGGAGATGGGTGAGGGTGAATTGGCAACGATAGCAAGAGAGAGGGGATGAGAGAGAAGAGAGAGGATTGGTGTGAAAGAGCTTCGGAGATGGGTGAGGGTGAATTGGCAACGATGACGAGAGAGAGGGGATGACAGAGAAGCGAGAGGCTTGGTGTGTGATGAAAGAGCTTTTGCAACGGAGAGAGAGAGATGAGAGACCGTGGAGAAAGAAAGGACTGATATTTATGCATAAAATATTAATATATCATTTACCATTGAGTTACAGTGCGATTCTACATTTAGAATTGCACTGTAGCACAATTCACAATTGTATTTTTTTTTTTTTACAATAGTTACATTTTACAACATCTAATGGAGTGGGCATTTTGGCTTAAATTTGGCATTTGTCCTATCCGTTGATGATGCTGTAAGGGTATTGAACCAATCATTTTAATCTGAAGCCGTAGATCCACACTCTTTGAGCACAGATGAAACTCAAAGCCAATGAACACGAAACACGTCATCAAGTTCACTTTACTAGGGAGAGGCAGGCAAGCTGATAGTCATAGCCATAGGACTCCTTTTTGCTCCTCAATCCTCATAACTGGGCGACATATTCGAAGTTCCAACACTTCGCAATCTCCGCCTCTCCTTTTCTCTCTCTCTTTTAAATTAGCTACCCAGAGACACTGACACACACACACGACTCTGCCTTCGTTCCCTTCCAATCCCAAACTCTCTCTCTCTCTCTCTCTTTGATTTCTGTGTTTGTTTCACATTTTCGGATTAAAACACGAAACGCCATGTCGCAGTCGCTCCACCTCTTCAACCATGCATCTACACCCAACCTCACTTTCCCCTCCAACACCAAACAATGCTATTCTTACCTCCCTAAACCCTCCACCACCTACAATCGCCGCTTCCCTCTCATCTCAATCAGAGCCTCCTCCTCCTCCTCCTCAGATCTCGACTCATCTTCCCCACTCCTTGTCTCCGATAACGGCAAAGGCGCCGTAATATCTCGTGAGGAGGAGTACCCGGTGGCGGCGGGTTCCATAGAAGTGGACGCCGTCACAGAGACGGAGCTGAAAGAGAACGGGTTCAGGAGCACCCGAAGGACCAAGCTGGTGTGCACCATCGGACCCTCCACCTGTGGATTCGACCAGTTGGAGTCCTTGGCCGTTGGCGGAATGAACGTCGCCCGCATCAACATGTGCCACGGTACCCGTGATTGGCACCGCCAAGTCATCCAGCTCGTTCGCAGGCTCAACGAAGAGAAAGGCTACGCCGTTGCCATCATGATGGACACTGAGGGCAGTGAAATCCACATGGGTGATCTCGGCGGCTCTTCTTCCGCCAAAGCTGAGGTCCTACTCTCTCTTTTATTCACCTTAATTTATTTTCTTCTCATTTTTTTGTCTTTTCTTTTTGCTCATAATTAATTGTATTACTCAGTCCATGAACTATAAAGTGATCTCTTTGACTCCCTTAGATTACATAGTCAAACTCAAAACCAATCACTTTTTAACTTTTTTAGAGACTAAAAGTGGTCACTTTAAACTTCATCCGCCAAATTGCTCATGGGCTAAACTTTAGGGACCAACCATGTATTTTGACTTCTTAAATATTTCAATGAACAAATTACAAAATATTTACATTTCAAAGACAAAAGTTGAAGTTGAGCTTGGGCCTTCAACTTTTACAGTTGAAAGCAAATATTCCAGCCAAGATTTTTATTACTTTTGTTATATTCAAATTCAGAATGTCATAAATTTGATGATGTGAGCTTAAATAAAGCTAATTTCAGCACCCCTTTTTTTTTTTGTTTTTGATAAGAGCTAATTTCAGCACTTGTTTCGAGTTTTGCAGAGAGGCAGATGTGTTGATGTGTGTTTAGCTGTAACGCAGCCACATCTATCCCTCCCGTCATTGCCCTTTTATTTATCATGTTCTATTTAATAGACTCTTAACAAAATAGTCTTTTTTTGGATTTTTATTTTTTAAAAGATGGCTTAGATATTGGAAAAAACATGAGTGTGAAATTTGTTTACTTGTTGTGCCAATTCAATGTGTCTGAGGTGAACATATAAAATGCTTGTATTTATCTTTCTTAGGATGTAGATTTGCATTAATACTTGTGAAGCAATCAAACTGCTTCTCATTGTAACATAATGATAAACATCCAATTATATTGATGGCATTAACCTTTTCATAAAACTTCTCTCTTAACCAGTGTTCCTAATGTCTCTGTCCAATATTTTTGAATGAGATCAAATAATTACATGATTTCTATGGTGCAATATGTACATCATTCTATTGGTCACATTGGAGCTCATTGTGATTGGTCACTCAATATTGGCAGGATGGTGAGATTTGGACTTTTAGCGTCAGAGCTTTCGATTCAACTCTCCCAGAACGCACCATCAATGTGAACTATGATGGTTTTGCTGAAGGTTATTATCAGAAAAATATCTTTTGATTCAAAAGAATGCCTTTTGATTTATGAGAAATGATTCTTCTCTAATGAGTTTGTTATTGCATCGACGCGCATGTTAATAAATCAGTCCCTTTCCAACTGTGGTCTAATATGATACAGATGTGAAAGTGGGGGATGACCTCCTGGTGGATGGTGGAATGGTGAGGTTTGAGGTGATAGAGAAAATTGGTCCAGATGTCAAGTGCCGATGTACTGATCCTGGACTGTTGCTGCCTCGGGCTAATTTAACTTTCTGGAGAGATGGGAGTCTGGTGCGAGAACGTAATGCCATGCTTCCCACAATTTCTTCTAAGGTTCGTCCTCCCTCCCCCACTTCTCTCTTTTTTTCTCTCTCTTTCCCCACAAACTCTAAAGTTAAATGTAATATTATATATAAATCTTAGGGTAAATTGCAAATTACACCCCTAACGTTTGGGGGTGTTTGGATTTTACACCTTGAAGTTTGAGAATTTGGATTTTACCCCCTAAAGTTTGGGGGTGTTTGGATTTTACACATTGATGTTTCAAAATTTTTATTTTACCCCCTATATTTTAAGGGTTTTTGGATTTTACTTCCTAAAATTTGGGATTTGTTTGGATTTTACACCTTGAAGTTTTAGAATTTGGGGGTGTAAAATTGAAATACCCCCAAACTTTATTTTTTTTTGATAGGTGACCCCCAACTTTTAGGGGGTAAAACCCAAGTTCTAAAACGTCAGGATGTAAAATCCAAACACCGCCAAATTTTAGGGGCAAAATCCAAACCCTGAAGAAATTCTGAAACTTCAGGGTGTAAAATCCAAACACCACCAAACTTTATGGGGTAAAATCCAAATTCTGAAATTTTAGGGTGTAAAATCCAAAACCTCCTAAACTCTAGGATGTAATTTGCAATTTACCCTAATGCTAAGTTATGTGATATAGAAAGGAATAGTAACTACATGTGGAATGAATTACTGAATTCTTCAACTGATTAGAAAAGTTTAACAGACATTTTTCTTGGGGCTACTCTTGGATACATCATTGCTTTGAGCATTGTATAGTACTAAACGGGACAAGGAAATGCATAAAGTGGGATTAATTGTTATCATGGTTTTTATTTGAGTATTTGTCAAGTTAAGTGAGTTAGTACCTAACACACCATCTTTACTTAACAAAAACAGCTTTTTCAGCTAACATATTATACTGCCACACTTACTAAATTTTCCTTTCTCAGCTGTAACCCTAACATTGGTATCTGTAGGCATTTTGATTCTTTACCTACTATATATGCATTTCATAAAACCTACAGAGAATTGATTTCTAGGTGCAAGAAAAATATTTAGATTAGTTGTAGTCATTTCTTAATTTGCATTAAACCATCATTGGAAAACTTCCTATTTAGTGAACTGTCTAAACTCTAAACATCAGGGTTTCAAGAGATACTCCAGTCATTCCAGCATCTCTTGTGGTGCCTGGGCACTGGGGTTCAAAGCCCCACTAGCCCCCTTTCCTGTATTTACTATTTAAACAGGTCTAAACGTGAATAAAGCTTTGGTCATTTTAGTAACTGTTCTTTCTTGAACACATGCAATTGGAGGAATTACTCTGAGCTTTTTGGATAAATGCAGAGTGATCTGAGTTCTTCTCTGTCACATCTGTAGGCATCAGGTTGTTGAAGTTGTCACTATATGCCCTTGGAGCTTGTTTTGACTTTAAAATGCATGAAGCAATCTTGATGAGATTCAAGGCTTGGTGTTTTTTTGAGAAAGCTGAATAAATGATTTCGATTTGAAAATGCACACTCATATACATGGAAAGATACATCATGGGTTGTTTGGCACCACTTCTGTTTTGTATTTGACAAAACTGGGGATACATGTTTTTGTTCTGTTTATATTATACTGTAAACTGGAAAAACATCTATCAATTGCTATTATTATCCATTTTAGAAATAGAAAACAGAAAACATGTTCAATTAGGACGCACATGTTTTTTTGTATGTGACACACATGCTCATCTGTGCGAATACTCTTTCACATTTTTGTTTTCTTGTAAAATTGATCTGCATTACTGCAAAAATTGTGTGGTTTGGTCTTATACTGAAGCTTTTTGTATATTCAGGATTGGTTGGATATTGATTTTGGGATTGCAGAGGGTGTTGATTTTATTGCTATATCATTTGTCAAGTCTGCTGAAGTGATTAAACATCTTAAAAGCTACATTGCTGCGCGGTCTCGTGATGGGTAAGCTCATTTATTTACATGTAGTATTTTCCACCCAACTGTTTTGATGCCATCAAGAAAACTGTCCGAATCCCTCCACCCTTCCTTTTTCTCTTTTACTCTCTTTTTCACCCCAATTTTGACTTAAGATGCACTACTCATTGTTGGCTCTCTCATAGTAGTAAAATATGGCATATGTATACACTCTTAAGTTCATTATAATGAGTAATATTGCAAGTTACAACTTGGTCCCAAGTTAATTAGATGAACGTTGTCCTTTTTGTTTCATATTTTCTATTCTATCAATATCTTTAGTTCTGCAACAATTGAGATATTATCAATTTTTAGGCTGAGTAGATGTTTTGAAGATACTGAGAGATCTATTCCGGACCTCAAGCTTCTCTTTTTTAGAACTTTAAGGGATTGGTTGTTTGCTTTGCAAAATAAATCTTTCCCTTCTTTTATTGTTTTCCTAGACTCTTGCAATTTTTGTATTTGATTTCCGTTCCCTTGTTCACTCTCGGTGCAGTAGGGTGTTCCTTTTTTATCAATATATCTTATTACTTATCAAAAAAATTTTTAGGCTGAGTAGCTAATTTTCTATGTGATAATGCAGTGACATTGCTGTCATTGCAAAGATAGAGAGTATTGACTCATTGAAAAATTTGGAAGAGATCGTTCAAGCCTCAGATGGAGCTATGGTAGCAAGAGGAGATCTAGGTGCTCAGATACCACTGGAACAGGTCCCCTCGGCCCAACAAAGGATTGTTCAAGTGTGCAGGCAGCTCAATAAGCCAGTCATTGTTGCCTCTCAGTTACTGGAATCCATGATTGAATACCCTACACCTACCAGAGCTGAAGTGGCTGATGTTTCTGAAGCAGTTAGGCAGCGAGCAGATGCTTTGATGCTCTCTGGTGAGTCTGCCATGGGCCAGTTCCCGGAGAAGGCATTGGCGGTTCTGAGAAGTGTCAGTCTGAGAATAGAGAGGTGGTGGAGAGAGGAGAAACGCCATGAAGCTATGGAACTCCCTGACATTGGATCTTCATTTTCAGACAAAATTTCAGAAGAGATTTGTAGTTCTGCTGCCAAGATGGGTAAGCACTCTTTATATTTCTGTTTATGGATATGGTAAATTAATTTAGCTTATAAGTGGTCCATGCATAGTCTGTGTGTTTGCATGTAATTTACAATAATTGTTGTGTTTTGACTGTATTTTATGTAGTGTAGTAGTTGTTATTGTTTCTTCTTTTTAAACAGTCCCATTTCTAATTTATTTTTCCAAGTAACAATCTGGCCTTAAGTTACAGCTGTAGATTTTGTGCTTTAATTTTGTCTAAAACAGAACTAGCTGATTTAATTTTCAGAAAAATCTAAGTGTCCCCTTATTTTTTCCTGTAGTTTGTGACCTTTGTTGATGAATGATGACACTTTTTGCTTTGGTTGGAGATGATAATGAACAATTAAAGATTCTTTATTGTTATCCAATATACTCTTTGTCGTACTGATCCTGCCCTGCCTATCTGGGGCCTATCAGCTAGGTCCTGAGTCAACCTTTGAAAGAGGCATTCTTTGCACGGACTAGTGTTAGGTAAAATCCTAATGATGGATAATTTGAGGTAGGGGCACATCACAGTAGTGGATTGTTGCTACATGTGCAAAAAGAGCAGGGAAACCACGGATCACTTGCTCCCTTCATTTGATGTAGCCAAGGAACTTTGGGATATGATCTTATGCTTGTTGGGGGTGCAGTGGTCATGCCCAGATGACTCGGTAGATTTATCCACTTGTTGAAAAGGAAGTTTTGGTGGGCACCATAATGCAAGCATATGTCATTCCTTTATGCATCATTAGGTGTATTTGGAGAGAACACAATGGGTGTAGTTTTGAAGATTATGAGAAAAGTTAGAAAACAACTTCAGAGTTGAAGCCACTACTATTGAAGGCCCTTTATAATTGGAAAGCCGCTGCTGGCTGTTTTTATTTTTCAAACTTGTTAGAATTTCTTGATTTCTTTGTTGATTTTTGGTGCATCTCTTGTATGGTTCCTGTGTAATGGGTTGCACCGTTTTGCCCTCTTAATGAATTTGTATACTTATAAAAAAATTCAGTGGACTTACATGGTTTTTGATTTTGCAGCTAATAATTTGGAGGTGGATGCACTTTTTGTCTATACAAAGACAGGCCACATGGCATCTCTCCTCTCACGTTGCCGACCTGACTGCCCAATCTTTGCGTTTACTACCACAACATCTGTGCGGAGACGTCTGAATTTACAGTGGGGCCTGATACCTTTCCGTTTAAGCTTCTCTGATGATATGGAAAGCAACCTTAACAAAACATTTTCATTGCTCAAGGCCAGGAACTTAATCAAATCAGGTGACCTTGTCATTGCTGTCTCAGACATGTTACAGTCTATCCAAGTTATGAATGTTCCGTGAAAACTGGAATTTGTTTGGATTGCAAGCACTGTTCCTTCTAAATCATAATATCCGTCTAAACTTCTATATCCTTCACTATTGGGTCCACAAGTTGCTTAGTGCTAGAAAGAAAAAGAGTGTAATCATGAATCCAGTGCTCTCCTTCCTTGACTTACTCCAACATTGCTTTTTCCAGTGGCTGCATTAGAATTTGATTAGGGCTGTGAGTTATATTCCACTTGAGCTCTTCTAGTCTTAAGCAAGTGAGCACTATTTGTACCCCATGAGTAATTTTGCATAGGCTATTTATCACAAAATGCATTGCTGTATGCCCGAGGTAGATCTCCTGCACCTTTCAATTTTTCCTTTCTGGTTTGTGAAACAATGTAGTGCTTGTATTATTGTATTCCTTTTCAGCTACTCTAAAAAAAATTTGAAATATGAATCAAGCATAATTTCCAGACTACTTTCCTCTACATTTTTTTGCCCCTCAATCCAAACAAAGCCATAAAAGTTTTAAGGGGAGGAGGTGCCTGTTGAAATATAACTGAAATGTAGCTCATTGGTTGGATTATTATCTTTAGACTAGGATTTCTCTTATGTGGGATGACGTACTGAGCCACTAAGGTGTGGTTTTCTATAAGATAGAATTGGATCCACCTTAGGTTAGGTTGGGTTAGGTTAGGTTAGGCGTGAAACTACCCTGTAGAATGCAAATATTTCAAGAATAAAGTAGTTAAAAATTTTAGTTGGTAATGCTTAGCCTCCATCTCAGTAGGTAACTGCTGCTGTCTGTCAAAACATACTATATAGTGAGTTGCGAGAACTACACTACTCGCTGTAGATTCAGAATTATCATTCCGGTGACGTTGCAAGTTTTCGCTGTCATACGTGTTGGGCTTCTGTCAAGAACTTGATTCTGGATCTGAATGGGTCCATTCACTTTTCAAACCATTAATTTCGGGATTTCATTTATCTTTCCATCTTAATTCTTGCAAGCTCGGATGCTATGCAAAGTACTTTGGGCCCATCGTGGACATTTCTGTTTATCAGCTGAGATTTAAAGAGCTCTTTGATTTAGAGTCATCTTTGATTTATACGGAGTATAGATACTAAGAATATTAACTCATTTTAATCTGATTTCTTTTTTTTATCCATGCCTATTTTTTATCCGATCCAACCCATTTGATTGGCCTCATTTATAAAATTAAAAATTTTTATTTTTTGTTGGTCAGTTTGTTGTATGCCAAAGTTATATATAATTTTCTATAATATAGATAAAAATACCAAAAACATTACTAGTCAAAACAAGGTGTAATTCTCAAATATGATTATGCTCATTCTAATTCCCCCACCCCACCCCTAAAAAATATCTTTCGAGGTGACTTAACTTTATTTCATATCTTAACATGTATACCCTTTTTTTCTTTTTTTGAAATTATTGGAATGTGAAGTGTAAACTTGTAGATTTATGAATTATCCATTTTTGAATGTTTCCTTTTGTAGGTACTCAAGAATTTTTGCCTTTGGCTTTGGTTTTGGCTTTTTTGGCTTGATTGCCTTGCCTTACCTTGGCTTGAATTCTTTTGTCCTACATTGGAAAGATAGCTTTCCTCCTTCTACCTTATAGTGGTACTCTATCTCATTGGTTCATCCCTTATAAGGTAGAAGGAGGAAAGCTATCTTTCCAATGTGGGACAAAAGAATTCAAGCCAAGCCAAGGCAAGGCAATCAAGCCAAAAAAGCCAAAGCCAAAGGCAAAAATTCTTGAGTACTTACACTTTTATTCTTTTATTTGTATTGAAAGTACATATAGAGGGAGAAAAAAAATGTTTAACAATTTGTTTGGATGAAGAGCGAGGAGAGGAGAATAGTGGGGAATGAGATAGGATTAATTTTTCCCTATCTAGATATTTGTTTTTAAGAAGATAGGTAAGGATTTGAGAGGGTTTAGAAGGGATTCTTGATTTGGGGGACTTTAAATTTTGAAAGGGAAGAAGTCCTAGTTTCATGAATTATTTATAGATTTTTTTATTTTTTATTTTCCCTTAATATCTTTAGTTTAGAGTGGTATATTTTTCTATTTCTGTATTCATTTTCACTAGGTTATAACAAAAACATTCAACAATAATGAGGATGAGATGGTTTTACCTAGGTGAATGAGGTAGTTATCTCGACTTTCTTGCTAAGAACTATGAATGAGTCTCTTGATTTCAAAAGTAAAAAAAATAAAATAAAATTCAGACACATGGCAAAAAATTTGACAATAATTAGAAACTAATTTGGATTCTAATTGTGCTTCAACTTTAATATAATATATATGATATATGAGATATGATATGATTTACTTTTCTTACCTCCCTATAACTAAATATGGGGTGGGGGAGGGGGGGGGGGGGGATAAACTTTCTCATTCTTCTTAATTTTTAAAGTATCCAAATAAGAGGGAGAGATATTCACTCTACTCTCCACTCCTATCCTCTTATTCCCTCTTGTATTCTCTCTCTAAACTTCCAAATAAGAGGGAGGAATAATTATTTGACATCTTTGAGTGCACAGTAATTTTATGTGCAAAAGCCCAATGTTATGTATAGAACTTTTTTTATTGATTGTTTAAAGGGGAATAGGAGTCTAAAAGACCTCCAAGTTTGATAAAATAAATTAAGGGAGTCCAAACTCTAAACTTTAATAATAATATTTTTTGAAATTATATATGTGGGGTCCAATAATTGACGGGCCAGGCCCATTTGCTGATGAAGGGTCCAAAGGCCTAAGCCGAAAAAGGTCATGGCCAGAGTTCAAGAGTAGTATGGCCCAATTGGCCCGGAGAAGCAGCCGAGGACAGTGCAGTCCTCGGCTGACCCAAGAACAAGGGCAGAAAGGTAAAGGGACGTGCTTGAAGGGAAATATAAAATATCTAAGAAAGGCTTCCTTTGCCACCTTCCCCATGCATATCTCTGCGCCTAACAGATCCTTATCCGTTAACTTTATCAACAACTCTCAACGACTTAGGTCTAGGACTGATGGGACAAGTATCAGTCTTGGAAAGGTCGACCCTACACGTGGACAAAGGAAATTGAACGCATGCTAATATAAAAGAAAAAATATGTAACCTAAAAGGGGGGGTTCCAAAGGTGAATACACCTGAACCAGGTATGAAAAGCTTAACAAAACCACCACCGGGTGAACATGACTTAGCCTTTCGATCCCACTCTCTACAAATGATATTGTATGGGCACACTCACGTCCTGACCCAACTACAATTTCGGTGCGTTCTGGAACGTGACCCTACAATATATATAGATAAACAGCATCAAATTATATAAACAAATGGTTGTACGAAATAAACATTAACGTTTAAATTCAAAGAAATCTATTCTATATTTTTATCTACTATAACTAGATAACATTTATTTCAAAAAGTAACTTAACAATTTTTCTTCACTCTTATTTATTTATCAAAATAACAAAACTATAATTTTAAATTAAATGATAATATATAGAATTATAGACACATAAAAGTAACACCTGGCCTCTTGACAGTGGTAATATTTCTGAAAAATACAAATAAATAATTAAAAAAGGCATAGATTTTTATTAATGGGAAATGGTCCACATATGGATATATATTGGCCAGAAAGAGGCGATGACTCGTAAGTCATAACCACACACTCTTAGCAGGGCCGGCCCAAGCGTTTCGGAGGCCGGCGAAGTTTTCAAATGGGGTCTTTATATTATCACTTAAATAATATTTAACTAGCATTTTATATAATAATTTTTTTAAATCCATTCTTTTTACTCTTTAATATGATTTTTTTTTTGAGAAAATGCTAAAGTCATAACAATTTTTACTATAAACTGGTGTTGTAATAAATGTGATCAATGACATGAGGCTTACAAAGATATTAGAAATATTATAAAATTTACAACATGAGAATTACAAAGATATATTATCAATCACAAATATTCATTAAAAAATGCATTCAATAGTTTGTTAAAATTTACCTATCATATTTATTGTCACATCAAATTATAAAAGTTATAGAGACCACCACGCACCATTGGTGCAATGATCACTCCACAAGTATAAGTTCTTATGGGGTGTGGGGGGCAATGACTGAGATTTAAGTCTCTAGAAGAGAGTTTTGCAAACATATACACTTAGATTAAACTAGAGTATAATTTTTATTTTGTATAAAAATAATTAAATAAATAAAAGTTATGTACTAAAATTTATAGTATTTTTAACATATATTTTCCTATTTGAATTACTTGTGATTAGTAACACGTCTATTTGTAAGACCTATTTATTTAAATTTGTCTTATCTCTATTTTTAGTATTACTTAATTCTTTGAGCCTTCTTAATAGTAAAAAAAAAATGTAAACTAAAATGTTTTAATATCTCCTAAAAATATTTATAAATAAATAAAAAATAAAAAAATTTACCCCCAAATTTGGGGCCTTCTCTTGTAAGGGGCCTAGGCAATGGCGTAATTGGCCAAAGCCTAGGGCCGGCCCTGACTCCTAGCTCCTAGCCATCAGCTTACTGGTGTGCACTGGGAGGGCTCAAACCATGACCTCACCTGCATTGCAATGCATGCAATCCAATAATTTCATGGGACCCTTTGTGATGCCACACCCCCCCCCCCCCCCAATTGCTGCCTGATTCAACTTGAAAAGTTTCTGAAGATGACTTGAAACTTAAAAACCCTATACCTGCTACACTAGCAAAAATCAAGTAGATGGCACAATCATGGATTGCCACATACAATAATTACGCTAGATCCAAACCAAATCCCAAGATGGTACCCAAACAATGGAAGTTAATAAATAGCTAGCAATCTAACATAATCCATTATTTCTCAAAAAAAAAAAAAACATAATCCATTAATGTGTCATCAAGTTTAGTGAAGACACCTGAATATTACCCAGTAAAATCTTTTGGGGTAGGGTATTCTACATGAGTCTAAGATATATAAAAAGAGAAATTATCTTCCATTGTATAAATCATATCCCAACAGCCATCCAATTGAATCCAAAATAAAATTTTATAAACAAACTACTCAAATATTATATGGTGAACCATAGCTTTAAAAGGTCAAGGAAAAACTAATAGTTCTAATCATGGTGAGCTAGGTTGAGGTCATTTCTCTGTGAAGTATATCATAAATTGACCACTGGATTGTCAGTGTGTCACCTAATCTTCTTTTTATTTATTTATTTATTTATTTTTGAGAATCAATTTGTTTTTAATTCACCTAATCTCTTGTTTGCTTCATATGAGTTATTGTGTGATGTGAGAAATTCGGCGATGGATTTGATATATTTTGATGATATCCTAGTAGTTAGCATCATCATCATGGGTCCCATTCTCTAACCCCTATGGATGGCTCATTGGTCCATTAATAAAGACTCCGTCAACCCATATATGTTAGACAGTTGTTAAAAATTTTATAGCTTAATGACTGTTTTCTCCAATCCTTGTTTCTTCGCTTAAAATTAATGTATCTATATTCTATATATTAGAAAAGAAAAAAGAAAATCATTACAAAACAAAACACTTGGCATTCAATATTTAGTACAGTGATCTAATTAAACACCATTTAATAAGAAACAAATAACGTCATGGGGATGGGGGAGGGGAGAAAAGACAAGAACAGAGAATGCTACTGCCTTTGCCAGAAGCCTAAAAACAAGAATCCAAACCACAATAGTCCCAAAGAGAAGAGTGGGTTTTGGTGTTGGATTGGCAAAGCAAATAGCCATCATTTCATACATAGCTTTCCCTATCAAATACCTTTTATGTCCTCATCGGAGGACATCATCTCTCATTTTAATTGCTATATAATATTTGAGACACCAACTTTGTTTTAATTGAAGCAAACAAGTGGGTAATAATACCTTTTTGATTATCATTATTCCATGTCTGGGTCTGAAATTGAAAATCTTTCTGATCAGAGAGCGTCTACCATAACGAACAAAGCTCTTCATGGTTGATCACAGTCCAAACATGCTAACTGAATAAATCTAGTTTGAAAGTCAATAGATTTGGAAATGCATGTGCAAATGAGAAGCGATATAATAAAATCAATATTTTCAATTGTGTCAACTGCCGAGTAGATTTCTTTTTATATTTTTTTTTTATATTTTTCTTCTTTTAACATGTCCCGAATTATATGTGTAGTAAAATTATTAACATAATTTATTATAAATGAAAATTTAATATTAAATTTTCAATAAATTATATACAAAAAAAATTATTTTGATCACCAATCAGATAATAATTGTGGGGTGTACGAGGACCAAGAAGGGCAAGGAGCATGGCGTTCCTCACCAAACCATTTGTAAAGTGCCTTAGATCCGAGAAGGTGGTCTACATGAGTAGAGGATGGGAAATAGGCATGAGGTGAGGGAGGAACAGTGGAGTTGTAGGAAGTTACCTGAAAGGGTATACCTACCACCCCGCATTGAATGCTCTATAGCAAACTTATCCGTTGCATTAATGAAGAGGTGACACTTGAACAGTGTTTTCACAGCTAGCAACCATTTCTACCACCTTTAACAGAGCCTTGATGGGACAAATATCAGAGGGAGAGTTTTGGAACGTACACGTGAAAGGTCATGATGCAAAGAAGTAGGATATATAAGAAGAAAGAAGTCCTGAAATGAGGGGACTTTTTGGAAGAAAAACAAGAAAAAAGGAGGAAGAACAGTGTACAAACCAGGAAAACCTAAGAAAGACTTATATAAGAACACATCCTCGGGTAGGATCGAGGATAGCTTTTTTACTGATTTGAATCTTGTTTTTCCTTAACTGTGACTTGCATTATTAGCCTGAAACTTAATGTACAATTGTATGGTGATTACCTTCCCATCTCTACATCAAAACAATTATATTGTTTGGGCTTGGGTTGAAGTGTAAGGTACCATTAATCTAAGTGAGCCTGGGCTTTCAAAATCCAGTTCCTACAACAACAACAACAACAACAATAATAATTGGTTATTACATGTTGTGCTTGCAATTTCTAGTTTAAGATAACTATTATATGTCACGTGACTTGCTTTTGCTATGTGAGTCACTCTAGGTGCATTGATATTTGTAGGGGTAAAGTCCCTAGATCAAACAATGGGCCTTGGGCCCCATATAGAATTCGACCACGTCCGAGGAGAAAGTGTGGGCACCAAAAGGGCTCCTGGCCCAATTCTTATGGGCCCAAACTTGTTTAAAAGGCAGTTCGAGGAGAAATGTCTCTTTGGAAGTGCCAAGTATGGCTCAAACATGCATCCTACCAGCAATAAAGAATCACTACAATGAGTATTAGTAGTAGGGATGAGTCCCACAAGCCAGGGAGAGGGAAGAGAGTATAGGATGTCAAGGGAGAGACTACAGCTGCCACATTAAATGCAGGACAGCTACTTTTCTGGTTGCATTAATGTGGAGATGATTGGTGAACAGTGTTACCTTGGCCACTACAACTCATAGAAAGATAGGGGAGATGTCCGATGGACGGGCACTCAAGTGAAGGTCCAGATGATCAACAAGCGTAAGGTTCTGATGACTTCAAGGAGGCTATATAAGAGAATGGAATCCCCATGAAGAAGGGACCGAAAAAAAAAAAAAGGAACTGAGAGCAGAAGAAGGAGAGAAAGACCATAGCCTTTGATCAGGAACAGAGGTGCACCCATATGTCTCCTCGGACCGAATATCCAATGGACATGAAGGAGATTTTCTTATGTTTAATTGTTGTATGGCCCAAAATTAACTAATACTCACTTTGTTAGGGCCTAATTCTGTAACCTGCTCTCTACAAATTCATTGTCTAGGGCTTCTTGGGCCAACACCACCTACCTGTTGGGCTTGGGCCCCAAAATGTGACCCTACAATATTATTAATATAGTTTGTTCTAAGCAAATTTATTTTAAAAAATTAAAACTATAACTCAAATTAAAAATCAATTATAAAAGGTTTTAAGAAGAAAATGTTAAAATTATTACAAATTTTACTACAATAAACTTACAAACTAACGTAATTATAAATGTAATTGATGCCAAATCAATAATATAATTAAATTAAAAAAAATTAAGCATCATAATTAAATTTATAAATTAGTTTTTCTATTTCATGTTTGGAAGTTTACACATTAATTTATAAGATTTAAGTATTAGTAAAATTTACAGTAGAAGTAGAATCACTATTTCAAGAATTTTTTTATTAAAAAAATTCTATTTATATTTATGTTAATAGTTTAATAAAAACTTGCTCTTATATGATAGATCTTCATTTCATAACTTAATGGTTTTTTTTATATATATAAAAAAACTTTTTATTATCTAATTTTTTTTGAGAAAGTTTTTATTATCTAATTTATTGTTTAGTTTCAATTATATTATTAAAATATTTTTAATTTATATGAACCGGTATACACATGGACATAATAATAGTGACCTTTGTAATAACTTCAGCATTTAAATATAAATTTCTCTCTTGGCATTATTTTCATAAACAAAAAAAAAAATCTCTCTCTCTCTCTCTCTCATAATCAATTAGTCATCGGTTAAGAAATAATGCAAAAAATTTCAATCCAACGGATGTGTTTTTTTTTTTTTTTTGAGAGAGTTTCAACCTATAATGTTCACTTTTGATGATAGCTGTAAGGTTGAATTTATTCAACCATCTAATTGGCTTTATTCCGTGCCAAATTTGCTTGTAATTCAGCATTTAGAAACCCTGTATTTAGGTGGGATTGATGTAAGGGTAGTGAGTGAGATAGAGTGAAGATTGCTCAAGAGTGTGCAAGAAAACAGAGTGTCGCGGCTGGGACTCGCGGGTGGACTCGCGGCTTCAACCCGCCAGAAGATGCACACGTGCCAAGCATGCTGGAAGATGAACAGTCATGCTAGCTGGAGCACTACAGGACAAAACAGGACAACTGGCCATACGGTTAACTCGCGACTTAGTCAAGCCGCGAGGTCAAGCCGCGAGCCACCCCTGTTTTGGAAAAACCTGACGTTTCGCATTCCTCTTCACTCCAGCATAAATACCCTTTTAACCCACGATTGAAAGAGAGCTTCCAGAGAGAATTTGGAGAGAGAAACCCTAAAGAAAAACCAGATTGTTTCACACACAATCCCTACTTTAGAGTCTCATCAAATTCCCTCACTCTCTTCCTCTCCATTGTTAAATCCTTGAGAGGCATTATACCAAACCTGGTTCTCACCATTATCATCTCTGTGAGACAGACGTTTGGAGTTCTGGGAAGCAGTTAGGAAGGAGCCAATCTTCATTGGTTGATGCTACGGTGTAGTAGCGGAATCCGGAAAGCTAGAAAAGAAAAAGGTTCGGCGCAACCTCGTTGGAGCAAGAAGCTTGGAGGGCTTAGGTGCATTGGGTAGATTAGGCTTGGAGGGTCTATTGCTGTCCTTGTATCCCAACTGTATTTTCTAGTGGATTGATTACCGCTTGGAGGGCGGCGGAGAGGTTTTTCGCCGAGGTCTTCGGTTTCCTCTTCGATAACACATCGGGTGTTATCTTTGTGTTTGCATCTTCCTTCCTCTCTATCTCTGCCTTTACATTATCTGTTGTGGTTTATTTTGTTATGGCTTAGATAGTTGTTTAACCAATTTCATATTATAGCATATATTAAGTTTCCGCACACTTGTTGTTTGACATATTGCTTGTGTTGGTTAAGTTGGTTTTTGGGGGTCTAAACGTTCAAAAGTGTTTTTGTACACGTTTTTGAACTTTCAATTGGTATCAGAGCGGGTACACTTGTTGTGGTTTAAATACCTAAGTGTGATCCTTGACCCCTTGTGTTTATTTGCCATGGATTGTGCTTTGTATGACTCTTTGCATGATTTGGTTGGTGATGAATGTAACATGCCACGTGTTTGTGAAAATTCCTCTATGAGTGTTAATCCTCATAAGTGTGATGACATGTTATTTGAATCTATGGGTGTTGTTGACAAACTCTTCAAGAAAAATGCTAAGAAGTTTCAAAAGAATTTGAGCAAGTTATTTTGTGAAAAGGATGATTTGATTGCTAAGCTCAATGAATCCAACAAATTGGTTGAGAAATATAAAAAACTTGCTGAAATTTATCTTGAAAAGCTGAAAGAGTTTGAATGTTTGAATATGGACTTGGATGCTAAACTTGTTTTGTCTAACAAACTTGTTGATGATCTTAAATGTGAAAATGAATCTCTTAAGATGCATGCCAAGTGTTTGATTGCTGAACCTATTGTTAAAAAGGATGATAATGTTTGTTGCAATCATGTTGTGGTACCCGATTTTGTGCCTAGTGTGTGTTCTACCTTAAAGGACAAATCGGTGTACCTTCCTTCACATAAAAGAAATCAAAAGGTGGAGAGAAAGGCTGTTAAGTCAAAGCCTTCGTTTAGGTCTCAACCTAAGGCTTTGGATGGATCTAAGTTTGTTCCAACTTGCCACCATTGTGGTGTGATTGGTCATATAAGACCTCAATGTCATAAGTTGAAGAGGGAACAAAACCATGTTGCTAGATCCATTCCCAAAAAGCCTAGTGGACCTAAACACATTATTTGTCACCATTGTGGTGCCTTTGGTCATCTAAGACCTCATTGCTCTAAGTTTCAAGCTCTTAAGAGAATCAAAAGAAAAGAGAAACTTGAGCTTTTTGGAAGTTGTGCTAAAAAGAGTAAACTGGATTTGAGTGAAAATAGCATGTTGTTAAAGAAAATGTTTAATGCTCTTAACTCCTTGACTATGTGCATCTCCGGTTCTTATTCTTCCAACCCTCGTCTCGCTTCTCTTGAGACACTCATTCCAAACAATCATTCCGTTTGGATGAGGAAGGGTTCCTATGGTTGAGCTTTTGCTCTTTTGGTCCTTGATCTAATTCTTTCGATCTTTGTAGGACCCTTCATGCATTAAATGTCATATCTTCATGCATTTTGTGCATCTTGCATTTATTTGTATGCATTGTTTTGTTTTTGATCTTACTTTTATGTTTCTATTTTGTGTGAGTAAAAATCCAAAACCACATAAAAAGTGAAAAATTCAAAAAGTTTGATCGTATATGTTTGAGCACATATCACATGTGAGTTTGGCCTTGTACCTTTGTACAAATGGCTTTGTGCATTTTCGAGCTTAACTTGTTATTTTTGCACTTATATCTTTGTGGGAAAAATCTTGACATCTTTGTGTGATTGTTGTAAATCGATCTTCAAGCTTGTCATGAACGATTTGTCAATAGTCATGTTGGTTTTGATACATGCGTAGACTTGTGCTTATATCTCTTCCCACTCTTTTATCTTTATTGCTTAAAGAGCTCAATAAATGTAAATCTCAAAATGAAAAGAGATAATGAGCTGCAAAAGCCGTCGCACATACTAGTATTCGACTAGGAAAAAGGGAAAGCGATTTATATGAAAATGTATGATGCCCAAAAAGCCAAAGGCTTGTTCATCAAATTGAAATATCAAAAATTTCAGGCATCAATCTCAAAAATGAGATGTATTGCTCAAAATGAGTTGTATTGATTCAAAATGATCAAATGATATGAATTGTAAGAAGCCAAATGAAAAGCTTCAATCTTATGTAATCATTTTCTTGTGGGAGGTCATATATGTTCACTTCTATAATTGAGATATACCACTTGACTTAGTACTAGTTGTGTATGACTTGATTGAATTGATCATTGAAGCTTCATTCTAGACTAAGGACTATTCCACACTTGATACACACACATAACACACTTGCCTTATGTTCAATGAATGTCTTATTCATTTGTTAGATTGTACTTGTCTAAATGTGATGTGTGTGTGCTCAATCTTATATGGATTAATCCAAAAAGATTTTTGATCATTTTATATGTTTTTGGAAGTGATTTTTATCACTTTTTGTGTTTATGTTTAGTGCTTACTTTGTTTTTCAATGTTTAAACATGTTCTGAATTGAAAAACAGGTGTCAGAGTTTTTCGCGGCTCAGCTGGCGACTCGCCAGTCGCAAAACTCCAGTCGCGAGCTCATCCAGAAGCTTTTGGCGACTCACTCGCGGCTTGCTCGCGGCTCACTCGCGACTCGCGAAGATTTTCGCGGCTGAAACTCGCGGCTCGCGGCTGAAACTCGCGGCTTGCTCGCGACTGAACCTCGCGACTCGCCCAGTCGCGAAACGCCCAGAAACAGTTTTTTAAAGGGCTTTTTGTGGGAAACTTGTTTTAAACCTCTCCCATCCTCTCTAAAACCCCTCTTTTAATATTTTTACATCAAAACCCAACCAATTTGAATGGTTTTTCAATCCATTAACATCTCTAAGGTAATTATAAACTCTTTTCATTGATTTTGATCCTTAGATTATGTTTTGGAGAGTTTTGTGCTCTTGGTTGGGATTTTTATCATAGGGGTTGGGAAAACTTAATTTTTGCCAAATTTCTTCATGGGATTGGTTTCTTTTGTTGATTTGCATTGGATGTTGGCCCCTTGTGGCAGAAAGAACATGTATTAAGGGTAGATTTCATGATGTTCATGCATTGTTTCACATTATTGTTCATAGTGTGCATGTTAGGTGTTTGATAAAATGCCTCTTAGACATTTTCTCGCTTGTTTGGACTCCGATGAGTACCAAACTTTGGGGTTTCTCATGTTTCCTCTTTAGGAACGTGTTTGGTTCATTGGTTGTGTATTTAACACACCTTGCCCCACATGTGCATTTTTCATGCATTGGTCATGCATTGCACTTAGCCACCTCTTGCACACACTTTTGCTACCCTTGTCATGCATTGGTCTTGACCTTGCTGTTTCATCCTAGCATGTCATGCTTACCTTATGCTTTGTAGCATGTTACTTTGTCTTAGGTTTGAGCTTCATTTTCTCATTCATCTTGCACCCCTCATGCATCATTAGCATTGTTCATACCTTCATCTCTTGCCCTCGTTTCTTCTTGACCCTTTGTCTATTCCTGACAAAAAGGGGGAGAGTATACTCTAGAGTATGTTTCGGAGTATTTTGTCATTTCTATATGACTCTTGTGCACATCCTTAGGGGGAGAAATTCTATTTCTCATGCACATTTGTAGGGGGAGAGATATTCCATAGGGGAGATGCATATACCAAGGGGGAGAAGACATTGTGTTAACTAGAAAACCTTGTTCTGTTTGTTTTCTTGTTGGCTTTATGGTGCTTTGTGTTATGCTTTGCTGTTCTCATTGCATCATGTTTGTGCTTTGGACATGCATATATCCCTATGTTATTATGCTTCATTGAATGCATGTTCAGATGATCATTTGCTTTGCTATGTGATCATTGTAGTCATTTCTATACTTGTTATATTATACTTGTCATTTATTACTTGCTTTACCTTGAGGGTCTAATGTGTTTTGTGCAAGTGTTTCAGGTTACAAGTATATATGTTCCAAGTGCATCACAGCTTCTCATCATTTTGAAGGGGAGAAACTTTAAGCACTTTTAGTTTATATTGTTTAAGTTTTTATTCAATATAATGTGATTTGTACCCATATGCTTATGTAAGCTTTCAGGGTTATTGTTTTATGCATAGTTTGTAGGCTTTATGGTATGTACCTTGCTTAAGTGCAGCCTTTATGCTATGTTGAAATCAGTACTTTAATCTAAATGTTCTGCATTTTGGTTTATGTACTGTCACTCTTGTGCCCTTGTAGGATTGTTCCTAGATGCATATGCCTTGTGTGCTATGCATTGGTTGAGTGTTGAGCATACAAGTGTCTTGCCTTGTGCTTGTTAACTTGTATGTCCTTGTGTTCATTCCAAGTGTGAATGAGCACTGTGATCACTACCTTGTGGTGTTCACTTGGTTGATCAAGCCATGTTTTGTTTATTAACTTCATTTTTGCTTGATCTCATATTGCCTGTTTCATATGCATTTATAATTTTCTGCTGACAATGATCATGGTGTATTGTTGTGTTTCAGGAGTTTATGTTCATATGATTCAAGTGCTTCACAGCTTCTAGAGTTAGGTGTGAGTGAGTTTTGATCAACTGTTCCCAACTCACATGTTAAGTCTAGAGTCTGTTTTAGGGTTTTGTCACGGAATAGCCAAAGGGGGAGATTGTAAGGTTGAATTTATTCAACCATCTAATTGGCTTTATTCCGTGCCAAATTTGCTTGTAATTCAGCATTTAGAAACCCTGTATTTAGGTGGGATTGATGTAAGGGTAGTGAGTGAGATAGAGTGAAGATTGCTCAAGAGTGTGCAAGAAAACAGAGTGTCGCGGCTGGGACTCGCGGGTGGACTCGCGGCTTCAACCCGCCAGAAGATGCACACGTGCCAAGCATGCTGGAAGATGAACAGTCATGCTAGCTGGAGCACTACAGGACAAAACAGGACAACTGGCCATACGGTTAACTCGCGACTGGAACTCGTGACTTAGTCAAGCCGCGAGGTCAAGCCGCGAGCCACCCCTGTTTTGGAAAAACCTAACGTTTCGCATTCCTCTTCACTCCAGCATAAATACCCTTTTAACCCACGATTGAAAGAGAGCTTTCAGAGAGAATTTTGAGAGAGAAACCCTAAAGAAAAACCAGATTGTTTCACACATAATCCCTACCTTAGAGTCTCATCAAATTCCCTCACTCTCTTCCTCTCCATTGTTAAATCCTTGAGAGGCATTATACCAAACCTGGTTCTCACCATTATCATCTCTGTGAGACAGACGTTTGGAGTTCTGGGAAGCAGTTAGGAAGGAGCCAATCTTCATTGGTTGATGCTACGGTGTAGTAGCGGAATCCGGAAAGCTAGAAAAGAAAAAGGTTCGGCGCAACCTCGTTGGAGCAAGAAGCTTGGAGGGCTTAGGTGCATTGGGTAGATTAGGCTTGGAGGGTCTATTGCTGTCCTTGTATCCCAACTGTATTTTCTAGTGGATTGATTACCGCTTGGAGGGCGGCGGAGAGGTTTTTCGCCGAGGTCTTCGGTTTCCTCTTCGATAACACATCGGGTGTTATCTTTGTGTTTGCATCTTCCTTCCTCTCTATCTCTGCCTTTACATTATCTGTTGTGGTTTATTTTGTTATGGCTTAGATAGTTGTTTAACCAATTTCATATTATAGCATATGTTAAGTTTCCGCACACTTGTTGTTTGACATATTGCTTGTGTTGGTTAAGTTGGTTTTTGGGGGTCTAAACATTCAAAAGTGTTTTTGTACACGTTTTTGAACTTTCAATAGCTCTTTATTATCAACCCAATAGATGTGTTGGGCCAACTATTTAAATAATGGTACATGTAGGGACACGATCCTCAAACGGCCCAACGATTACGTTGGGCTCGCACGTGAGGGATCCCTCACAATAAAATCTGTAGAGAGTGGGCTTGAAAGGCTAGCGTTTGGTCACAGGGCGTTGGTCCAGACCGGGCGTTGGGGAAACCCAGACAGGAAAAGGCTTCGAGCTGGATGCCCAAGCCATACGGCTTTGCAAATTGAGAGATTGGGCTCCTCGGATCATGTCCGATGAGCATTAATGTTTTTCCCCGGTTACCCGACGGTGGGTTTTCCGTGGTGATGTGCATATATTGTCCGAGCATTCTCATTCCTCAAGCTCTTTTTCAGGAAGTGAGATGGGATCCTCCCTAATTAGTTTCCCTTTCCTTTTATACTAGCCTACGTTTGTTGTCCCTCGTCCACGTGTAGGGTCAATTTTTCCAGGACTGATATTTGTCCCGTCAATCTAATCCCAGAATTGCTCTGGATTGTTCATAAAGCCTAAAAATCAGGTTCTGTTAGGTGCAATGTCATATCAATGAAGGGTATTAAGGACAATTTCCCCGAGATATTTTCTGATCTTTTAAGTTTGCTTGTACGCCACTTTCATCAGTGAGACTTTGGGTCTGCCGAGGACTAAGCTGTCCTCGGTTGTATCTTTGGGCCTCTTTGGGCTCACTATTTTTGAGCCTGAGCCCTGGCCTCCTCCAGTTTAGGGCCTGTGGACTCCCCATAAGCGAGCGGGCCGAGCCCACAAACTATTGTGCCCCACATTAGCCCCTCAAAACCCTGCTGTCCAACGTCTTGGTTGGAAATGTGGGTTTTGGTAATATCACGCCTTTATTGTGGTTCATTCAATTCAGCCCTTGATCAACGTTGGCGACTCTTCACCTCCCCGAGGAATGCGCCGGTCTACAAGACGTTTCCCTCAATTTGCGCACGTTGCCATTATGCCGTTTGGTTATCTAAAGCGCGCCTTTAATATCTTCCCATTTACGAGACCTCCCAGATCTAACGGTTACTGATGGCGTGGGAGAACGAAACGGCGCGTTCTTCTTTATAGATTTCCCTGGGGATCTGATCGTGGTATATATCCTTTTCTTCGTTCCCTATATAAAGAGAGAAGACAAAAGGCGATTTTCTCATATCTGAATCCCTCAGGCCCTTCTCAGAATTCACTTCTTCCATCTGGTTATTCCCTATCCCATAATACATCCACCATAGTAGTCAGCCATGAATAAACCCTTCATCTCCCAGAAACGTCATGTCCTAACAAAACTTGAGATGGCTCGATCGGGGCAGGGATGGCGGAGACTCAAGATCTGCCTCCCCATTCTTTTAGCCAAAATCTGAAGCAGGGACTCGTCACATCCCACTTTCGGTGTGACTAAGTCGAAAACCTCCATTATCATCTCCACCCGCTCTCTCATGAGCATACCTAATATGGCTCCAGTGTGCTAAGAGTTAGGATTGAGGCAGGGACTAAATGCCCTTGCTTCTTCCTCTCTTTGTTCACTGGCACCATCCTTTGATTCCCCTTCTCTCTCTTTTGCTCATTTCTTTTTCTTTTCATCTCTTCTCTCTTCTTTTCCTCCTTCTTGCTCATGTCCTCCATCTTCTTCATTCATCTCCTCCATCTTCTGCTCATGTCCTCCATCTTCTTTTCCCTTTGCACTCCTTGCTGACAAGAGCTTGCTGAAGTGCTTCCATGTGTTTCAATTCTTCTTCCTTCTCCTTCTCCTTCATCTTTTTCTAAAGAAGGTTCTTCTCCTGATATGAGCAGTATTGAGGCAAAGATTTTAGAAACTTTGAAGGCGAGTTTAAAGGACACCTGATTGTTTACTTATCTGTATTACGGATGTTATTACTGCTTCGGCAGTTCATTTTTTGTATAGGCTTATTTAAGCCCTCCATTGTATGTTGTAATAATTTTCCGTATTAATAAAAGTTATTGTTATTCTATTTCGCATGTCTTGTTTATATGTTTTAATAAATTTGCAAACACTGCTCGGCACAATAGTATAACATTTGAATCAATGACAACTAAGGCCAAAATATTTGTTAATAAAAAGACGCCACCATAACTTTAACAGAATTACTTGACATAACAATGCCGACCATGGAGGGACGACACTTACCTCAAAATTAGCCAAGATGAGGACTGAGTATTCGATACGGTGTAAGGAATAACTATCCGAGGACATATCATCCGTAAAACGAACAGTTTCCTTAGGCTATTGAATAGGGGGTCAGTTTGCCATCTTAACATACTGGCCTTAACATTTTACAGTATTTGACCCGAGGACTTTCCCGTCCGAATACTTGGTTTCCTCATAGGTTTGAGTCCGAGGACCATGCAATGCCTTGGTTCTGTCCAAAACTTTTTAGAGTACTTGGTTTCCCCATAGGCTTGAGTCCGAGGACCATGTAATGCCTTGGTTCTGTCCAAAACTTTTTAGAGTACTTGGTTTCCCCATAGGCTTGGGTCCGAGGACCAGGTAATGCCTTGGTTCTGTCCAAAACTTTTTAGGTTCAATTTCTCCCTTCCCTCAGGCATTTCCCGAGGCGCCGAGCAGAGGCTGTCCTTGGCAGCGGCTATTTCTCGGCGTGGGCCACAGTCCGTGGGCCCTCACGCAAAGCGGGCCTGGGCCACGAATTCAATTACCCCACGAATTAAGAGATATTTCTGCAACCTCTGGCCACGCAGTACTCTCTGACGTCCCAATGATCGAGGTGCGCCTTTACGAGGCTTCTTTAATCTTGTGGTTGCAGTTGACGTGGGAAGTTGAGCCAGAACCATTTTGTCTGTAGCGTTCCTTAGGACGCCGTGTGAGTTGACTGCCACCACCTTGTCTTTTCAAATAAATAGGAAGGAGAGAGAGTGGCTTTATATACACACCAATCCTTTAGTTTTTTTTTTCCACATCATAAATCCCATATCTGGTGCTATCCTCCCTTAGCATAACATGTTTAAGGCGAGGGTTGGGAAGAAAGAACTCTCTCCGCCGCAGAAGCACCATGTCCTCATGAGACTCAAAATGGTAAGGTATGGGCACAGGAAGCATAAGTTCAGGAGAATACTCCATTTCGACCGAGGGGGAAGGGTGTCTCTCCCTCTTTTAGTCAAAATCCGAAGCAGGTTCTGTCCATGCCAGAATTTTGGTGTGGCAGAAGAAAGATTTTCCGCCATCAGCGCCTCTGCTTTGCGGCAGGCGAATATTTAGAGAAAGCCCTCAACCTCCCACTCCCTGCACCTCTCCTTCAACGGTGTCAGGCTCGAGTTGGGTCTTTTTTGCTGTTTGAGTTGTGGGCATGTGAAAGCATTGAGGAAGGACAAGATCTTGGAGCTGTAGCCAACCTCTCCTCTGATCTACTTCCTCAGCTTTATTTTATTCTCTTGTATCTTTCTTTCTTTTTGGCTATGTAGTATGAAAGTTCAAAAACGTGTACAAAAACACTTTTGAACGTTTAGACCCCCAAAAACCAACTTAACCAACACAAGCAATATGTCAAACAACTAGTGTGCGGAAACTTAACATATGCTATAATATGGAATTGGTTAAACAACTATCTAAGCCATAACAAAATAAACCACAACAGATAATGTAAAGACAGAGATAGAGAGGAAGGAAGATGCAAACACAGAGATAACACCGGATGTGTTATCGAAGAGGAAACCGAAGACCTCGGCGAAAAACCTCTCCGCCGCCCTCCAAGCGGTAATCAATCCACTAGAAAATACAGTTGGGATACAAGGATAGCAATAGACCCTCCAAGCCTAATCTACCCAATGCACCTAAGCCCTCCAAGCTTCTTGCTCCAACGAGGTTGCGCCGAACCTTTTTCTTTTCTAGCTTTCCGGATTCCGCTACTACACCGTAGCATCAACCAATGAAGATTGGCTCATTCCTAACTGCTTCCCAGAACTCCAAACGTCTGTCTCACAGAGATGATAATGGTGAGAACCAGGTTTGGTATAATGCCTCTCAAGGATTTGACAATGGAGAGGAAGAGAGTGAGGGAATTTGATGAGACTTTAAGGTAGAGATTGTGGGTGAAACAATCTGGTTTTTCTTTAGGGTTTCTCTCTCAAAATTCTCTCTGGAAGCTCTCTTTCAATCGTGGGTTAAAAGGGTATTTATACTGGAGTGAAGAGGAATGTGAAACGTCAGGTTTTTCCAAAACAGGGGTGGCTCGCGGCTTGACCTCGCGGCTTGACCAAGTCGCGAGTTCCAGTCGCGAGTTAACCGTATGGCCAGTTGTCCTGTTTTGTCCTATAGTGCTCCAGCTAGCATGACTGTTCATCTTCCAGCATGCTTGGCACGTGTGCAACTTCTGGCGACTTGCAGCCGCGAGTCCACCCGCGAGTCCCAGCCGCAACACTCTGTTTTCTTGCACACTCTTGAGCAATCTTCACTCTATCTCACTCACTACCCTTACAACAATCCCACCTAAATATAGGGTTACTAAATGCTGAATTACAAGAAAATTTGGCACGGAATAAAGCCAATTAGATGGTTGAATAAATTCAACCTTACATAGTAAACTCCAGTAGCCAACCTATCGTCTGTACTGCTCCTCGGCTTTTATTTTATTTTTTGTACCTTCCTACTCAATCATGTAGTGAGCTTTGATATAAGCTGATTCCAGCTTTTCATTGTACGCTGTACTATTTCTTTGTTCTAGTAAAAATAGAAATTTATGCACATGTTTTGAGTACTGATCTTTTGGCAACATTATTTTGTGAATGGGTGTGCCCTATGCGTGTGTTTCTTCAAGAATATTTAGAGCAAAATAGCTTGAAACATAATCTAACTAACTCCAATTTACCAAATACTATCAGGCATTATATCGATAATTCATAATAAATCAAACTTAGGAAACTAACCGGGATAACAGTTGAATATTCTGTGATAAGCGCGTGAATACCGTCCAAGGCTGATAATCTTTAAATAATCCATCCGAGCAGTCGACTGGGAAGCAGGGAACTCCGATTGTACTTCTGTGTACTTGGTTTCCCCATAGGCTTGGGTCCGAGGACCATGCAAGGCCTTGGTTCTATCCAAAACTTGTATTTTTTCTTTTAAGTAGTTGGTTTCCCCATAGGCTTGAGTCCGAGGACCATACAAGGCCTTGGTTCTGTCCAAAACTTGTAAGATTTCTTCTTTGTACTTGGTTTCCCCATAGGCTTGGGTCTGAGGACCATACAAGGCCTTGGTTCTGTCCAAAACTTGTAAGATTTCTTCTTTGTACTTGGTTTCCCCATAGGCTTGGGTCCGAGGACCATACAAGGCCTTGGTTCTATCCAAAACTTGTAAGATTTCTTCTTTGTACTTGGTTTCCCCATAGGCTTGGGTCCGAGGACCATACAAGGCATTGGTTCTGTCCAAAACTTGTATTTTTTCTTTGTACTTGGTTTCCCCATAGGCTTGGGTCCGAGGACCATACAAGGCCTTGGTTCTGTCCAAAACTTGTAAGATTTCTTCTTTGTACTTGGTTTCCCCATAGGCTTGGGTTCGAGGACCATACAAGGCCTTGGTTCTGTCCAAAACTTGTAAGATTTCTTCTTTGTACTTGGTTTCCCCACAGGCTTGGGTCCGAGGACCATACAAGGCATTGGTTCTGTCCAAAACTTGTAAGATTTCTTCTTTGTACTTGGTTTCCCCATAGGCTTAGATCCGAGGACCATACAAGGCCTTGGTTCTGTCCAAAACTTGTATTTTTTCTTTGTACTTGGTTTCCCCATAGGCTTGGGTCCGAGGACCATACAAGGCCTTGGCTCTGTCCAAAACTTGTAAGATTTCTTCTTTGTACTTGGTTTCCCCATAGGCTTGGGTCCGAGGACCATACAAGGCCTTGGTTCTGTCCAAAACTTGTATTTTTTCTTTGTACTTGGTTTCCCCATAGGCTTGGGTCCGAGGACCATACAAGGCCTTGGCTCTGTCCAAAACTTGTAAGATTTCTTCTTTGTACTTGGTTTCCCCATAGGCTTGGGTCCGAGGACCATACAAGGCCTTGGTTCTGTCCAAAACTTGTAAGATTTCTTCTTTGTACTTGGTTTCCCCATAGGCTTGGGTCCGAGGACCATACAAGGCCTTAGTTCTGTCCAAAACTTGTAAGATTTCTTCTTTGTACTTGGTTTCCCCATAGGCTTGGGTCCGAGGACCATACAAGGCCTTGGTTCTGTCCAAAACTTGTAAGATTTCTTCTTTGTACTTGGTTTCCCCATAGGCTTGGGTCCGAGGACCATACAAGGCCTTGGTTCTGTCCAAAACTTGTATTTTTTCTTTGTACTTGGTTTCCCCATAGGCTTGGGTCCGAGGACCATACAAGACCTTGGTTCTGTCCAAAACTTGTAAGATTTCTTCCTTGTACTTGGTTTCCCCATAGGCTTGGGTCCGAGGACCATACAAGGCCTTGGTTTTGTCCAAAACTTGTAAGATTTCTTTTTTGTACTTGGTTTCCCCATAGGCTTGGGTCCGAGGACCATACAAGGCCTTGGTTCTGTCCAAAACTTGTATTTTTTCTTTGTACTTGGTTTCCCCATAGGCTTGGGTCCGAGGACCATACAAGACCTTGGTTCTGTCCAAAACTTGTAAGATTTCTTCCTTGTACTTGGTTTCCGCATAGGCTTGGGTCCGAGGACCATACAAGGCCTTGGTTCTGTCCAAAACTTGTATTTTTTCTTTGTACTTGGTTTCCCCATAGGCTTGGGTCCGAGGACCATACAAGACCTTGGTTCTGTCCAAAACTTGTAAGATTTCTTCTTTGTACTTGGTTTCCCCATAGGCTTGGGTCCGAGGACCATACAAGGCCTTGGTTCTGTCCAAAACTTGTGAGATTTCTTCTTAAGTAATTTTTTCTCTATACTTATTTACTTTTCGAAGGTTAACCCCTGGGCCAGGGAGGGGAGAGTTGGCTTGAGGCCGGAAGCCCCTAGAGCTGCCCGCGCCGTTAGCAGTGCAAGGCGTAGCCCCTAGCAGAAGCTTATGTCAAAGCAACAATTGCACGTCGCCGGAGATGGGAAAAATTCGCGAATCTCTACTTGCTAGAGAGCCGACTCATGCGCCACCCGTGCCAACGCGCAAGCCTTCCCACAGACGGCGCCAATTGTAGGGACACGATCCTCAAACGGCCCAACGATTACGTTGGGCTCGCACGTGAGGGATCCCTCACAATAAAATCTGTAGAGAGTGGGCTTGAAAGGCTAGCGTTTGGTCACAGGGCGTTGGTCCAGACCGGGCGTTGGGGAAACCCAGACAGGGAAAGGCTTCGAGCTAGATGCCCAAGCCATACGGCTTTGCAAATTGAGAGATTGGGCTCCTCGGATCATGTCCGAGGAGCATTAATGTTTTTCCTCGGTTACCCGACGGTGGGTTTTCCGTGGTGGTGTGCATATATTGTCCGGGCATTCTCATTCCTCAAGCTCTTTTTCAGGAAGTGATATGGGATCCTCCCTAATTAGTTTCCCTTTCCTTTTATACTAGCCTACGTTTGTTGTCCCTCGTCCATGTGTAGGGTCAATTTTTTCAGGACTGATATTTGTCCCGTCAATCTAATCCCAGAATTGCTGGGGATTGTTCATAAAGCCTAAAAATCAGGTTCTGTTAGGTGCAATGTCATATCAATGAAGGGTATTAAGGACAATTTTCTCGAGATATTTTCTAATCTTTTAAGTTTGCTTGTACGCCACTTTCATCAGTGAGACTTTGGGTCTGCCGAGGACTAAGCTGTCCTCGGCTGTATCTTTGGGCCACTTTGGGCTCACTATTTTTGAGCCTGAGCCCTGGCCTCCTCCAGTTTAGGGCCTGTGGACTCCCCATAAGCGAGCGGGCCGAGCCCACAAACTATTGTGCCCCACAGTACACATGGTAGTATTAAAATACCAAGTATTACTATATATATATATATATATATATGTTTCTCAAAAAAAAGAAAAAAGTATTACTCTATATATATATATATATATATATATATGAATATATAGTAAAATGCAAAAATATATTATACATTAAATAATATTTATTAGTTGGCACTAAAATGAAGCCTCTAGGAGAAGACAAGTTGCGTCATATTATTGAACACCAATGTATGACATTTAATTTGTGCTAGAGAAGAGTTCCCAAAGCCTTAATCAAAATGATAGCACGTGAGAGGCATGTGGAAGATAGCGATTACATCGCAACAATTACTACCTACTAGAGAGGTCTTCAGCTAGGTTTTAGAGAAATCAAGGCAATGACAATGCGACACATGACAAAGAAACAAAAATAATTGTCAAGACCCATGTAAAAATAGAAAAATTAACACTCTTTCACACAAAGGATACGCATGCTCATCTATCAAATAAGAAACATTGATTTTCTCATTCCTGGAATCCAGAGGTTATCACTTCATGGTTGTAAGTGTGTCATTGTCTTGTATGAACTAGGCTTGTAATTTAGGCTTTGTTAATTTAAGCATTGTAATGTTGTTAGCAGACTAAAAAATCAATTCCTCTTTGTGCGAAGTGAGTTTCTTGCTTTAAGGAACAATTGGCTGACAAATGCCCTTTTAGAACTCATGAGCATTTGGGTTGTCAACCCAAAGGGCTGCTTGAAGTGAGTTTCTTGATTGATCACTTCAAGCAGACTAAAAAAAAAAATTGGCTGGTACTCATACGGGATAGTCTTGATCTCAAGATTAGGGTGGACCTACCCCGACTATAATGCTGTTTGACCTATAAGCCCTCTTAAAGTAATCAAAGAGGACAGAAAATGGGGGCCCTTGATTTAAAATTACAAAGCACTAAGTTGAATTATTTATGATAATAAGAGGGCTGAAAAGATTATGTAGGAGACCCTATATAATATAGGCGATGCAAAGCAAGGCATATGATATAGGTATGTAGAAAACAGACATTTTGTTTTTTTTTTTTTTTTTTTAGAACATTTTGGCCTTCGTATGGGACCAGACCCATTTGGAGTATTATTATAGGAGACTATGTAAGGTTAGCTTGTCATATTAGATGTATGAGGTAAGAAAGATACAGACTTGACTAGGTTTTATATATATGAAGCAAGCAAGGCGTTTGGTAGGCCAACAGATGGATCTAAACTCTAAATTCTAATATTAGAGGAAAATAAGGCAGTGATGACACGTACTCAGGTGAGTGCGACATCAATCTGCCCCTATTTGGTTTTGGCTTATAATTAAGAAAGATGTATGGCTTTTCTTAAAGGAAACCCTGAACAGCTTTCCACATCACCCTTAATAACTCGTAAGAGATAGAAAGGGTTTACTTTCATCATGGTAAGATTTGAGCTAAAATCATGAAGTTAGTGCAGGCATATCATATTTTAAATGAGACCCCACCCCACACAAGGGGATTGTGCCCTTATTCAAATCTAGAGGCTGAGAATGATCACAAGTCACAACCATCGCAGGCTCACAGAACCTACACTAGGTTATCCAAATCCCAAATTTGCTAACTTGGATAAGATTTTCATGTGTAAATTAAGTACTGTCATTATGGTTAGGGTCTCCACAAGATTTTGACCCCTCATCCACCGGAGAATATTACCACAAAATTACTTTTTAAAATAAAAACCACCAGGAAAAAAAAAAAAGTATATGTATTATTTATAACCACAAAAAGGCCCACTACTCCATCAACGCTCATTTATGAACCTCCATCGAACGTAATTTCTTTGATGGAAAATGACACCCATCTACTAATCTCATGGTCATGGCCCACTCGTCCCCCACTCACTTGGCAATTTTGGCAAGAGCCTTAGCATTTTACAACCCCAAATTGCTATTTTATAACCTTTTTTTATTTTTTTATTTTTATTTTTTTTATTATTATTTTTTATAGTATTTCCTCAAACCTTTTAATTAGAGACTAATTACTACTCGCGACGGATGGGCCCATAGCGGGGTAAATCGCTGGTCTAGGGAGCTTTTTTAAAATACTGGTGTTCGGACTTGAACTAAAGAACTCCTAGTCAAATCCAAGACAGCCACTTTGAGACCAAGTGCTCAACCACTTGGCCAACCCCACTGGGTATTTTATAACATCAAGCCATAAAAAGTGTGCATTATCTAGAGGGTTAATTGTAAATTTTTTTACAATTTAGCTATAGTAACATCTTCTAAGTAAGATGTTAATGTAGCAGGATATTGTATTTAAATTTTTTTTGTATTGTTTCTCTTCCCTTTTTTATTAATATTAGTAAATTGCCCATGCGATGCACGGATAATATTGTAATGTTTTATGTAAGATAATTTTGAAGAATGTTGTACATATATTATAGAATAATTGTAATAAAACTTTGTTAGTAATGAGTCTATCATAACAAGTAATAATTCTAAATTGCACATACATAACCATTATAATTATTAAGTACAAGGAATGAGGGAAATTTTTTTTGGAGGAATATTGTAGAATAAAAGTTGTTACATAATGTCTCTCTCTCTCTTTCTCTTTATTTCTAAAACAAAATACACATCTCAAACACCCACAGTCAATCTCAGCCTTTACAAAAACCATAAGTCCAAAGAAAACAAATAATATTAATTTTTTAATTTGAAAAGTCTTGAAACATTGAACCAAATGAAACAAAAATTCAATATTTAATTTGTTTTTATCTTTAATATGGCACTTGAGAATATTTCAATTCTCTTTACAAAGAATGCTAATTCTATTACTGTTAGTCATAGTTAATCTACAAAGTTTGTTAGTAAAACTAAATTCAAACCAAACCCTAGTCCTTAGACATATTTTTTTATTCCAAAACTGGGTATTCTTTATCTATGTAGTGTTTCATCATTAGTTGTAGAAGAGTAATGAGACAAATATATTTACAATGTTTAAGAAATTATAGACATCAACATAAAAGATAAAAATTACCATTGTTCTCTAAACGTCAACGTTTAAACAAATCTTATTAAAGCTTAAAATGAAGAAAATTTTCTAGTGAGCACAGTTAGTGCAAAATTCAAATTTAGCAATACTCTATTATTTTTTGTATGTATCCCAAACTAATATGAAAATAACCTTTTGCAATATGCAGTCACTTATCAACTAAAAACCACAATGGTTGAAAAGTGATTCTTTGAACATATATATGGATGACCTCATAAAGCTTTCAAATCTTCATCATACATAGAATATTTTGTAAATTTACATAGTAAACTGCCAAACATAAGTATGTATATGGATACTTGCACTCCTTTCCAAAAGTTGAATTTAAGAAACCCTATTTTGGATTGCCTTCACAGCAATAACTGTAGCAGATATTGCTACCATGGGTGCCGCCATCTGTGCCAGAATTGGCACCATTGTTGCTGCCACCGGTAACAACAGGTGCCACAACCCCAACAAAATGAAAAATTGGGCACCAAAAAACAAATTTTTGACAATTTTCTTTGTTTGTCAAGAAGTCACAAACTTGTGTGTATTGCTATGAAATAAAAAGATTGATATAGTCTTCTATTTATATGTTAATAAGATGGGAGAGACTTGATTTGTGATTAGCCTAGTACTCTTGGACCAATGCACCTCCAATGGATTCATCTACTTCTCATAAATTCAAATACAAGTTCTTACTTCTCAATATTAACAATTTATGATAATTCTTTCAATTTATCAAGAATTTTGTATATATCATTTCTACTTTATTACTATTCATTTTTATATCATGTATACAATCAATGATTCAATGCAGAATATTAACCTCAAGCCTAGTGGTTGATTGTGAAGGTTTTTTTTTTTTTTTTTTTTTTTGAGAATACTAAGTATTTTAACACACACACACACACACATAAGGAGAGAGGGGAGAAGGTTTTAAAGAAATTAACAGTGGTGTATATCTAAAATGACATAACTCTTTGATACATAGCACAAGCTTTAAACCTTTATAACTCACACTCATTTTCTAATGTGGGATCAAACCACTATTTTTTTTCACACACACACACACACACAAGGGGAGAAGGTTTTAAAGAGACCAACAGTGGTGTATATCCAAAAGGATATAACTCTTGAATACACAGTACAAGTTTTAAATCTCTATAACTCACACTCATTTTTCAATATGAGATTAACCCATTGTTTTTTCTTTTGAGAATACTAAGTATTTTAACACACACACACACACAAGGAGAGAGGAGAGAATGTTTTAAAGAAACTAACAGTGGTGTATATCCAAAAGGGCATAACTCTTGGATACATAGAACAGGCTTTAAACCTCTATAACTCACACTGTGAAGATAAAAAAAGAACTTTTGCTTTTAGAAAATTAGACCAAAGGTTATAAAGAGTCATTAATAATTAACATCCCTTTATCTTATCTATTACTTGAAGTTTAATTAGTAAATTACTGATGTTGTATCTAAAAAGAGTAGTAAATTAATGATGATGCATTCATCCAAAAAAAAAAAAAAAAAAGTAATTAATGACAATTTAGAAGATTGTGGTGAGAGTTGAATTCTTCTTTTAAGGATTGTGCCACTTGGCAGAACCTCATGGTCTCCCGCATGAGGCCTCTACTTACATATATATATATATATATATATTGATTTGTGATTCTTCTTTTTATCATTTTTGTTCTCTCTCTCTCTCTCTCTCTCTTCAAACCCAAAACCCATGGTGAACATGAACACCATCACCAAGCCACCATGACCAGACCCACTGTTATAGGCCATTGCAAGCCACCACCAAGTAGTTCTTCTGAGTGCTCTCTCTATTTTTCTTATATTAATTTCTTTTATTATTTGATTTCTTTGTTGATTGTTAAGCCGTGGGTTTAGGGTTTGGTTGTTTCTATGGGGATTTTCTTATGTGGGTTTGGGGTTTGTTATGGTTATGTGTTTGTGCTTTGTTTTATGTAATAAGAGTTTGGATGCATTGGAGGCGTAGGTCAGGTGGTGGCGGGGTGTGGTGGGTCTAGGTTGTGGTGGCATGGGCCGTGGTGGTGTGGGGGTTATGGGTTATGGATCATGTGGGTTGTTGCTAGGTTGTGGGGTGATCTGGTGACGGTGGCGCGATGGTGGTGTGGTCGTGGTGGGTCTAGTGTCTAGTGTGGGTTATGGGTTCTGTTTGGGTATTGGGTTTGAGTTTTGGTTTGGGTATTGGGTTTTGTTTGGGTTTGAATCTATGGCTATGGTGGTGGTGGGTGGTGTGATTGGGTTGCTTAGCGGTGGTGGTGAGTGGTTGAGAGGGACACAGAGTAAGAGGAATAGAGATAAAGGGTGTGAAGTAAGATATATTTTTATATTACTTTACTGTGTAGTTTATATCATTTTAATGTGCTGTATGTAAAAATAAAAACTGAGATGTTGGGTGTATTGTAAAGTGGGTTGGTATAATAAACAAAGTAGCTTTTTAGATGGTAAAATAGAAAATTTTTGTAATTTTGGATGCTAATGCTTTGAATGTAACCTAATTTTATCAAATTAAACGCTTTCTCTATTCTAGAGTAGGTTGAATCAAGTTGTTCATACATAGTTCGGACTTGGTTTGATAAAAACACATGTTCATGTTTATTTGTTTATAAACAAGCCAAATTTGAGCATTAATTTTAGGCTTATTTAATAAACAAGCCAAACCCAAGAAAAAAAAGTTTATGAGTCTATTGAACAATGGAGGTTGATACAAAACAAATTGAGCCTAAACTTGTTTATAAGCTTGACAATTAAATTCATATCTTATTAAGACTTTAAGTAATTGGGAGTTGGGTGTTGTATATATAAGTATATACATGGATAGGTTGTAATAATGATATAAGATTGGAGAGTATTCATTTGTAAAATGAATAAAATGAATAAAGTGAAAATTTGAATTTTGGAATTTTCTTTGTGAAAATTCAAGTTCCAGGAATTTCGATCAGTTGAGACTTCTGCTAGATCAAATGAAATGTTGAAGGAAATAATCCTAGAGTTTCTACAAGATTTGATCGGTATTCAATTCTTGGTCGATCGATCGATTGAAAAACTCTTGTTTGATCAAAAATTTCAGAATGAAATTTTCTGCAGAATCTTCAAGTGACTATTTTGAAAGTTTGAGAACATTTCAAGCCTTGTGAACAATTTTAATGAAAATTTTAACTCTCCATACGTACCTTTTGAAGGGTTATGACCCTATGGGTATAAATAGTAAGTGTAGGGTCACGAAAATTAAGGGCCCAAACCCACCTAGAATAGTGAAGCTTGTACCACCCAACTAGGCCCAAACAGATAAATATTTGTTTAAAGAATGGATAAAATAAGCCGGGCTCAAGTCCAAAGGTTTAAACAAGAATGGAATGAACATAAGTTTAAAACAAGTATATTGATGGTTCTTTACAAACTCGCTCGAGGACGATGTTCTTATGCAAGGATACACACTATTCTCTCTCTCTTTCTTCTTATTGTTCTTGTTCTAATATCTTTTTCTTGATTTTTTTTTCTGGCCCTTTCATCTGGAAGTTATCTTCCTTTATATACTCCTATGCTTCTTGCATCCTAGCCCTCCATTTGCAATCCTCTAGTTCCTCCTTAGGACACTTGTCCCATTAGACTCCTGTTGAAGGTGGTAGAAGGAGCTGCTCAGCTGTAAACCTACTGTTTAGGGGTCATTTTCTCATCAATGCAGCTGATAAAGCTGTTGCCAACCATTTAATGCGGAGGTAGTGGGTGAGCTTTCACAGGAGCTGCTTAGCTGTAAACCTACTGTTTAGGGGTCATTTTCTCATCAATGTAGCTGATAAAGCTGTTGCCAACCATTGAATGTGGAGGTAGTAGGTGAGCTTTCACAGGAAACTTATTTCAACTACCTTGACTCTCTCTCTAAATGCCATTCTCTTCATCCAAATTTCTAGGAAGTATTTTGTCTCTTCCCCTCCTCTCCACGGGTGGCCCCACTCCTCGGGCTTAAAGTGCGTTCACTTGAGGAACGAATGATGGTCATAGTGGTTTTATCCTCCCTCGGTCCTTGGGCCCCCACAATAAGTTTAAAAGAAACACAAGAAATCTTGTGGGTATTCTCTAAAATTGCTATTTGTAGAACCCAATAAACTTGGTTGTATCTTGGGGACAAGTTTGTAGAAACCCTTTAGCAATTTGCGTATGAGGACAAATATTGTCTAAGGATAACATTTAATTGTGCCTCCAAGTCAATCACTAATTTCTATATACTTGATTTGTTCATTTGTTCTCTCATTGTTACTCCTTATTTTGGTAAAATCCTCAACAGGGATTACTCACCCAAACCAAATAAGCCTGATAATAAACTTGATATTGGCTTGATAATGTAATCGTGTTGGATCTTAAGCTTAAAAATTTGATATTGAGCTTGAACTTGGCTTAATCAATGAATTAAGTCAAACCAAGCTAAGTTCAAACTTTTAGACTTTTTGAGAAGCTTGAGCTTGAATATCATTTATAGGCTTGGTTCAAACTCAAGCCAAGTTTAAATATTTTACATTCATTGTGGAGCCAAACTTGAACATTTGCTACTTTACAAAACCTAACTCGTTTATAGCTCCAAATCTAGAGGCATCCCGGATTTGGTTTCTCTAAAAATCAGTTCCAGCCACTATTAGTACCTGACTATTTTTGCATTAAAGCAAAGGTAATAATCCATTTAGGTGTAGCAATAAAATGAAGAGCCACTATGCTTAGATAGCTTTTAGCCATAGCCATTATGTACCGTATGGAGCATTTTGAATGAGAACAGCAAAGTACCGCAAATATTTAAGGGGTTCCAAATATTATACCATTGCTTGGTGGTCTTGATTTTTCTTCTTCTTCTTCCAATTATTTTTATGACAATAATTTGGCATGGCAAAGATTTCATGATCACAAAAGTATACCCAATGTAGGAAGCGATTTAGGATTACATGCTTAAACTGATTAAACGAGTTAATAATTTGAAGTAGTATTGCTGTTGTGGATTCTTTTTCCATTAAAAAAATGATAAAGTTTAGCTATAAAATTAGTTGTAGCGGCTACAAAATTGGTTGTAGCTTACTCAATATCATTAACATTATTATTTATTTTGAAAATCTAACCGTTAGATTACATGTTCTTTATGCTTTTAATACTCATGTCAAATTTTGTGTCAATCGGATATTATTTATTATATAATCTATAAGATTATATTTTATGCTTAACTTTAAACTACAAAAACTTGCAATTTAAACAATTTATTGATAGCATAACTATTGATCTTTAATTTTCTAGAAATTTTACAAGTATGGAGGATATAAGAAGAAAATGTAATTCAATGGTAGATTTGTCAAAATTCATCTCCAATAAAATGATATTGAGTAAGGTTTTAACCTTAGGCTACAACTAATTTTGTAGCTAAACTTTGTCCTTAAAAAATGGAACTTCAGCAATCTCTCTCTCTCTTTCATATGCATGTTATGTAATACACTAATATTGGTATAAAGAATGAGAATTATTTAATTTTGAAATAATAATTTAATATAATATAGAAATATATGATGAAGATTTAGTTATATTTATTTAATCAGCGATAGCCTCGGAAAGGTATAGAATTCGGCACCTAAGTATTTTATTATAAGAGCATTCTCATCAAAGATTTCAAAAAATTTAGCATTTAGTATCTCAAAAACCTACTTTATCAATTTTAACAACTCACTTTACAATACACCCAACATCCAAGATTTTATATTTTTTACCACTTTATTAAAATTTTATTATTTTTTATTCTCATTCTCATCTCTTTCACTACCAACAAACCCACTTTCACTACCAACAAACCCATTGTCATTGCCAACACCTATTGCCACCACCATTCACAGCCATAGCCATCACCACCAACCACAACCTCAACCCCCAACTACCAAAAAAAAGTCCATCCCTTCTTCAACTTTGTAGCACGCACCTACACACATGAAAACAAACCACACGTTTTTCTTCTGCAACTCAACCTTTGGTTTCGCCTCTTCATTCCCACGGACACGGACATAGACACCACTTCCCTCCTCGTCATCATCTTCTTCCATGGCGGCGGCTTCACTTTCCTTTCCCCTTCCTCCTTTGCACTGTAAAACCAAAACACAATCCCAAAACCAAATCAAGACTCAAAATCAAATTAAACTCACCTCGATTTGAACCCACCACAAAACTGCAACCAAAACCCACCCCAGCCTTTCCAATGACCACCACTCCAGCAGCCCAGCCTCTTCGGTCTCAACCCCAACCAAGAACACCGACCACACTGACTCAAGAATGATGCCTCAAGAACACCGACTCAACCTAATCTGAACGCTAACTCAAACTTGAGTTTTTGGGTTCGGCCATAGAGAGAAGGGAAGAGCTTGGGTTGAGGGAGAACCAACAAAAAAGAAAAAGAAAAAAAGAAAAGAAAAAAAAGAGGTAGCATGATGACTGATGAGGCGTGGGTTAAGGGAGAACTAGAAGAGAGAAAGATGATGGAAATCGCTTGTGGGAAAGAGAGAGGATACCCACTACCACCACCGTTCACAGCCATAGCCACCACCACCAACCACAACCTCAGCCCCTAACCACCAAAAAAAAAAAAAAAAAGTCCATCCCTTCTTCAACTTTGTAGCACGCACCCACACATGAAAACAAACCACACATTTTTCTTCTGCAACTTAACCTCTGGTTCCGCCTCTTCGTTCCCACGGACATGGACACAGACACAGACATAGACATAAACACCACTTCCCTCCTCGTCATCATCTTCTTCCATGGTGGCGGCTTCACTTTCCTTTCCCTTTCCTCATTCGCACTGTAAAACCAAAACACAATCCCAAAACCAAATCAAGACCCAAAATCAAATCAAACTCACCCCGATCTGAACCCACCACAAAACCGCAACCAAAACCCACCCCAGCCTCTCCAATGACCACCACTCCAACAGCCCAGCCTCTTCGGTCTCAACCCTAGCCAAGAACACCGACCACGCTGACTCAAGAATGACGCCTCAAGAACACCGACTCAACCCAATTTGAACGCTGACTCAAAGTTGGGTTTTTGGGTTCGGCCATAGAGAGAAGGGAAGAGCTTGGGTTGAGGGAGAACCAACAAAAAAAAAGGAAAAAAAGAAAAAAAGAAAAGAAAAAAAAGAGGTAGTGTGATGACTGATGAGGCGTGGGTTGAGGGAGAGCTAGAAGAGAGAAAGATGATGGAAATCGCGCGTGGGAAAGAGAGAGGGCACGTGTGGAGATTAAAATATAATATTTGGGTTTGACACTTAGCTACAGTGCGCTGCTAGAGATAGCAGTGCACTGTAGTTGGGTGTAAAAAAAATTAGCATTTGCATTCTTTGATGGAGCACGTTTTTTGTGCTTAGAGCTATAAAAATAGCATATCAGAGCATTTAGCATCTTTGATGAGAATGCTCAATTGAAAATGGGGGTACTATAACATTTAAAATAAAAATAATAATAAAATATAGAAACTGTAAAGTCTTTAAGAACACTGTGTAAAATGCTTTCAAAATCATTTTTAGAGTTGCAACCAAACACAAGAGTCATTAAGATAAAATTTGCAACCAAGTTGAGGCACTTGATTCAAAAAATTGAAAGAAAAAAAAGGTCCTTAAATTTGACAACTAGCTAGAAAGTACATGTTAGACAACATTATATTAGATTGTTTTGCACATGAAAAGAAAGTTGGGTCCTTAAGTATGGATTTATGGGGAATAAGACTCAAGTACAAACAATTGCCGATTAGGGTTTCAGGAGACCTAATTGCTCATTTGGAATTATGAAGGTAGGACCTCCAAACGCCATTGTAACTTTCACCGAACAAAGAAATTCTTAAAGTCTGCAACTTTTCCTCAAGTCACAAAAAGCAATTCATTGTAAATCCAAAGCATTTGAGTCTCCGAAAGCTAATAACAAGCCCATGTTCCCAAAAGCTTTAAAGAGGGAATGATGAGTTTTTAAAAAAGAAATCCAATAATTTCAATAGACATCATCAAAAGAAGTTCACTAAAGTGACATAAATAGTCTTGCCACATTAAAGTTCTTACAGGGAAAGATATTAAACCCAACAGATTTGTGACAAATTGCTAACCCATGGAACATCATTTTGTTTCATCATCCAAAGCATTTAAAAAAGTTATATAAAAAAAAGATTTTGTGCAGTTTTTTTGACAAATGGCAAATTTAAAATTAATTAGTAACTATTTGATGTTTGGGAAAAGTAGATGCTGGTATTTGAAAATTCCGGTTATCAGTTACTTGCGCAAGAATATAGGTATACTGTTTGCAAGAATTTTACAGCTTTACTAAATGATGACAAAAAGCTAAATGCTGTATTCATGGGAATGCCATTTTCAGAGGCAGGGGCTGGGCTAGTGTACTACTATTACTTGCTGTCAGTTTGGATACCGTTTATTTCTAAAAACTGAAAATATTGTAGTAAAATAATTTTTAAATATGTAAATAGTGCTGTGAGACCCAGTTTCAAAGTTGATTTTGCTAGATTTTGTATTTGTGGGTTCCGTGAATAGTACATGAGATCCAAGAAAAAAATGCAGATGCACAAAACGTGACCATCTGCCGTTATCCAAACTCACACTTGTTATGCATGATGTTCAGTATTAAGGATTATCAATGTTAGTAACTTTAGTATGTTACAATCATGCTTCCTCCACACCACGGACTCAGTTTAGAGCATTGACATGCTGCTTTCTGCTTTCTTTATTTCATTTTCAGTATATACAAAAAGCCCTGTACAAGACAACTATGTAGCGAGAATGAGCCACGCAACTTGAGAAGCACTGTACTCCTTACCCATCCCTACACAAATCTGTTGAAATTGTCAGCCATCAAATGTGGAGAATGTTTCCCATGCATTGGGGTGTATGTATCATTTTTCTCACATTGAAAGGTTTCCATATAATTGTAGGATCCACACACGATCAGAAAGAAGATGCATCTGATGTATGTGATAATTATTAAGCAAACATGGAGTCAATTAAAAAAAAAAAAAAGGGATAATTACAGTAAACCCACCTGTGGTTAGACCCGTTTACACTGTGCCTACCCGTGGTTCAAAACTTATCACTTTGCCCACCTGAGGTGCCTTCCGTTAGGGATCTGTTACCCACCTCTCCGTTTGCCGTTAGAAAAACACATTTTTAAAGAAAAACAAACATAACAAAGATCAAAAAGTTAGGACTTTTTATTGCTTAAGAACTTCTTTGAGAACAAAACACAGGAATAGCACAGATCAAATGCTATTCCTAATTAAAAGTGATTTCATTGAGCATTTGTTTTTTTTTTTTTTGTTTTTTTTTTTTTTTTTTATAGATCTCTCCAACTTTTATTCAAACCAAACCAAACCCAAAAAAAAAAAAAAATTCCAAATCCCAAAAAACAAATTACCAGAAATATATTTTACTGTTGATCCTTGTCCTCCATTCCAAATCCATTCTCTGCAACCAATCCGATGACCGCGATCAACGCTTCGCGAGATCGCGATCTCGTGAAGCATCGATCGCGATCTCGCCTTCGCGAGATCGCGCCGGATCGAGATCGCGATCGATGGCGCGATCTCGCGACGTTGATCGCGATCTCGCCTTCGCGAGATCGCGATCCGTTCGCGAGATTGCGCCGGCGAGATCGCGATCTTGGATCGCGATCGTTGATGATTTTTTTTTTGGGTTGTGGCTTGTATTTTTCTGGATTTGTGTTTTCCTTCTTCTTTTCCAAACACCAGAAAATATTGGGTTTTCCACGTTTGGGTTCTTTTGTGAATTCTTTTGTGAATAAACCCTTTTGTGAATTCTTTTTTGGGTTCTGTAATTGCTTCCTAATCCACGTTTCAATGGGTTTTCCAAGTGTGGAGCACGTAATTGGATTGTTAGGAACTATTTGATGAAGTCTTTATTGAAGGAATTGTCCTATACTCCCACCTCTGCGTCATCCTCCTGATTAAAAGGGATTTCATTGAGCATTTGATCTGTGCTATTCCTGTGTTTTTTTCTTCTTAAGAAATAAAAACCCTACTTTTTGATCTTTGTTATGTTTGTTTTTCTCTAAAAATGTGTTTTTCTAACGGCAAACGAAGAGGTGGGTAACAGATCCCTAACGGAAGGCACCTCAGGTGGGCAAAATGATAAGTTTTGAACCACGGATAGGCATAGTGTAAACGGGCCTAACCACAGGTGGGTTTACTGTAATTATCCCAAAAAAAAAGGGCTAATAAGCGTTTTCCTTTCCCTGACTCAAAAGAATTTCGTCATGTCTCTAATGAGATTTCAGATATCAAATCTAATACAAGACAACAAACTAAGGACTTAGTTGAAATTTACAAAGCTCACTTTCCCTTCCCTTCTTCGTTTTGATAAGCTCATATGTTTTGTTCACATGGAGAAAGCTCCCTCAACATTGCATAGGTCATATGCAGAACAAGGGGTAGAAAGGACAAGAAGCAGGACTTAGTTACAGAGAAGTTAAGCCCAACAGTGTCTTCAACTTGACTAGACTATGTTGCCTTCAATTCAAACTGGTTGGGCTTCTTGATTTTGTTTTGTCCCCTTGATTTTAATTGGATAACATGTTCCTTGGCAAATGTACTCACAATTGTACACAAAATTATGTCATTAAGTGTCCTCAGTATAATTTAGAGGACAGTGATTAGACAAGCGTACAAATGAAGAGTCATGCTCACTATGAACCTCAATTTTACTCATTTAACTGGATTTTCTTCTTCTTCAAAATAACACTGATTTTCAAACAACTTTGTTTGTTAGCACGTTTTCAAAACAATTTAGAAAACTAACATCTCGAGTGCAATAAACTTGATTTCGGTGTCTAAATCAAGTACAATGAACTCGATTTCAACATAGAACTCGACCCTATTGGACTCGATTTCGTTGAAATTTCAGTGGAATTCTTAACTTCAACAAACTCTAGCAAAACTCAACTCTAGTAAAACCCAGGTCCGATTTGATCCGAACAAAACCCAGGTGAGCTTTGGTGTCCTCACAGTTCCGATCCGATCCTAGCAACTCCAGCAAAACCCATCCGATCCGATTTGAGCAAAACCCCAGGTAGGTCTTGGGTTTGTTGATTTCGTTGTTTCTCTTTGGTTGTTGTGTTTGATTGTTTGAGAATAAGATTTTTTGGTTTTTCTCTTTGTTGTTTTTGTTTTTGTTGTGAGTACTGAAATCAAGTCGATAAGGCTTGATTTCAATTTGCCAGAAAACGAGTCTGGTGGACTCAAGTTTAGCATTCCAAAATTGAGTTTGTTACACTCGAGAAGTTAGTTTCCTAAATAGTTTTGAAAACGTGCTAACTAACGAAATTGTTTGAAAATCAATGTTATTTTGAAAAAAAAAAAAAAAACCCCATTTAACTCTTTCTAATTTCTATCCTAATAAAGTAAGGGCTATAGCCTACAGGCTACTTGTGATTGATTCAAACTTGAAACTTGGTTGAACTAATAGTCTGTTTGGATTGAAGGGTAGAGAGGGAGACTAGAGTAAAGTAGAGTAGATTTGACCCAAAATTAGTCTATTTTCAAGCAACTCTACTCTACCCCCCTCCACTCCCCCTCCTTCTATCCTTAATCCAAACAGGCCCTCACGGTCTAACTCATTGAACTATAGTGTCGATTGGTTAGGATGAGTTGTGAATGCATTATTGCAATACTAATCAACGAAATTTAAGGGCATGTCTATTGTAATGGAATAACTAAATTTATTCATAAGTTTGGTAGTGAGTTGTAATATTAAAATAAAACTTAAGTTTTATTCTAATAAATATCTTATTCATATAATTATATTTCCTTAAAAATAATATATATATATATATATATTTTTTTTTTTAATTTTTTTTTGAGAAAGATGACTTATTTTTTATGATTTTTTTTTTTTTTAATTTCGTTATGTGTATATGGAAAGCTTGTTTATTTTGAAGTATATTCATTTTAGAAATTATTACACCTTCTAAGTAATAGCTATTACAACATTTTTAGAGATGAATAGTGACAGGAAGGCGCACCATTCTTCAGCTCCGGGAGTACCTAAGGATTACTCATAATAAAAACATAACCAAATAATCGTATAGCTAAATCATATGAATAGCTATTGCATTACAGTCTACCAAACATGGCATAAGGTCAGGGCTTTCATAATCATTGGTTTACTATTTATAATATTAGCTTAATTGGTGCCTTTTGATGTTTTCAATGAAAACATTTAAGATTTAATTTTCTCACTTCCATTATAACTATCAAATTTTTTTAAAAGCAAGAAAACCATTCAACCTTTTTCTTTCTTTCTCAAATAAAGTAAATGGAAGAAGAGTATTGCATTTTTAAATAAAATAAAACGTACGTTAAAGAATGGAATAGTGGACAGGAAAAAGAAAGAGACTAATATGGTGGTGAAAAAGATTTGATTAGTTAAAAATTAGCAAAATTCTTAATTGAAATTGTTAAAAATTAAATTGGTCCAATTATCAATTGAATATTACATTATAGGTTGGGTTCAAGTTATATCTAGTGTAACTGTAAGGAATGTTACACTAACGTTCATAATTGGGTGCATGGATAGATGGTCACCAATTGATATGCTTGCAATTAAGAAAGAGTGCCTACTTCCTAGTTTTTCGACAAACTAGCAAAGTTGGCTTGAGGGTTCTCCAAAGATTAAGTTAGTACAATAAAAACCAATAAATTTGTAGAAAATAGCTAATGTGTATATAGGCTCTAGAAATCATAGCTCATTTGGGGAGGTGAAAGGTGTATATATAGCGTTTTCTCTCAATGAGGGTGGTGATTTGTTCCCTATAAGTGGGATGAAATTGTTAGCACAACATCCCCTTGCGTTTTCAACATTATTTATCACTCAATTATGATTGCCTTGGCTATCAATTACGATTCAAGCCTTGTAGGGTCATAAAACCCTCCCCTCTCATTTTTGTTTCACTTCTTCTTAATCACAACTCTCTCATTCCATTGATTTTGCTTTTCTTTGGGTTATTGTAAATGGTATTAGAGCCGAATTGGTAATCTTGTCTGGGCTTGGATACAATACCCCCCAAAGTGGGACTTAACAAAGACGTTAGGGATTTAAGTGAGGGAAATTATTATGTCCCTAATTTGATTGGATATTGATTAAGTGTGTGTTGTGTGGGTGAGTCATGAGTTCTACATTGGACATATACAAGTTTGATATGAGTTTTATATTCTACAAGAAACCTTATTACAACTAGACTAGTTCTTTTGGGGTAAGCGCAAATGTAGTTTTCCTTGAGTCATTACAAAGTTAGTTAGGCTAGTTAATACCAATGAGGTAATGCTTGCCTTTTGGAGCTTGTTGGTATGCACCCAAGTGGGAATTTGGGAATCCATAGAAGGGCATGTCATCCCTTGTTGTGGTGAGGTGGTGAGGAGAGATGAGCCGAAGGAAGGAGAATGAGAAAAAGAAAAAAGAAAGATATTATAACAATTGGTTTAGTAAATTTTAATTGAAAAATGTTTTAGTAAAATGCTATGACATGCATAACACGTGATTTCATTTTCGCTAATAAACTAGTGGAATGGCAACATAAGGGTTACTTTTTTAGTAAACAGTAATACTTATTAGAAATATAAGGGTTAATTTGGGTATTTCCCATGGTTCATGGATTTTAATTGTAAATTAGAAATATAGGTTAGTTTGATTTAATTTGACCCAAAGTTTATACATGTTTTTTTTTTTTTTTTTTTTTTTTTTTTTTTTTTTTTGTTTCTCTTTATTATTTGCGCAACTCTTCTATTGAAATATAATTTGCCATAATTTGCATATTTGTCAATTTGTGGTTGGATCACTTGTACTTTTTTTATATTATTTTATGGAACCATTACTTGTACTTGGTAAAGAGTAATCCAATCAATACTTGACACATGTACAAATTATGATAATGTGCTGTAAAATATGTGTCCATAGAATTTTTGTTATTTAAATATTTCTTTCTAAGTCAAACTTTCACTGAGTGGCACTGTGGTTTTTTTTTTTATTTACAAAAAAAAAAAAAAAAAAAAAATCCAATATATAAGATAAGAATAATGGAAAAAATAAACGATAAATATATCAATCTAGAAACATAAAATTTGATGTTTCTAACATTTCTTTTTTGTAAAAACTACAAGGAGATCCGCCAAAGGCCGTGTAGCTGAAATGACACCTCTCCATGTACAAAGTGCTTGAGGGTTTAGGGGGAAAAGGGTTCGAATTGCGAGGTTAGCAAGATGTTGTAATTATCTCACAAAAAAAAAAAAAAAAACCTACAAGGAGACCCCAAAGAAAAATTCACCATTTGTCCAACTTAGAATTGGTAGGTCAAATTTATTAGAATATAAACCTTTGTTTGTCTATTTATTTATACGAATTTGAAGTCAAGAATCTTGTAACTTAATTGACATCTTCTTATGCACAAAGTACATTATATAAAATTAAAAAATCTCTTTCTTTAAAAATAGTTTATTTTTATTTATAAAAAAAAAAAAACTAGTTGTCTTCTAAGATGTGAGAATAAGTTTGGTAATTAAAAAAGCAGACCAAAGAACAAAACCTCATAACCAAACAAGCTATCATTCCCCACAATACGCAAATAACTTTTAATATGTGCAAGTTGATCTCAAATTTTTTTAATGGGTTAGGCAATAATAGTGATTTAGAGCCTTGTAGGTTGGTGACATTAATTATATGCTTTCATAATTAAAGAGAATTAGAGTTCAAAGCTCATAACTCCATTATTGTAACTACTGAGTTATTAAATAAATAAATAAATATAATCATATCAATAATTAATTTTTGAAAGACATATCAATAAATTTAAAGATAAGCGTTTTCACAATTATTTTTTTACACCTTTTAGATAGTTATTATAATTGGTGTTTGTATGGGCAGGTTTTGGATTCTAAGCCCAAGAGATGAATGGATTTAGGCTCAAAGAGTCCAACACAATAAATTTGTAGAGAGTGGACTTAAAGGTTAGGCTTCAATGGATTAGACAATACGCATAGTGAACCAAAGGTAATAAAACAATTCATGCCTAAAGAGCCCAACACAATAAATTTATAGAGAGTAGGCTTAAAGGCTAGGTTTCAATGGATCAGACAACACGCACAGTGAACCAAATGTAATAAAACAAGCTCTGTGCAAAGAAAATCTTCCTTGGTCAAATTAGAGGAGAGTAGGCCTTATATATCTTTCCTCTAAACTTGGATACAAGTTCATTTTTTCTTACTACAGTGTTTTCTCTATCGAATTTTCGATCCTCTCTCCCTGGAGGGTCTTTTACATTATATAGCTCCCTTTAAATGATCTTGGCCCTTCATTTGTTGATCGTCTAGACTATTACTTGAGTGCTTGTCCCATCAGACACCTTCCCAAGCCCCTTGTGAGTTGGGGCAGGTAAGGCAGTACTGTTTAGGGGTCTTCTTTACATAAATGCAGCCAGGAGGTTTGGTGGGATGCATTAAATGTGGTGGTAGCCACCATCCCTTCAGTCATGTCAGGGTTTAATCCCCTCTTTGAAACTTTTTCTCTATAGTATGACCTCTTCTGATAACATGCCACTGACGTGGCCTTACTGTCCGAGTGTGTGACCTCCTCAGTGTGATAATGGCCTCCTCGACCATGGATATGACACATGGCACAAATATCTTATTTAAATTCTTATACCCTACGGTGCTACTAAAACTTTGAAAATGGTATCACTGTATCAGTGGTGAGTCAATACTAAAGTTATGTTGCACCAATAATAAACTATTGACTCTCGTTAGTAATAAAAAAAATGTCGTGAAAATTGTTAGGTCATAATCGTATTAATTTTATTACTCAAACCATATATACCAAGAGTTAAACGACTAGTTGGCCTGTAGGCGACTCGCACGGTTTGCAAAGCAAAAAGATAATAACAAGGCTCGGGGTGTCCTCCTCCTCCTTAAGGGTCAGATGCAGTGAAAATGAAATCAAGTCTTAAGATAAACAGAAGAATGACCGCCCCAGAAAAGCATAATTTGCTCCCCACAATAGGCGCTTTTGATTATATATGCACTAATTATTTAAAGTGTGGTAATCAAACATAGCAATGCCCATAATTGTTTTTTGTCCTATACTTTTTGTTTTGGATAGGTTTGTCCTATACATTTACTAGCAAGGGAAAGCAACACTTCGCTATTATAGTGAAGAACGGTATCATAATGTGCCAATGCATGCAGTTATTGAATTTCTCTAAAACTCGCCAAAAACAGAATTCCATTTCTTACCCTTCTGAGGTGCCAACAATTGTTCTTATTATTCTTATTTCATGTAAAGCCACAAAAAATAAAAGGATGGTCTATATAACAACAATTAATTCGGGCACCAGCTTTAGAAGAGGATTGGAAATTTCATTCCAAAATCAAGAATGGTAGGGAATACCATTTTTTTGAAAAGACCAAAATACACTTTCTGCCCTTAACTATTAGGAGAATGACATGAAATGACTTATTTTGACAACTGATATGAAATGAGTGCCGTGTCAAGGCCCATTGACACTTGATAGTGAAACTATTTGTAGAGATTCCATCATCCTCCGGGTCAGCCGCATGGACTATGGATCCTATAGAATTCCCCACGGCTTCATCTGTCTCCTAGGTTAAGCTTGTTACTAGGATGTTATGAAGTTGCACCCAAAAATTAACCGAAGCAAAAGCCAGCATGTTGAAAAACAACCAAGTTTTTGTCGTATGACCAAGGTTCAAACGCCAAAACTCTTTCTAAATCCATAGTATTCTCAAATTCGAAAAGCAACAAATTCCCCCCAATGTCTCTAATTTTGAATTCTCTAATTGGTTTCCAAAGAGGTTTAAAAGTGCGTGTAATAGACTCAGCATTCACAACTCTCTTAGTAAAATTTTTTGCAGCTAACTGATATAGACAAATCTCACATTGTTTGTAGACATCGGCCCCTTGTTCTTCTTCATCGATCAGTGACAAATGAGCCTGAAGATCCTCAATGTTAGCCATGCTCATAGAAAAAAAAACAAAGAGAACAACCAAGCTAATCGGAAGGATACAAGTGATCCACAAACCGTCCTATAAGAACTAAAGAATTAAAGGGAACTGAGAAACCTACATAAGGGTAGGGACAAAATTCTACACGCAGAAAAGGAATGCCCTAGTGAGAGTTAAACCCTAGCAAAGAAACCCTAGATGGTGAGAGAAACCACTTTGGATGTACTAAATTGGATTAAAAAAGAGAGATAGTTAGATGTAAGAGAGAGAAGAGATAATTTTTTTTTTTTTTTATTTATTTTAACAATAGCAATGAATAGTGTCTCATTGCTTGTGGCATAACACTATTCATTGTTAGGTTGTTTTAGGTTATTTTGGTGAGGCTGATGTGTGGGCCTTTTGGGAGTCTCTAGTATTTTTTTAAAATAAATTTGGCTAATTTGACTAGTATGATGAGAATGATCTTTGTAATATTACTAAAGTGATACATAAAAATTTGACAACTTATTATCGTGTAGCAATGCAATACGTGTTGCTCAATGTTAGAGCATTCGCATTCGGAAAAGCCATCCTATTCTATTTTACCATCTCAAAAAGTTACTTTATCAATTATACCTTACCATTTTACAATATTCCCAACATCCTAACTTTTATTTTCCCATTATACTCATTAAAATAATATATATTACCTACTAAAATAATATAATATATTCCAATACAACCCTCCCTCTCTCTCATAAAAAAAAAATCTCCCTCTCTCTTCTCCCCTATCTCTCTGTTTCTCTTCATTGGTGTCTCTTTCTTTGAACCACCATCCACCCAAAGCCAAATACCTCATCCATTGGCCACTGGCAACCAGCAATCAACAACTAGCCACCACCTAAACCCAACTAGCCACTACCACTAGCCATAAAAACCAGTCACCACCACCATGCCACACACTAACCACCAATCACCAACCACCAAAAGCCATTAAATCAAATCCATTAAATCAGCAAACCAACAAACCCCGATCAAAAGAAATTAAATGCATTAAATCAAAAACCAAAAGCCATTAAATCAAAAACCGATCTCTGGACATGTCGGTCAAAACTCCATCAAAACCCACCCGATCTCCACCCAAAATCAAAGAAAAATCAACATTAGAAGTTCAGAATCCCATCAGAACTAATCTGAAGCTGATCTCCACTCCACTGGCCTTGTCTCCACGCCTCATTGCTGTCGAGTCCATGCCTCCACACCTCCACACATACCTAGATCAAGCCACAACCTAGATCAACCCAAACCAAGCAAACCCACACAAACCTAGACCAACCTACACCATAAACTCAGATTAACCCACCATCGAGACATCCCCACGTCGCCACCATTAATCATCGACCCAGACCCACATCGCCACCATTGAGACCACACCATATGCCACTTGCCGATCTTGCCATGCCGTGACCATATTGTTACCATGCTGTGACCATGCCGAATCCAACCCAACTTCGATGGCATGCTTTGAATGAGAGAGAGAGATGTGAGAGAGGGAGTGAGAATTGAGGATGAAAGAAAGAGAGAATTGGAGAAAAAGGAAAGCAAAGAAAAGAAAGAAATAGCTAAGAGAGAGAGAGAGAGAGAGAGAGAGAGAGAGAGAGAGAGAGAGAAATAATATAATAATTCTACAAGATGCTACAGTCACGCCATAAAAGTAAGATGGTACTATAGCGGTATTGTAAAAAAATTTACAAGTAGTAGAACTGATGGTGGCCTTGTTTGGTCCTTACATATACCATTTGCACACACCTCAAACTAAAAAGTCGGGAGTGCACAGAGTCTAGGTTGTTCCCATTGGGAGTGTGACACCCCCACCCCACCCCCACAAGGCACAAAGCCACAAACAAACCAAATCTTATGCATTTTTCGTTTTTCATTTTCAAAAAATTGCACATTTTGCGACCATTGCATTACTTTGGCCTGAACCAAGGGAGTTAATTTCGTACCATACCGGCTGATACCACCGGAATATACCGTACCGGCAAGCAAATTGGTACATATAACCCCCCTGTTTCATACCGAAAAAAATACCGACCATATTGGCTAATTTCGAGCAATACCGGCTGGTACCAGGTGTACCGACCGGTACATAATTTTTTTATTTTTTTAGTTTTGTAATTTTGAATTTTTGTTAGGGCAGAATGATAACTTATTTGCATTAACTTATTAGTATTATTTGTTTTTTAGTATGTAATGGTAACTTTTAGGCTTTCTATTTTTTATATTGTGTGTTTTTTTTTTCTTCTTTTAATTGATACTAAAGTCTAAAACTATAGATAATTAGTTTTGAATTGAGGAAATATTTTATGGTAAATTTTTATATTTATTATAATATATATATTATTTTTATATTTATTATAATATATATATTTATAAATATAAAAAATAACAGTAAACCCAAAACAGTACACCAATATTGACCTGTATCCGAAATATATCGTACCATTAGTCAAACTGGTATAGCATTCGGTACAGTATTGATTCCCTTGACCTGAACCTAGAGTCGGTTTACGGCATCTTCTACGGACGGAATACGAGGGGGCATCAGCCCGATATTCCATACTAGTGGAAGGTTAGTCCAGTAATTTAAAGTATGAAATCTGAGCCAATCGTGACCGCCCACAATCATCTAGACGACACACGTGTGAAACATTAGAAACGTCCAGAAGCTGTAACTTCGTGCGGCGCTGGACAGGTCAGGAGAGTGTAGTGTGAAGATAATTGGTGCCACGTATGAGTAGAGGTGGCCAAAACAATCCTAGTCAGCAAATACAAATACAAATACAGATCAGATCAGATAGATAGATAGTCAGACAGTCCAGCTGCTTCCTATAAATGCCCAAACCACCACCCACTCCATCAGTCTCCACCAAAACCATAATCGACAAGGTCCTCCTTTTCTCTCTCTCTCTCTCACTATCGCCGGAAAATGCTAATTCCGGCGACCTTCTCGTCCATTCAAATACCCATTTTCCATATCTCCGATCATCGCCGTCACGTTTTCCACGAAAAGCCCTGAACGAAAGCCATCTTCTTTCTTTGTACTATCCCAAAAATTATTCTTTTCTTCATCGAAAGACCAAAAAAAAAAAAAAATTGATACTATAATTCAACAAGAAGGTACCAATTTCATGCGAGTAAATAAATTTTTGTAGGCTTTTTTTTGCTAGTTTAGTTTTGGGCTAGATTGACCAGTTGATCGGACAGAATTTTGATACTGTGGAGAATTTGGCTTGTATTGCTTGAGAGAGAATTTAGAAAAGATGGTGAATGTGTATGAATCTGTTGAGTGGTAGCATTGATTCACGTTTTATTACCTTTCTTGTTCGTGTACATCTTTGTGTGAAGTAAATGCAAAGAATCAGAGGGAGTGATGGGTTTTGAGTGACAATGTTTGATTAAATTTTTGTGTACTGTTGAGTCTGAGTTTCAAAGCGGATCGGAGCTTTGAAAAATGAAGCAGAGCTGACAGGGCGGGAAAGGGATTTAGAGTATAGACCGGAGCATACAATTTTTTTTTTTGTCTGCTTGTTTGTTGCTTTTGGGTGTTAATTTGAACATTGAGCATGCCATTTCCGATGAAGATCCAACCTATTGATATTGATGCTGAAGAACCGGTTCGAACCGATACGATGAAACCAGCGGTGTTGAAATCGCGGCTGAAGAGGTTGTTTGATCGGCAATTCCCTAGTGTTCTGAGGATATCGTCGGCGGAGAAGCCCAGCGGTGGCGGCGAAGCCCATGGAGGAGTAGCAGAGTTGGAGCCGAGCTCCGTTTGCTTGGCAAAAATGGTGCAGAGTTTTATAGAAGACAACAATGAGACAAAGCAGCAGTCTATAGCGCCGAGCAAGTACGGGCGAAACCGCTGCAATTGCTTCAACGGCAGTAGCAACGACAGCTCTGACGACGAGTTCGACGACTTTGCTTCTAATTTCGGAGGCGATTCTTCCGCTGGCACTGGATCCGATGTCTTCGATACGCTCAAGGTATTCAATTTAATTCAAATTCAACTCAATTTCGGAATTTTATTAAAGGGAAAGAATTGGAGTATTAATTATGTGGTTTGTGGAACAGAGTTTAACCCCTTGTACTAGCGTTGCGGAGAGAAACCTGTTAGCAGACGCGGCGAAAATCGTAGACAAGAACAACAAAATTAACAAAAGTAAAGAGGATCTGAGGAAAATAGTGACGGATGGACTGTCATCTCTTGGCTATGATTCCTCTATTTGCAAATCCAAATGGGACAAATCTCTCTCTTACCCAGCAGGTAAAATATTTTTGTTCTCTGAGTTTTGAAACGATTAATTATAAAGAAAAGAAGAAGAATTATTATTTAAGATTGTGTTGTTGTTGTTCAGGGGAATATGAATATATAGATGTGATAGTGGAAGGGGAAAGATTGTTGATGGATATAGATTTCCGATCGGAGTTTGAGATAGCGAGATCGACTGGGACGTACAAGGCGATATTGCAATCTCTACCGTACATATATGTGGGGAAAGCCGATCGGTTGGGTCAAATAGCGTCGATAGTATCGGAGGCAGCAAAGCAGAGTTTGAAGAAGAAGGGGATGCACTTTCCGCCTTGGAGGAAAGCTGACTACATGCGTGCCAAATGGCTCTCTCCTTATACACGACGAACAACAACTAATCAACCTCAAACTCAAACAACCCACACCATTTCTACCGCTACCACGGACACCGACACAGACAGTGATTGCGGTGACCTCCATCTCATTTTCGGGGACAAAACCACAACCACGCCCCCTCACTCTCACTCTCACTCTCACTCTCACTCTTCGGATTTTTCCAATTTTAGTAATGGCAAACTGAATGATGTCTTGCTTACGTGGCAACCACCGGCGGTTAAACCTAAGATCCTTGACAGATCACGACCAAATGCAAAGCCCGTCACCGGTTTAGCTTCTCTCCTCAAAGATCATAAACCCTAAACCAAAATTTTGGATTTTGTTTTTCCGGTATTAAAATAAAAAAAAATTATATATTAAAAACATAATCGTATTTCGGAGAATAGTACAATCCTTTTCTTTTCTTTTATTCTCCCTCTTTTTTTTTTTTATATTTTTTTTTATGAGTTTATGAACTAAGCAGCAGAGCTATAATCTTTGTAATAATAAATTAGAACCAGTACAGTACAGCGCAAAAAAGAACAAAAAAAAAAAAAAGAAGGGTAAATGTTTACTAAATTTGTGTAAATTAAATCAAGGCACCTGGCTGGGAGTGAGAATCGATGAGATTTTTCTTTTTCATCGATTTCCTAAACGAGTACAGTGCTCTGTGTCTATCATGGTTGCTTTTGAGTTTTGTTGTGGTGACGGTTTCTTGTGAGGGAACAAAGAAGGATGAGAGACTTTTAATAAGGGGGAATTGGCATTGGCATGGGCATTCTTCAGGTCACTTTTTTGGTTTAATTTTTCATTTTGAGTTAACGGGGGATTGGTGGTGAGAGTATGTATATTGGATGACGGCAGAGGTGGTGGCGTCTCGAACACCGTGAGGTGAGGTGGAGTCTTCATTAGAATTGCGTGATATTCTTCTCTTTCTTCTTTTTTTTGTCTCGAACGCGTTTATTGTTTGTTTCAACCCCAGCTCGTGAAACACATTCACGGCTACCGGGAAACTTCTCTTTTCTTTTGGTTTGACTGACGACTCAGAATTTTTGGGTTTAAGATCTTAAGTAAATAATAGTTGCTTATTATAAGAAGATGCTGCTTTTTTAATTAAGTAAACAACACATTTTTGAATTTTGGCAAGTTTTGAAAAACAGAGTGAAGGATTTTCTTTGACTCTACTTTCATTCCTAAATAAATCCATATCTAAATGCTGGGAAACTTGCCAACATAAGTTGAACTCTCAAAGTTGTGTAAATTACAATGTGCATCATATCATAGCAAATTGGCATTTCAAGCAAAACCCAAACCTGCTGCTTACCCACCCACCCCCCAAAAAAAAACTCGGTTACCTATTGTTTTACATGGATTTCCCTACCATTTTCTATTTTTAAAATATTATCTCATAATCATTGTAGTGGGGGCTCTTGTGTAATCTACTATGTAATGTTGGCCTTTATTCTTTTCTTATTTTTTGGGCGATAAGACTGATACAGGGGTCTCTTTCATGTACAAAACAAAAGCAAAAATAATAAAAGCAATTTCCCCAAAGTTTGACAATAATAATGCCCTTTTGAAAGCAACCTCTCACCTACTCTTTTTCTCTCTCTCTCTCTCTCTCTCTACCCCGTGGAGATTGCTTGTCTATACGGTATCATAATCAGAGCACTTATACTGGAGAATTATTAAAGGGGGATATATAAAGATGCAAACGTTTTCATCTCAAGAATGGTGGACTCTCCCCCCTCAAAAAAAAAAAATGGAAAAAAAGAATGGTGGACTCTCTAAAAAAAGAAAAAAAAAGAATAGTGGACTGGACTCGGTACTCCCTACCTTTCGGCTGGATCAGAATATTCTTTCATATATGCTTTTTTGGTTTTTCACTTTGTTTGGCATAAAAATGATATGTAACTGTGTGTGATAGTTCATGAAACCCTTATCCAATCATGATTTGACATGTCTGCCTACAGAGCAAGCATTTATCTGGACTCGAGACTAGGTGACATGTGGTACTGTTTGGACCATTCCTCTTTATAGTAAACAAGTCTACAAGACTCGTTTCTCTTCCTTCTCTTTTCTTTTTCTTTTTCCTTTTCTCTTTTTTTCCTATTCTTTTCCTCTTAAGCATCTTCACGTGTGCGGTTAGGGCTGTCCACGGGTCGGTCCGGGTCGGGTTTGTGCCCAACCCAGAACCGATCCGACAGAATCGGATCTTGGAAAATCTCAACCGCCGCCGACCGTCGGAGTAAACGGATCGGTCCGAGTCAAACTTCAACGGGTGGCATGCGGGTCGGTCGGCGCTGGGTTCTGAGAAAACGGGGAGAAAACAGTGAGAAAACTCGAGATCCAGCAAAAATCTCATCGGAATCTATGAGATTTCGCCAGATCCGGCGGTAATCTCATCGGATTTGATGAGATTTCACCAGATTCGGTCAAAATCTCGCCTGATCTACGTGAAATATCGCCTGAATTTGGGTTTTTTGGCCGAGATCTGGGTTTTTTTCGCTGGATTCTGGAATTTTTCTCGCCGGAATCTGGGTTTCACGCCGGAATCTGGGGTTCTTGCCGGAATCTAGGTTTTTCTCCGGTCGGTTCGGGTTTTTCGGATTTTGGGGGATAGAAACCGAAACCGACCCGTCGGAGTCGGTTTCTGTGGGGAGAAAACCCGCCGCCGACAACCGGAATAGTCGGGTCGGCCGGTTTCGGATCGGTTCCGGTCGGATCCTCCGGGTGGGTCGGGTCTCGGATGGGTTTGGACAACCCTATGTGTGGTAGATACATGGGTGCATTCAAAATTATAAATAGGCCCTTATCACATAAGCACTTTTTTTTTTTAATAATTTTTTAATTTTTTTAATTTTTTATAGAAACCAACGTATCACATAGAGCTAGTAAAACATTTTTAAATTTTTTTATGGAAAAACAAAAAAATGATTTAACTTTTTTTACAAATTTTTTAAATTCTCATAAAAAGTTTTTAAAGATAGATGATTAATATATAATCTTAAGACATACATTAAATGGACCCAAATAAATAATAGCCGAGTACATGAATTTTATAGTGGCAGATCATTAATGTATAATTAAAAAATGGATAACTTTTTTGACAATTTGTTTCAATTTTTCATAAAAAGATTCTTAAAATAAATAATTAATATATAACTTTAGAACATACATTAATTAGACCCAAATAAATAATAACTTAGTACATGAATTTTTTGGTGGCAGGTCATTAATGGACAATGGAATGACGTGGCTTCCTCACCCCAAGAGAAAAGAATGATATGGCAGGATTGAGTGTGAGCTCGATTTCAATCTAGCTAAGAAGACGATGATATAAGTCGTTTGTAAATAAATCAAACTATTCATATATATCCCGAGATTGACTTAATAAAAAATTTGTTCATATTTATTTGTTTAGAAATAAATCAAGCATAAGCTTTGATTTTGGGATTATTTAATAAACAAACAGAGCTCAAGCTAAAAAGATTGTTCATGAATAAGCTTGTAAACAATAAGACTCGATAAAAAATGAGGCAAGCTTAGGTTGGTTTATGAGTTTAGTAATAAGCTTGATATGAGCTTGAAAAATAAGCTTATATTTTACTAAACTTTTAATTAATTTGGAGTTTGGATCACTTATTCAACCAAAAGTGTTTGATAATGTATTTAATATAGGCTTGATAATGTACTTGTATTGGATTTAGAGTTTAAAAACTCAATATTAAGCTTAAGTTTAAGCTCTAACTTGGCTTGAAAAATGAGTCAAGCCAAGCCAAGCTTAAACTTTTGGATCTTTTGACAAGCTCAAGCTCAAACATTATTTATAAGATTAGTTCAAGCTCAAACCAAGTTTGAACATTCAATACTCTTGTTTACAACCCTAGATATGAGCAATTATTTTAAAAGGAATTTTAGGAATTGTAGGACTAGATACAAGGATCCTATCTTAAAGGAGTTCTCTTTAATTTGAATTATAATAAACTTTGAATGCTACAGGATCTTATTCACCCTAAGATTAATTCAATTTGTACCAAGTATATATGAGGGCCAAAATGGGGATATACCCCTTTCGCCCAAAAGTTCTAGCAAAATGCTCCCTTTCTGAAACTATCTAGCGATATGCCCTTGTTTTGAAACTTGATTTTCTAAAAATCGAGTTTCAATGTAAACTTGATTTTTAGAAAATCGAGTTATAGGCAAATCAAACTTATAAAAAAAAAAATTGTGGAACTCGAGTTCTTTACTGAAACTCGATTGTAAACAAATCGAGTTTCAAAACAGTAACATGTCGCTAAATAGTTTCAGAAATGGAGCATTTTGTTGAAATTTTTGGGCGAAATGGGTATATCCCCATTTTGGCCTATATATGAGTATCATCTTAACACCATTCTAAGGCATATACAATTGGAAAACCCTATCCTCCGCCTCATAGCTTGTAGCATATTTTGTGATTTTGACTGACCTAAGCATCTGAGAGCCCTCCATCAACCTAGCAGTAGCTCATTTTGTGTCCTTTTTATCTCATTGCAAATATACATGGAATTGAGGTCAATCCATATAATTAAATAAATAAACAATCATGATTATCAAATTAGTAACAGAACTTGGCCCCTTTTTATTTATTTATTTATTTTTATAATGAATTAGCTTAACAGCCTTTGATAAAAGTTTTACTTGGACATGATGAAACACAATTACCTTCACTTCTTTTTTGTTGCAATGATCTCAAATTCTCAATATTATAGCAAACTTTTTTTTTTTTTTTGTTAATTTAATAAATTAAGGACAATTCAATGGCCTCTTTTCTTTTAATTATTCATTTGTTTATGTCTCCCAAGGTAGGACTTATTTTATATGAAGTAACATTTCTATTTTTTTTTAATAAACCATGGAATCCCTTTAAAATTTAAAAAGGGATTCCATGGTTTAAGAGCCTAAATCATATATTGGGCTTTCGGCCTTGGCTAAGAGCGTGAGTAGTCCGAGGAGGAACGAATAGTAACGAATGGTTCAGACTTAATGAGCAAGATACAAATGGGAAGGTAGTTTGAGGAGGAATATCTCCTTGGATATGAAAAATATAGCTCAAATATGTATTCCAATAATCAGGGTCACCTTTCAAGAAGCTCCAGTGATATGGACGTGCATCATGAACATACGAGAAGGAGGGGAACCCAAAAATATCTAAGGAAAGCTGCTACCACTGTATTAAATGCACTGCAACTACTTTTCTGGCTGCATTTATGTGAAGAAGACCCCTGAATAGTGCTGTCTTGGCTACCATGACTCATGGAAAGCCAAATAGGGTGTCTGATGGGACAGGTACTCAAGAAAGTGCTCAAATGACCAACAAGTGTAGGATCAAGATGGTCCAAAGGGAGATATATAATGTAAGAGACCCTTTATAAGGAGTGGGTCGAGGAGAGAGAGAGAGAGAACACTGTAGCCATCAAAATTATAATTGCAATCGGTTTAATTGATTTATATGAAGACTTACCTCCTTGGACTGTGAATTCATTCAGATCAGTGCTTCTTGTTTTTTCTTGATCATCCTCTAAATCCATACTAGCCATTGTCCAATTCATTAGGGCCTAGTTCTTTGACCCACTCTCTACACGTTTATTGTACTGGGCTCACTGAGCCAATATCCCATACATTTTGGGCTTGGGTTGCAAAACATGTCCCTACAATTGGCGCCGTCTGTGGGAAAAACTTGTGTAATAGTGAGTGCGACATTTAACTATGGTAAGATTAGGTCCCCATCAACAAGAATCCATGGGATTCCAACAACAAGATGATTTCCTTAACCTCGAACACAAGCGGGATCGAGAAGGTAGCATACATACCACACATATTAATAAAAGTTACTCTCGAGTTGGGAGTCATGTCTCTCAGGAGCAGAACAACAAAGCCATGCAAAGGGAAATTGACCATCTAAAGAGGGAATTACACCATACACGATGAAGAAGAACTCCCTCCCATTTTGACTCCTCTTCTGATGGTGAGAAGGATGGTAGTTATCGACGTAGATCAAGGACTCCTCCTAGTGAGTCTTTCTCATATGAAGAGGAACACCACCGTGAACGCAAATACAAGAGCCCAACTCGCAGAGGATTAGGAAACGATGCTATGAGCAAAGTGCTGAATAAGATTTTTAGGTCGCCCTTCACGCGCAGGATTTAAAGGGCAACTCTTCCTCGATGTTTCCACCAGCCAATGTTCACCATTTACAATGGACGAACGGACCCAGTGGAGCATGTGAGCCATTTCAATCAGAGAATGGTTGTCCATTCTAAGGACGAAGCCTTGATGTGCAAGGTGTTCCCATCTAGTTTGGGACTTGTGATGATGAGATAGTTCGATGACCTAAGGGCAGATTCCATAGATTCCTTCAAGGAGCTCACCCAAGCTTTTGGCTCTCACTTTATTATGTGCACCAGGGTCCCTCGGCCCATAGATTCCCTATTGTCCTTATCCATGCGAGAAGGGGAGACTCTGAAGATGTACTCGGACGAATACTGGGAATTGTTCAACGAGATTGATGGTGACTTTGATGACATTACCATCAGTACCTTCAAGACCGGCCTCCGAACCGAGCACGGTTTAAGAAAGTCTTTGACTGGCAAGCCTGTCACAAGTGTGCGCCAACTTATGTATCAGATTGATAAGTACAAGAGGGTTGAGGAAGACTAGCAACTGGGGAAAGGAAAAGCTAAGGTTATCCCTTAGGAGAGGAGAGATTTCAGGTCGGACTGGTACAACAACAACAACCGGCCTCAGAGAGACTTTGTTGGGTAGTCAGGGCCTGTTAATACTCAGGCGATTAATGAGGTGTTTCGAGAATCGGTGCATCAGATTTTGGAGAAGATTAAAAACGAGTCTTCTTAAAATGGCCAAACAAGATGGTTGGAAACTCCATGAGACGCAACCAGAACATTTATTGCTAATATTATCAGGACCAGGGACACACCACGGAGGACGGTAGAAATTTGTGGGACCATTTGGACCAGTTGGTCTGAGAAGGAAAGTTGAAGCAGCTTTTGCATCATTCTAGTGGTCAGGGGAGCTAGACAGGTTTGGAACCCCGGAGAGATGCCTCCTCAAGACCTCCTCTAGGAACGATCAATGTCATTTTTACTGCTCTAGGAAGGATCGGTTCTTGTCCCTTCAGAGTGATGTCTGTGGCTTAGCTGTTTGTTGAGGATCATAATCTAGAGCCAAAGAGGGCCATAATGGATATCCAATCGGCATTAAGTTTTTCGAACGAAGATAAGATTGGAACCATACAGCCCCACAATGATGCTTTAGTGGTCATGCTCAGGATTGGTGGGAAGAGGGTGATGGTGGACCAAGGCGGTGGTGCTGAAATTATGTACCCCGACTTATACAAGGGGCTGAATTTGAGACCCGAAGACTTGACGGCCTACAATTTTCCTTTGGTGAGGGGTCAGGTAAGACTACCTGCGTAAGCTGGTTCAGAAGTGGTGGAGGTAAACTTCATCGTGGTGGATGCCTATTCTCCCTACACGGGCATTGTAGCTAGACCCTGGCTTCATGCCCTAAAGGTCGTCTCTTCCACTTTGCACCAAAAGGTGAAATATCCGTCGGGGGGTCGCATTTAAGAAATCGTGGGAAGTCAATCCACAGCCACGCAATGCCTAGTGGCTGCCATCTTACATTAACCTGAAGCTAAGTTCTTGGCCTTTGCTAAAGGGGGCTTGTAGCAATCAAAGGCTCTGATATTGCCTATAAATGGACCAGTAGATGAGGCAAAATGTGAGGATTTAGAAATGGTTATGGTCGGTGATGACCTGGAGAAGTTCTTTCTAATCGGAGCTCAGCTACCTCTTCAGGAGAAGGAAGATCTAGTAGAATTTCTTAGGAAAAATATTGACATGTTTGCATGGAATGCTTACGAAGCACCAGGGGTAGACCCGAGCTTCATTTGCCATCATTTAAATGTTAATCCATCCATCACTCCCAAAAAGAAATCACCTCAACGCCCATCCAAGGAACATGCAGATGCTGTCAGAGATAAGGTGATGAAACTCAAGCAGGTAGGGGCTATTAAGGAAGTTTTCTACCTTGAATGGCTGGCCAATACTGTGGTGGTAAAAAATAAGAACGGGAAGTGGCGAGTATGTGTGGACTTCATAGATCTGAATAAGGCTTGCCCAAAAAATCCATTCCTTATGCCTCGAATAGATCAGTTGGTGGATGCAACGGTGGGACATCCTTGGATGAGCTTCTTAGACACCTTTCAAGGATATCATCAGATACCACTAGTCCTAGACGATTAGGAAAGGACAGCTTTTGACACTCCCATTGGAGACTACCATTACAAAGTGATGCTCTTTGATTTGAAAAATACAGGGTCTACCTATCAAAGGATGATGACGAGAATGTTTGAACCACAGTTGGGCAAAAGTATTGAAGTCTATATAGATGACATGGTGGTGTAGAGCAAGGTGGTGTTTGAGCATGTGGGAGACCTCGAAAACATCTTTGAAATTATAAGGAAACATAAGTTGCGCCTAAACGCTTCCAAGTGCTCCGTGGGATCAGGCAAGTTCTTGGGCTACATGGTAGCTTACAGGGGAATCGAGGTCAATCCCAATCAAATTAAAGCCATTAATAGTTTACAACCACTTCGAAATCCCAAAGAGGTCCAGAAGCTTACCAGAATGACTGCTGCCTTAAACCGGTTTATTTCTCGGTCAGCGATAGGTGCAGACCCTTCTTCCTCTTGATGAATAAGTGGAAGGGATTTGAGTGGACCAAGGAGTGTGCTTTAGCCTTCCAGAAACTTAAAGAATATCTATCTCGGCCACCTATCATGTCCAGTCCTGAGGTGGAGGAGGTCCTGTTTGCTTATATTGCTGTAGCCCTTCATGCTGTAAGTTTGGTGTTAATACGAGTTGACAGTGGCATACAATGGCCAGTTTACTATGTGAGCAAGTCACTATATGAGGCCGAGGTTCGTTATCTACCACTAGAGAAAGCTATCTTGGCGGTGCTGCATGCTACACGAAAACTTCCCCATTACTTCCAAGCATACACAGTTGTTGTCCTAACTCAACTTCCGCTCAAGTCTATACTTCGAAGTGCTGATTACATGGGGAGGATTTCTAAATAGGGCACAGTTCTACGGGTTTTTGACATCAAATACATGCCTCGTACTTTTGTCAAGGGCCAGGTCCTCGCGGATTTAGTGGCCGAGTTTGCTGAACCTCCATTAAAGGAAGTGGCAGTGACACAGAGCATAGATGAAATATTAGTTGGCACAATCTCTCTACAAGAACCTTTATTCTGGAAGGTATATGTTGATGGTGCAGCAAATCAAAGTGGCTCCGGAGTAGGGCTAGTTTTGGTTTCTCCTAAACAAATCACCATTGAAAAGTCACTAAGACTGGGCTTCTCGGCTACAAATAATGTGGTTGAATATGAAACTTTGCTGAAAGGAATGTCCATGGTTCAAAGAATGGGGGGAAAAATAGTAAAGATGTTCTCAGACTCAAGACTGGTTGTTGGCCAAGTGAAGGGCGAGCTAGAAGCAAGAAATGAGAGAATGTAAGGGTACTTAAGTCAAGTTAGGCATTTGCAATCAAGATTTGAATCATTCCGCATACTGCACATCCCTAGAAGTGGAAACACACATGCTGATTCCTTAGCCACGCTTGCAACCTCCTTGGCGCAGAGCTTACCTCGGGTTATCCTTATAAAAGACTTGTGTAAACCCACGGAGGTAAAGGGAAAGATGCTCCATGTTTACCAAGTCAGAGTAGGGCCTCGCTGGATGGATCCCACAGTACTATTCTTGAGAGAGGATATCTTGCCGGAGTATAAATCAGAAGCTGACAAGGTACGGAGAAATGCGCCTCGTTTCTAGCTATCCGAGGACCAAAAATTGTACAAGCACTCTTTTTCTGGGCCATATCTACTCTGCATTCACCCCGAGGCATCAGAGCTACTCCTTGAGGAGTTACATGAAGGGATTTATGGAAGCCAAACATGAGGTAGATTTTTGTCTCACAGAGTTATCACTCTGGGCTATTGGTGGCCAAATACACAGAAAGAAGCGTAAGAATATGTGAAGAAGTGTGATTAATACCAAATATACGCACTAAATATACATCAGCCAAGAGGAGTCCTTAACCTCCTATCTAGCCCTTGGCCATTTGCTCAATGGGATTTAGATATCATTGGCCCTTTCCCTAAGGCAGCAGGGAACAAGAGGTATTAGTTGGTCGGCACGAACTACTTTACTAAGTGGGTTGAAGCTGAGCCCTTGGAGAATATCAGAGATGTGGACGCCAAGAAGTTTATTTGGAAAAACATTGTCACCTGGTTCGGGGTCCCTCGTACCCTCATCTCGGACAATGGACTTCAATTTGATAGCAAATCTTTCAAGAGATATTGCTATGATTTGGGAATTACGAATAGATATTCTACACCAGCTTATCCCCAACGGAATGGACAAGCCGAGGCTGTTAACAAGGTTATAATTAATGGACTTAAGAAGAGGTTGGATGATGCGAAGGGAAAATGGGTAGAAGAGCTGTCACACGTCTTCTGGACATATCAAACCACGTTTCGCAAGTCAATCTGGGAGACCCCTTTTCAATGACTTATGGAGCCGAGGCTGTTATTCCTTTAGAAACTGGCTTCCCAACGCTAAGGACCAACTCATTCAATCCGAGCAGTAACAATGAGTTGATAGAAAATAGCTTAGACTTTATTGAAGAAAGAATAGAAAGTGCAATGGTTCAATTGGCATATTATCAACACAAACTCAAGTAAGGTTAGGATGCCAATATAAAGCTGAGGCCATTAGTGCCTGGTGACTTGGTATTGAGAAAATTTCTAGGTACTTTAAAGAACCTAGCGTGAGGAAAGTTAGGGCCCAATTGGGAAGGACCATATTGCATCACCTCGGTGGCTGGTATAGGAGCATATTTTCTGGAAGACATAGATGAACAAGAAATGCCGCGCTCTTGGAATGTAAACAACCTGAAAAGGTATTATTATTAATGAAAGTTTCCTTTGTCAATATGTTCATTTGTTGTATAAAGGCATTGTACTTCCCATTTTTTGTTCTTTATATGTGTTAAACAGAACCTAAGCTATGTCAGGCTCCTCAGACCACATATTTGGTAAAATTAACACTCAATGACATCTATTCATTCTTTCCAATTATTAAACAGAACCTTAGTCATGCCTAGCTCCTTAGATCACATGCTTTGACTAAATTAATACTTGTTGGCATCTTTTATAAGTGATTAAACAAAACCTTAGTCATGTCTGGCTCCTTAGACTAGAAACTTTGGAGAAATTAACACTCTTTGGCATCTTTTATAAGTGATTAAATAGAACCTTAGTTATGCCTGACTCCTTAGATCAGATGCTTTGGGGAAATTAACACTCTTTGACATCTTTATAAGTGTTTAAACATAATCTTAGTCATGCTTGGCTCATCGGACCAGATGCTTTGGGAAATTAACAATCTATGACATTTTTATAAGTAATTAAATAGAACCTTAGTCATGCCTGACTCCTTGGACCAGATGCTTTGGGAAAATTAACACTCTTTGACATTTTTATAAGTGTTTAAACAAAATCCGGGTCATACTTGGTCCCTTGGATCTTATACTTGGGGAAAATTAACACTGTAATATCTATTTGTTTTTCATTAAGTGTTAAAACAAATTCAGGATTGTATGCAACTCCTCGGATAGCTGGCTTTGCGCAAGTTAAAGTGCTTAATTACTTATCTAAGTGTTGAGCAAAATGAAGAATATCTCCCCCTTTTATTCTTTATAAAGTTTATTACTTATCTTTATTAGATTCAGCCTTCATTGTAGAAAGAGCAATTCACAGTACAAATATGGGGTAAATCTCTTTATTGTTGGTATTTAGTCAAATTACTTACACTGGTAGCAGGGTATTGTTGTTAGTTTTTATTAAAGCTAGAGTGGCAACAGTTCAAGTTTATTTGCAATAACAGTAAGCTTGAAAGCATATAAAGTAAAGACACAAGAGGTAAAAAGAAAAGTTCATTCATTAATAAAAAGGAGGATACATTACAAGTGGTGGCAGAAGCCACAAGAAAAGAAAATGACAAAAAAAAAAATAATAATAATAATAATAAAGAAAAATCCTACAACTATTTCTTTATTGGTTGAGGGTCCTCTTTAGAATCAGCTGCCTTAAGCTTAGCATCCCCAAACCTTGGGCTTAGACTCAGCTTTTTCAGCCTGGGAGACTACATCCTTAATTGTAAGGGCATCCTCGGATTGAGTATCTTTGGCTGAGGGCAGGGCCTTCATACCCTTACCTGCCCCTGTAGAGGTTTCAGCATCCAGAGTAGGATCTTGGACACTGGAGACCTGCTCAGGAGGAGGGAGGGGTAGAGCAGTGGAAGGGACGTCCGCTGTAGCTTCTCGGATTTGTTCTAAAAAGAATATGCTTTCAACCTTCCTCAGCTCGGAGTTAGCAGGGACCTTTGCACTGTTAAGTGCCTTTATCCAGGTCTCAGTACAATAATCCCTACATACTTCAGCCACCTCCTTAGCCAATCTGTTCTCTGTATCCTCTAACCCACATTCGTAGGATGCTCTCTCCACAGCTTTAGTAGCTTCTTTGGCCACCCGAGCTGCCTCTTTAGCTACATCCTTGACCTTTTGTAGCTTAGCCTTGAGATCCATAACTTGTTGTTTCTGGGTAGCCAACTCAAGTTTCGTCGTGTAGAGTAGCTTACGTTGGTCCTCGACCTGGGCTTCAGCGTTTTCTAGACCAGCCAGGGCACTCGAACGTTCCCTTTTGGCGACGGTCAACTTATTGCCCAGCTATTTGTGCTCTTCTTTTAGGGCTCCAATAGCCTTCTCAACCTCAAAACGGGAGTGGGCCTTAGCCTTAACCTCGTCATGGGTATTCTTGACCCACTCTTCAGCTAGATAAATTTGTTGGGTAACCTGCATAAAAGTAGCAAAGGGGTCATAAAAAATTTGTACATATATGAATAAATAAGCATCTTAGTATTTAACAAAAATGGATGTTGATTGACTTACCATTGCAAGGTTTCTTTTCGATGACATGAAAAGGTTCGGTTGCCTGGTATGCCTGAGGGCCTCCATATCTTTGGGGAGAAAAAGAGGCTACTTTAAGGCCTCGGCGAGGTGGGTGGCATGCGCCCTTTGAGACTCCCAGATTGTGGCATCCCATGGAATGGGAGCACCCTCCAACTCTAGCCAAGGGGCTCAAGTGCGAGACCCTCGACGCACTTCAGCACCACTTGACTCTTCGCGGCTCTCCACGGAGGGAGCCCTTTTATCTTTAACGTTTTTGGGTTGTTTTGTCCCCTTCGGAGGAATCACCTCCCCTTCCTTCACTTTTTGTATTTTTCTTTTCCTTTTAAATTGGGATTGGGAAGTAGTCCCACCGCGGTCATAGGGAGAGGAGGAGGGGGGAGACTCGGAGGACCTTGGGTCTTGGGGACTGCTTTCGAGGATGACCCTTTATTCTTGTTGGCCAGTAGACCCTTTAAGCTGGTCCTTTGCTTCAAGTCCATAAATTCTTCTTTGTCTTTTGAGCTAGTGTCAACCCGGGCAATTATTAACCTCAAAGAATGGGCAGTAGAAAATCTATCAAAGTCGGCCTTAGAGTCCAAGAGCTCTACCGGCTTTTTTGGCACTTCACCTTCATTGTCAAGGTGGAATTGGTCGATCTCGACCTCGAGGGATAAGTGTGTAGAAGCTGTCTCCTCTCTTGGAGTGGCTACTTCCTGATGGACACGTTGAATGGGCAGCTCAACAAGCGGAAGGTCTCTCCGAGCCAAAAACCCCGACTTAGAGACATTTATGCGTGCTAATCTTGGGTCACTAGCCCTTATTCCTTGGCCTACGTCTTGAAATATGCGAGATAGAGGCTCGTAATCCAAAATTAAGTGAGCGGCCTGTAGCTATCTGTCTTCGCTTATGAATATCTCAGATCTCAGCAATTTGTTGAGACCCGATACATTGACCAAATTGAGTCTTGGAACGACGTGGTTTTTATCAGCAAAAACATCTAAGGAGGAAATTGTGGTTAGATCAACAAAAACTATTATCCGAGAAGGCGAAATGTTAAGGCAGAGTTCAAAAAAAAAAAAAAAAACAAAACCTAAGAAGGCTAAAGTCCTTGCTAACGGACCTAATCCTAGGGTACCCCATCTAGTTTTCCTGTCCAAATTGGGCAGTAAAGACCATTGTGTCACTCCCCAGAGGCGACCAGATAGTCATCCTTCAAGCCCTTGTTGGACTTAAGAAGGCAGGATATCAATCTAACAACATTGGATCGGGACTTGAGGTAATATCCTGCATTGGCAAGAGAATGACATTCATACATGTAAACAACGTCGTGCCATGTGAGCCCTAAGTTCATTTGATCGTTCAAAGTATCTATGCTCCCTAGGACTCTAAAAAATTTGAGAGCACATTGATGGGGACACAACCTGTGATTGAGCAGGTAATCTTTGGTTATCCTACCCATGGGAAGTTTCATTCCTCTCTCTATAAAGGCAATCTTTGGAATGACGACTTCTCTCTCCTCTCTATTTGTAAGTACTTGGTCCGGGGCACAATATTGTAGGCCTACTCCCTGTGGGATATGGTATTTGACCCTAAAACCCTCCATACCGGCCGGAGAGTCTACTAAGTGCTTGAATCTACCCATTTAAGCAAACGTAGATGACGCGAAGGAAGTTTTCTAAAATAGAAAGAAGGTCGAGGAGGTTGGCCAAGGAGGAAAAAGAAATTTTAAAGAGATAGATACTTACGAAAATGAGTGTATAAAATCCTGAACCTTTAGAAAAATCTTTTGGAAATTTCTTAAGGAAAAGAGTTAGTGAAACTTAGGAGTGTAGAGACTTTAGTGAGTTGGAGTGCTTGAGATCTTTGGAGAACTTGAAAATTCATAAAGTAAGGGGAAAATGATTTCCCTCAAGGCTTTATATAGAGGGTGAAAATGAGTAGGAGTTATCCCGCTCAAAATTTCAAGAGAAAGATCAACCGTTGGATCTGTGCCTCATCGTTAGATCTAGAGAAGAAAGCGTCGCCTGGAGTAATTAATAGTGCCTCGCGGGTGTCGAAGCGTCAATGGCAATTATGGGGCGCATAAAACGACACTCTCACACGTGTAAATCAAAGGATCAAGTAGAATTAACTCTCAAAAAATTCAAAATCTCAGTTTTCTCCTCGGATGAGAGGAAAAAACCAGAGTTTTGAGGGGCTATTGTAGGGTTAAGGGCCCAAATTATATATTGGGCATTGGGCCTTGGCCGAGAGCGTGAGTAGTCCAAGGAGGAACGAATGGTTCAGACTCAGGACTTAATGACCAAGATACAAATGTGAAGGTGGTCCGAGGAGGAATATCTCCTCTGGTATGAAAAATACAGCTTAAATATGTATTCCAACAATCAGGGTGACATTCCAAGAAACTTCAGTGATAGGGACGTGCATCATGAACATACGAGAAGGAGGGGAACCCAAAAATATCTAAGGGAAAGTTGCTACCATCGCATTAAATGCACTGCAGCTACTTTTCTGACCGCATTTATGTGGAGAAGACCTCTGAACAGTGTTATTTTGGTTATCATGACTCACAGAAAACCAAAAAGGGTGTCTGATGGGACAGGTACTCAAGCAAAGGGCTCAAATGACCAACAAGTGTAGGATCAAGACGATCCAAAGGGAGCTATATAATGTAAGAGGCCCTCCATGAGGAAGGGATTGGAGAAAGAGAGAGAGAACACTGTAGCTATCAAAATTATATTTACAATCGGTTTAATTGATTTATATGAAGACTTACCTCCTCGGACAGTGAATTCATTCAGATCAGTGCTTCTTGTTTTTACTTGATCATCCTCTAAATCTATACTACCCATTGTCCAATTTATTAGGGCCTAGTTCTTCGACCTACTCTCTACAAATTTATTGTACTGGGCTCACATTGTCCAATTTATTAGGGCCCAGTTCTTTGACCTACTCTCTACAAATTTATTGTATTGGGCTCACTGGGCCAATATTCCATACATTTTAGGCTTGGGCTGCAAAACGTGTCCCTACAATTATCATTTGATCAAAGTAAACACACTAGATGGGGTTAATTTTTATTTTTTTAATGAAAAATCAAATATATAACATTTCAACCAGTTTATTAGATGAGATAAAATACTTTGTGGTTTTCGCATTACTCCTCGCAAAAACCCAATCTCCTCCAAATAAGCTTTTCCAAACCCACCAACCCTATGATCCATTGATTTCAGCTGTTGGCACATCTAAGTATGTTTGCTACACGTTCTGTTGGGCTTCTTGCTTTTTTCCCTCTTGCTTTCTTTTTTGATCTACAAGTTTCTTTTTCAGAGGATTTTCAATAACACAATCAATTATCAAAAAAATAAATTTTCATAAAAAAAATTTCAGCTGAAAAAATATTATGTGGATACTAAAACTATTTAGATTTTGTCAATACAAACAGAAAAATGCTTTTCCCCAACTTCAGGCTCCCCATCTCGCTTTGATTACCAATCCTCTCCGCCAACCTTCTTCCAATATCAAGCAATCAAATCGTTGGGAGCTAACTGGCCTTGCTGGTTATTGTGTATGCTATTTTGAATTGCAATTACGTTAATTGTGGGTTTGTGAACCATTTTGGGATAATTAAGAGTGTGGTTTTGATGTTTGGCAGAATCATGTCAAGAATTGAGGTTGCCGTCTTTCTATGGCCACACTATTTGACAATAGATGTATCATGTATGTTCTTGCGGTGGTCCAATCGTTTCATATTAATCAATTCCACATGATATGAAATAAATCACGCCTCCAAATTTGAGAAGGGCTTTTATAATTTATGGCAAATTCTAAGTGATTTATTTTGGTATTGGGGCCTGGGGTGCTCAAATGAAGCCGCGTGTGGTAAAGGGGAATGATTAATAAGTTCATTTTTCATTTTTTCATTTTGGGGTGTAGGAGTTTATCAGAGCATTCGTATTGGAGATGCAAAATGTATTTTAGATAACAATGAGAGAAAAATGTACTGATATTTCTTGAACTTTTATTTTAGCAAATTTACTATCCGAACTATATATATGAGTGAAATTAAAATATTAGTCAATCTATATACACAAAATCACAAGTGAAATCAGTTTATCCATAATTTTTTTTTCCACAATCCTACTATTTGAATGCTAAACAGTTCAAAGAAGTAGTACTTCTTCTTCATCACTAGCCTGTGAAAGAACACATACAGTATTGAAAACAACATAAAATCCTTTTTAGCTTGTTTAATATGTCATTCATTCATTCTCAATTCCTTTCAACAAGTCTCAAATTCAATGATATGATAGCCAGCTGTGTGTGTGGGTGGGTGGAAGAGGGAGGAGGGGATACTGGTGGGGATTAGTAATTCATTTGAAGCTCTTTCCTTGAAAGTTCAGGGCACATTCAGAGTCCAGGATAACCCGATACACGGATCTTGAGGGGCGGGGTTGTATATCTGGAGTTTACTAGACAAGAGTGGGTTCACGAAGTGGCCCTATCTTGAAGAGGTTTCTTGTCATATATTTAATAAATAAATAAACTGAAATTGAACTACAGAGAACTTCAACCTATAGGGACCCTAAAAAAATGGGACTACTACATATGGTACTCTAGAAAAATGCTCCAACAAGTGCCTCTTACTCATAGTTTTGAGCACAAGAAAAAATTGATAATAAACAAAACCAAATTGAAAAGGTAGCATCAAGCCTCAGTAAACCACATCTAAGAACAAAATTGGCAATCGAATGTTCGTTTGATGGGTAGTGTTACTAGAATTACCTAGTCCAATCTAGATAATTATTGTAATCCCCAAATTCCAAATTATGACTAATCTAAAAATTAATGCCAAGTGTACATGATTAACCAATTAAACTAAGCATGTATAATAAGCATAGTATGGATAACGCATATTTAAATGAGCAATCCACAGAAAATTAAAGAACCAAACCAAAGACAGCACTGGATGTGTTATTGAAGTGGAAAACTCGAGAACCAGGCAGAAAATTACATCTATGCATCTAGCACTGAAATAATCCACTAAACTCAGATAGTTTCTGTGCAAATTGACCCACATAGCCCTCCAAGTAGTGCTGCAATCGTACTCAAGTTCTATAAGCTCCTGCTCACAATTGACTTCGCTGAGTCCTTTCTCTAACTTAGTCTCCAAATCTGCAACCAAGCAGCAGTTGCATCTTCAAGCCACCATGGCTAAAATGGAAGTGCTCCAATGGTTCCCGCAACATTAATTTACTCACAAAACTCAAGGATGGCGATGATTGTGATTTGGGATGATCACCTCTCAAGGATTTGGCTATAGTGAAAGGGAAGAGTAGAGAGAATTGAAGGTGTTTGTCTGTCATACAAATGAGTATGTTCTCTCAAATCTCGGATGGAATTCCTAGGGTTAATTTTGTGGGAAATGATGTATTTATACCGTGGGAAGGGGCTGGTACAGTAGGGAGGAAAATAATAGAATTTCCTCAGGTTCAGCAAACTTGTGGGTGCGACTGTCCCGCGAGTTTGAATCCCAACAACTTTTTCAAGATCTGCATTCTGCCACGTTCAAATTTTGCCGGTGCCACTCCTCAATTCACAGGTGCGAACTTGAAACTCCAGCAGCACTACATTGGACTCTAGATACCCAACCCAAATACAAAGGAATCCGCAATAACAAAGATTAAAAGATACCCAACCCAAATACAATCAAGTTTTGACAAGGAATAAAGCCATCAAAAAATAAACTAAACGGTTACCTTAGGACACCTTCTACATAAAACATATTCATCAATGAATGTGAAAGACCGGGTTTGTAGCCCATCTCCCCACATCTAAAACTTATCAGTGGAAGCGATGGTTTTCCTTCAAAATGCAGCAGGGGTCTTCTCTCTCCCGCCTGACATAAACAAAAGACAAGACAAGCACTATGCATTAACCAAAAAAAAAAAAAAAAAAACACCCATAAAGGGGTTAAAAATAGAAATTTATCCAGTCATAAGAAATTATAAGCAGGAGTTGACCCTTTCAGGTTCCAAAGGGTCCATACATGTTATCGAACCGCAGAATCCCAAAGTCCTTAGTGTAGTGCTTGCATAGTTCCTCAGTCATGAAATTCTCCAAGCCATATGCATCTTGAGGATATTATACAAGTAACAAAGAGTCCATCAAATTTTTTTTTTTCTTATTGGTAAGTTACACTAGCATCCTGTAAGTCATGAACCTGCACCCTCACCTTGCACCTTGTTTTCACAAGGGGAGGAGGTGCCATTTGAGATAGAGACCCATCAATTTCAAAAACTCAATTTATAAGTAGATGCAAAAGCTCTAAATAGTAAGGAAAAAAACCTCTGCAGGCAAAGCATCAGACTCCTTCAAGCTCACATTAGTTTCTAACTGCTTAAATTCAGGGTAAATACGAGCACTAGAGGCATAAAAGAACGTACATATATTATTTGCAAAGTTAATATTCAGATAAGTAAGCACCTGCATGTGTGATAAAATCCAACATTGAGTAGAAACAATTTAAGTAAGTGAGTGGTTCACATAAAATTATTGTGCTGAAACCTAATGGCTTAAGCTTTTTGGTTTGAGTGATGTTCCAAGTGATACCGGTAAAAAAGTGATACCGGTAAATAACAATTTGTTGAAAAAATAGCATAAAATGAATAAGAAATTGATATTTTCTATGTTCACTTAAAGATGTTATTAAAAGTGGGAAAAATCATGAGTCCCACATTGGAAAGGAAAAAGATAATATATGAGTTTATAGTTCATGAGTTGGACATTGGGTTGAACTTTTGGCATATGTGGACTGGGCCTACTTGTCCAAATAATAATATTTTATTATTTTAATTTTTGAGTCAGTTAATCTGTGCACAGTAGTTATCACTGAAACAGAGTGTCTATTCAGTAACGTATAATTTTTCATTGTCCCTCATTCATAAAAACAACTTTTGAAGAAAAACTCTCACAATGAGAATATTTTTGTGCATTCATTTTGTGTCAAAGAGAGAGAAAGAGACATTGAGTAGTTCGTAGAGCACAAACTTGTGTGCTTCGTTTTCGTGTTGTAGATCATTTTATCTTAGGAGGCAAACATCCATGAGTCTCAAAGCACCACAATGATTGTGTGAGAGGCGAAATCTGCTTTAAAGAGATTGTGTCAAACACAAGACTTGATTTGATTCATTCATCCTTCATGCATTTCTGTGAGTTTTTAATTATTTGCAGATTTCTTCATAAATATATTCAATATTTGTTTATTGCTCTTGTCAATCATATCTATTTGTGTTATTGCTTATATTTAGATATGTGTGTTGCTCCTTTTGCTTTATCACAAAAGTAAATTGTTGAAATATATCCAACAATCTTAAAGCAAATTTCATACATTTTAATTTATTTTTGTGATTTATGGTGGAAGGAATTTTGTGTTTGTTGAAAAACGCTAAATCAGCAACTGTATACCCCTGTGTAGAACTTGGAAATACTGAGTTAGTGTTTATCCGGTGAAAATGGCCAAATACCACCATTTTGTAAAATTTGTAGCAAAAAAGCATTGTTTCAGAACTAAATGGGAATCTACCACTTTTTATGTACTCGAGCTCACTAAACTCGAGTTCTAAATGGTACTCGAGTTTACTAAACTCGAGTTCCTAATTTCATTCCACCGCGGCGTTGCTAACCAGGAATTTGTGCAATTAAAAAAAATAATGTAGTACTCGATCTTGGTCAACTCGAGTACCATGCTCGAGTTCTTTGTAAATAAAATGGTGGTTATTTTTTTTCTACAGTACTCGAGCTTGGTAAACTCAAGTTCCTTATAACTTTTTTTTTTTTGGGATAATCGACAAATAAACATAAACTTAAAAATAAGTAGTTTTGTTATGTTTTTAGGGAAATCGAGCATGGTAAACTCAAGTTCCTTATAATATTTATTTATTTATTTTTATTTTTTATGATCAACAAATAAACATAAACTTAAAAATAAGTAGTCTTGTTTTATGTTCTTATGGAACTCGAGCTTGGTAAACTCGAGTTCCTTATAACTTTTTTTTTTTTTTGGGATAATCGACAAATAAACATAAACTTAAAAATAAGTAGTTTTTTTTTTTTTTTTTTTTTTTTTTTTTTTTTTTTACGTTTTTATTTATTTAAATAGAAGCATTGTAAAATATAGAGATTTTAATTTCAAAACATGAATTTTTAGGCCACTCATACCCCTTGTTCATTCATTTTTAACACACTCATCAATTTCTTACTTCTCGGAAGCGTTATGGTCAAATTGGTTAAAATATTGGGGTTAAATAAAAATCTCACTCCATTTTTAGCTATGGGCACAGCGAAAGAAGTTTAAGTGACATATTGTTACTTTATCAATCTTGTTTGAAATTACTGCATGGTCAAATGGTTGATAAGTATTGCAGAAAGAGTGGACCACTCGAATATAAAGAAGAACTTAAGCTTTACCACATCTGGATATGTAAGTTCTTCACTTGCAGTGTTTCTAAGAGGAATGTGAACCATTTTTTTTATGTATATCTAAATGTTTGGCTGATGATGTGAAAGTCGCTTTGGCAACTTTTTTTCTTGGCAAGTTGTAGCACCCCATGTTTAGATATTGCTCACTGTTTTTGTCACGACCCAAACCTGTACTTCAGAGTTTAGAGCATGACCGGCATGTTAATATTAAGTTTATCTCAATACTAACACGAAACAACCTAAACTGAAGGTACTTATCAAGAATTATTTCTTGAATTCCTGGTTATTTTCTTGCATAAAGCCATAATATACAAAAAAAAGTTAGGGCCTGTTTAATAGGAGAATTTTTGTTTTTGTTTTCAAAATAGTATGAAATCAATTTTTTAAAAATTGAAATTAAAACTAGTTTTAAGATAATAATTTTTACTTTATATGTGTGTAGGGATAAGGGCTCAAAATCATATATTGGGCCTTGGGCTTGGTCCGAGGACGTTGAATGGTCCGAGAAGGGACAAATAGTTACTAGGAATTTCAATTTAAAGTCTCATGAGTAAGGAATAAATAGAAGGTGGTCTGAGGAAGAACTCTTCCTCAAATATGGTGAATGCAGCTTAAGTACGTATTCCAGCAATTAGAATGACCCTCCAAGAAGCTCTAATGATAGGGACGTGCCTCATGAACATACAAGAAAGAAGGAAACCCAAAAATATCTAAGGGAAAGCTGTTACCACCGTATTAAATGCACTGCAGCTACTTTTCTAGCCCATTTATGTGGAGAAAACCTCTAAACAGTACTACCTTGGCCATCACAACTCACAAAAAGTCAAAGAGGGTGTCAAATGGGATAGGTACTCAAGTAAGGACTCAAATGATCAACAAGTGTTGGATTAAGATGGTCTAAGGGGAGTTATATAATGTGAGAGACCCTCTGTCATGCCCCAAACCCCAAAGGGTCCAAAGCATGAGAGAGACGTCTCAAGTACCTGTAAATTTTTCCTTTTTGACAATTCAATCCACATAATTCCTATCAAGTGCCAACAACAAGAATTATCATAATAACCCCATAGAATATACTCTCAGAGTAAGTCAGAACTCTAAACATTAATTACAAGGACCATTGGCCACAAAAGAATAGAGGTCTGAATAAAACAATTACATAACAACAGCTTGTCCCATCAGTGGAAATACAGTTATAACCACTATAATATATAAAAAAATGAGTCAAGCGTAGTCTAAGATGTACACCATCTAATATATTCATTACAAAAATTTAGCCTCCATCAGTAGTTAGTCTAACTACTATTAGCCACCAAAAAGCTGTCTTAAAAGATTGTTGCCTCCTCTGAAAAGTTTATAAAAATAATGGAGTGAGACAGAGCCCAATATGTAGCACATTAATGGGGGTGGGGGAAATGCAAGTTTCATCTCCAATAATAATAATATTACAAGAATGATTACATAATGAAGCACAAAGTTTCTCAAAGTAAATACCTTGAAACTATATACTATAATTTGTGAGCATCAACAATATAATTTCTAAAACCATAATATCTAACATAAGATAAATTATCACAAATCTACCACACTACCACATAAACCGGTCAGGGGATCCACCCATTCACAATTGGCATGATATTATCCTCTCTGGTATGTAGACTCTTGGCCCCATGGACAGCAGCCTTACCCATACCCTCAAGGTTTTTCTCTCTCCCCATGGGTAACAGAGAGAGCACGTCAAATAGGACCTCTCTTGCATGTGGTCTCTTGGCCCCATGGACAGTAGCCTCACCCACACACAATTAAGGAACCTCTTCCCCCCATGGACAGTAGGGAAGAACGAGTCATCTAAAGTGAAAGGGCACTGATTTAAATTTGATTCCATTGTCACAAAGACTACGAAAACCAAATCGGGTGATCACCGGGAAATCACACATGGCATAGGGCTAAAATCACATAAACTCATAAGTTACCTTACTTTGAAACACATAGTTCATATCCAAGTAGTTTCAGAAAACCTTAAATAATCTAACTTCTACAAAGTTTGTAAGGTTTTCAAACTTCATTCTTGTCAAAAGATTTTCTAACAATTTCTCAAATAATACAAGACAAGATAAGCATCTTTAAATTTTTCAATACACCATAAAATCAATGATTTTCTTATCAAAGATTAAATAAAAGATGCTCATTTTTCCATATCAACAATTCATGCATTTCCCCAAATGCAATACCAAATATGATGCATTTTTCATTTATAGTAAGGGTCACAACACAATACTTTTAAGAAAGCATATATCCATATATATCATTTTCCAAAATGTGTTTGACTCAAAAACAACATTTATAAGACATGGTTATTTTCCAAAAATATCCATTAAAAAGCTACTTATCTCGCAACCGCAAAATCCTAATTCTCCAAACTCCAAGGGGAGACTAGCTAGAACCTAAACAATGTCAAGCAAATCTATCACAATGAGCACAAAGCTTGAAATTGTATCTAACTACAAATTAGGAATTGCCAAGTTAGAACTCAATTAGGCAAGCCTAGTATTCAACCTCACATGTAATGTATTCTACTTCCAAAATTTCTCAAAACACTTTAATTTGCAAGGCATGGACTCCCATTTATACTCATAAATCTTTCAAGGTGTCATATCTAACATCAAAACCTCCACACTTTACAAGTGCTTCCCACAAGATTTTTTTTATAACATCATCAAGTGACCCATGACACCAAAATCATAATTTTCTCCAAGACAACAATTTAAATCTTTAACTAGTTCCAAATAATCAATAAAAAAATTATATTCATCATCTATCACATGTTATAACTCAAAACTTCTAAATTTTCACCATAACAAGCCTTAGATAGCCATCATTGTAAAAATTATGAACTCACTCATCAAATACATCCACCAAGACCAAAACCCATACATATAAACACATGAATATCATTTCCAAAGCTCTTAAATCACATGAATAACATTATTAAAGCTTGGGTAAAATAACCTCAAACAAGAACATAATACCCATAAAAAAAAGATTTGAACTTTTACCTCAAATAAAATGATAAAGATGCTTTGGAGTTCCTAAGTATTTTTCTGGTGATCTTGCCGGAAAAATAATGGTGAGATGGTGTGGTTTGGAGTGGAGGCCGGCGGGTGAGTGTGTGCGTGTCTCAGTAAAATGAAAAGAGAGAAAATGAAAGAAAGAAAAGAGAGAGCCGGCCAAAAGAGAGAAGAGATGTGGGTGAAATTGAGTGGATGAGAATGATGGGTAGTGGGGTTAGGTGGGGGCACACGTGGTCCACAAAAAAATGTTGACTTTACATTTTTTTTTTTTTTTAAAACTGACAGGATGTTACACCCTCCATGAGAAAGGGATCAGAAAATTCATCAGAGAAAGTACTGTAGTAATCTAAAGTGTATTTGTACCCAATTGTGATCAACTTATAAAAAGGAGACCTCCACGAACTATAAGTCTATTGATATCAGGATCTCTTATTGGTGTTTGATTGTCATTTAATTCAGTATTAACCATTGTCCAACTCACCAAGGTTTAGTTTTTTGACCCACTTTCTACAAATTCATTGTACTGAGCTCACTGGGCCAAGACCCTACAACTTGGGCTTGGGCTGTGAAACGGGTCCTTACAATGTGTTTGGTTCCTACTTTTAAGAATAATTTTCAAAATACTGAAAACAAAAATAAAATGTTTGGGAAACCATTTCTATTTTTGATATTTTTAAAAAAAAGTTATAAAAAATAACATGTAGAATATGTAGATTACTTTATTTATTTATTTATTTTTTATATAATGATAAGAGATTAGAGCTTATGTATCTTTTTTTTATATAATAATGATTAGTTTCAAATTTAAAGTGTGATTTTTTTTTTTTTTTTTTTTTTTTTTTTTGTGATAAAGATAAACTCCTTAATTTAAGAGATAAAAGAATTTGGACAAATTTGTGAGATCCATTGTTTTCAATTTATTTGCAACTATACTATAAGGACCCGTTTCATAGCCCAAGCCCAAGATGTATGATCCTGGCCCAATGAGCCTAGTACAATGAATTTATAGAAAGTGGGTCTCTTACATTATATAGCTCCTCGTGAACCATCTTGATCCTACACTTGTTGATCAATTTGAACCTTCACTTGAGTATCTGTCCCATCAAACACCCTCTCTGGTTTTCTGTGAGTTGTGGTAGCCAAGGCAACATTGTTCAAGGGTCTCCTCAACATAAATGCAGCCAGGAAAGTAGCTGTAGTGCATTCAATGCGGTCATAGCAGCTTTCCCTAAGATATTTCTGAGGTCCCATCATCCTTGGACTTTCATGATACACATTTTTATCACTGGAGCTTCTTGGAAGGTCATTGTGATTGTTGGAATACGTATTTGAGACATATTTATCATATCTGAGGAGATATTTCTCCTCGAACTATCCTCCTATCCGTATTTCGCTCATTGAGTCTTGGGTTTGAACCATTCATTACCATTCACTTGTCCTCGGATTGCTCACGTTCTTGATCAAGGCCCAAGGCCCAATACATGATTTGGGCCCTTAACCCTACATATACCATTAAAAACATTTTCTGCATCTGGAAAATATCCTTTTACCTGCTTTCAAAATCTTGTATTGAACTAGAAAAATAGGATACAATTTTCTAAAAGTTTTTTTTAGAGAATATCAACCAAACAATAAATTCAAATGTGGGACCCATTATTTTATGAATTGCAAAACAAAAAACTATATTTAAATATGTAGGGTCACGTTTTTCAGGCCAGGCCCAAGATGCTTGGGACCTTAGACCGGTGAGCTCGGTACAATGAATTTGTAGAGAGTGGGCCAAAGAGCTAGGCTTTAGTGTATGGACAACGGTAATCACGGTGTTCTTCATGGATCGAGTTTACCAGAGGGGATTGCTCCTCGGCACGATCTGGGGAGCTTTTTTTGGTGCCTCTGGTGTGATGGGGGATCTTCGCCCCGCCCTTTTATCTCCTTCCCCTCCCTTTTTATAGTAGTTTTTCTTCTTCTGAATAGGGTTCCTTGAGTAGGCACTTGTCCTATTAGCCTTTCCCTCCAATTGTTGGAAGTGGTTGTAAAGGCAGAAAAGCATGGCTATGTCAGACACAAGGCACTAAATGCAGTCATGGCAGCTTTTCCCTCTGACATTTCCATTTTCTCCGCTGTCCCTTTTTGCTTTAGTACTTTTTTTGTTCCGTGGAATGATTTAGAGTGTCACTACCAGTGGCAGGTTGTCTCCTTTATCCTCGGCTACATCCATGCCGAGGAGGATTCTCCACATCGCCGAGGAGGGGTTTTTCCTCCCCATGGCCAAGGAAGGGTTTTCCTTGGGGTGGGCCCTTGGCCCAACGTAGACATTGACATGGGCCTACTGGTCTTTTACCCCCCACAAAATATTTTTACTAAATAGGCCCTTAATGATTGGATAAGATAAACTACGATCAACTATCACTTAAAAAATCCAAAGTAGTTCTAATTATCATTAAGCAGTTATAATGTTCTCCCTCCATCCCCGTCCTCCAAAGCAACAACTATTTTTGTATGTAGTCTCTATAATAAACGTTGTTTTATGTTTTCAAGATAAAAGTTTGCAATCTACAAATAATGAGGCCACCATTTTGAAGTCCCTTCATATTGACAACCCGGCTGCTAAAATTTATTACGGAGGCTACATCCTAACAGAGTAACATCATCTCTAGAGGTAATAATTTCATGTTGTATGGATCTAAATATATGTTAGAGGTAATAACTTTATGTTGTCTGGATCTAAATATATGTTAGAATGTATCGTGGGAGTTGGATTTGGAAAGTGCCTCCTAAGTTTAGTAAGCCTAGAGTCACATATTTAATTTTAAGTGCATTCTGTGAAAGAGATCCAACATTTAAATCACTGCTTGAAAAGATAGTCCCTAATAGCATATAGAACTAAATTTTCATGGGGCTTTGAGGTTGATAATGAGTTTCATTTCACTCGTAAACATTACAATTGTTATATTATTCTTGTATATTAATCCCCCTTTATAAATATCTCTATATTGTTTAAATTTGCTTGGTTGTGTCAGACATAGCGCTCCCAGTCATAAGTTGCTTTATGAGTTTTAGTACCTATTTGGATACTGCGTCTGCGTTCCACGTCTAGCATTTCACTTTTTTTTTAGAAGAGTGTTAACTGAGTTCCAGTGAGTCTCGTGCACTATTCATGGGACCCACAAATCTCTTTTTTCAAAAAAACTTTCATTAAAAATGGATTCCAAGGCACTATTCATACATTTAAAAATTATTTTGTTACTGTTTTTTCAATTTTCAGTAAAATAAGCGATATCCAAACGGACCCTTAGTTTAATTTCAGTGATTAGTTAAGTGCAAGTAAAACTAGCAAGTGCAAGGGGTTTGGTTTGGGCTGCATTGTATTCATCCAATGTGGTCCAACTTAAACAGCAACTTCGTCCAATGTGTCCTTACTCCTTATACAAAAAGTCTTTGGATTGCTAGAGAATTTGCTTTGAGTATACTGACAAGAAAGAGGAAAGGTGTAGCCATGGTTGATAGGGGTTTCAGATGGTTCAATGACACATTTTTGGAGGTATTTGTGGTTTCATCTTTGAAGGATTTAATGAAGTTAGTTACAAATCCAAAAGAGTTGATGGAGATAGAAATTTTTGGAGAATATTACAATGATTTAATTGTATTCGATTGATAACTGCAAAGATTCATTGTTGTTAGCAACAGGCTTATTTTGCGAAACCGATTAGGAGTGACCATTTTGTAGAAACAAAAACTCAATTTTTCCAAAACTAGGTTGTTTTTCAATATCATCCAAAAAGTTATACGGTTTAGATATTGTATCAAAATAAATTGTTGAGTCAGATTTTGGATGCTTTTGACAATTTTTGAATGATTTATTTGGTTTCCTTCAATAAAATAAATCTGCACTGAACATGGAGTTTATCAACCAATCAAGTAATAATTTTCCAATTACATTGGTACATTCTAGTTTCTTTTTCATCATGCAGTTTTCTGTCTTGATGAAAGTACAATATTAATGCATACAAGTTATTGAGGCTAATCTATAGTTTATATTGAAAGATAATCTATAATTTATATGTTTCTCTATGGGATTTTTTTTTTTTTTTTTTTTTTCATTTTTTGGAGCTAGCCTCATGACACTTCTAGCTGTATAAGTAGTTTACAAATGTGTGGTATTAATGGACAAATATATAAACCTCAAATTGATATGAAAGAAAAATTATGATACTAAACCCCTAAAAAAAAAAAAGTCTCATCACATGCACGAAGTGTGTGTGATGATAAAAATTAGAAGAATCTACATCGATTCATCAACTTTTTCATAATTGCTTTTGTAAAATTTTTTACTTTATGAAACTTTATGAGATTTGCTCAGAGGGGTTTTTTTTTTTTCCTTGATGGGAAATTTTGAATAATAGCATTATCTTTCAATTATCAAAACATTGATCACTGCATTAACAAAATTGTCAAAAAAATGATGATAATTGTGAAGTATTAGTCTCCGAGCATACGCTTATAGAGGCTTTTCTATTTTTTTTTGTAAATATTAATAATTTGAATTCATTATAATTTGGAATTACTACATTTTTCAATTACAAAATATCTAGGGGTGTTATGCATTTGTAGATGAAATATTTTTTTTTTATCACACTCTTAAGTATTTTGTGATTAGAAATAATAGTAATCCTAAATTATAATAAATTTAAATTATTAACTAAAAAAAAGAGAAAAGAAGAAGCTAGTTTATTTATTTTCTGCTAGTGCTACGTGACTGGCATTAAAATTAAAAAAAGATATCTAAAACGAAAGAAACCGGTACCCATAGCCCATAGGCACTTAACATTGACAGAGTCAGAGAGTAGCACGGCGAGAAAGAGAGGGAGAGATGCAGAAGAGATCAGAGCAGGGCAAGTCTGGTGGCGGAGCCTCCGCTCCCACGCCCAAAAGAGGGCGCCCATTCGGCAGTAGCAACAGCAGCGCCGCAGCCGCCGCTGCAGCTGCAGCAGCCGCAGCCGCAGCTGCCGACACGGCGGCTCCGTCAAACCTCCTCGGCCCATCTCTCCACGTCCACAGCTCCTTCGCCGGTCAGTCTTTTTTTCTTTTCTTCCTTCAAAACCCTAGCTAGCTAGCTAGCTCGCTCTTCGCTTAAATTTCACTGATTTACTTTTTGTATACCCTAATACATGAATTATGCTTCAACAAAAATCTTACTTTTTTTAGAACTGAAAAATTATTTACAACTCAATGTGCTTGCGAATGCAATCAATGCATTCTGTTTTAGATTCAAATGTGCTATTCGCTGATGCTCCTCTGTTTATACTCTACAACTTGTAAAATTTACTGTTTCTTAAATGCTATACACTACGAGTGTAGGAGGGTAGGATTAGATGAATGCCAATGCATTCTGTTTTAGGTTGTAGATTTAGTGGCTGATTTGAAGTGGGAATCTCACAGGAACGCGTTGGTGAAAGAGATGTGGATTCTCAAGAATTTGCTTGGAACATTAGGTGTCATAATGATCTCAGAAAGCAAAAAGAGGTTAGGATGGTGAGTTTATGGGAGAATGCTGTTAGGATAAAACAGGTGCTAGCTTTCAGTTTGGGTTTTATTTCTAACCATGACCACCAAGCTAGAGGTAGAGTTTGGGTATGCTAGAATGTGGAAATCATGCGGATTTCTTTAAGGGAAATGTTAATGGTTGCCCTAAGGGCATTAGTATAGGAAGAATTTTTAGGAACTTTTTATGAGAAAAAAAAAAAGTTAATTGATTTTTTTAACAGCTTTTTATATTTCTCATAAAAGTGATATTAAATCTTTCCTAAAATTGCAAATGCCCTAAGGGCATTTGTTAACTGGACCCTTTCTTTAATATTGAAATCTAATCTAGCTTTTCACTGTCGGATCTAGGATAAAAATATTAAGAAAGAGGTTTTATTTATGAATTCTTTTATGGTTGCAATACAAGTACTTAAAGAATGCAACTTTAGGAGTTTTTGTTATTGATCTAGTCTCAAGTTCGGGACAAAGCAATGATTATAATTGGGGATTTCAATGTTACTGAATATGTTATTGAAAAACATGGTGATCAAGACTATGTTGTGAGGTAAAAGAAAGGGCTTCATTTGGGGTGTTAAGGAAGAAGAGAAAGGGCCTCATTGCCGCATGCTTCTCTGAGAGGACTGTATTGTCTAGATTATTAGGGATGTTGTAAGGTTTAGAATTAGTGGTATATGTACTCAAAAACTCCCTGCAGAACAGGGTGTTATGTGTTTTTCCAGGGATGTGAACGGACTGTTGTGGATTTGAAGCTTTTGTGGATGCTGGCCACATAAACATATCCTTTTTCTAATTTATTGAATTTACGGATCATTCTACTTTTTGACATTAGTGTTGTCGATCATCTAGTATACCCCTTATGTACTTGATGCATTTTTATATATCTAATAAAACATAGTACTTATAAATAAATAAAAAAGAACAGTGTTATGTGCTATGTAGAGGATTCATGAATGTATTCTTAGCTAAGCCTGTGTTGAGTTATTCTTGTTTTTGCAGGCATCTGCTGCGTATTGGCTGTTTGTTTTTTAATATATTAGCTACTTATATATCCAAAAATAAAAAATAAAAGTCCATTCTGTGACATCATTTATAACAAGTTCCATCTAAGCTTTTTCTGCCATTCCATTCATGCTTCCACGAACTGTTTGCAATCTTTTCCTGAGATGTTAGAGTAGTGTTGTGTTCTTCATCTGTTACTGATACATTCCCCTTATTTTTTGCAAAAAATTCTGTTTTGCTTCTTAAACTAGTTGGGAATTTGGGATTGATATTTCTGATGTGGTCTGCTACATCTCTTCATTTTATTCACTCCACTTATGCACTACTGGCCCTCCAAGATGTTTGGGAAAATATGTTGTCAATATTCTCTATCCTAGATTGTTTGACTGTTAAACTCTTTCTAGATCAAAACAATAAGAGGATAGTTCTAGCTATTCAAAGTGGACTAAAGAGTGAGCTGACCTGGGCATTAAATACTCTCACATTGCTCTCTTTCAAAGAAAAGGAAGACATGCGCAAAGATGCAACCCCTCTTGCAAAAATACCTGGGTTGCTGGATGCTCTTCTCCAAGTGGTATGCGTTTTTATTCATCTATCCTGTTTTAAATTTTGTCACTATGGTATAATTACTCACTGCATTCAAGATTGAGACAGATTGATGACTGGCGTGATATAGCACTTTCGAAAGAACCCATAAGGACACCGAGGGTCAGAACACTAGGGGCAAATTCTCTTGTAACAGGATTTGGGAATGAGTATGAGGTGTTAGGCTCAAATGGCACTCTCCTGTATCCTGGGTAGGCTCAACATATATAATTTATTCCTGTTATCCAAATGTTGAGCATTAAATTCACTTTGACTAATTGGGACCTAATTATGGGGTAGTATTCATATGGCAGCCTGGGATCTGGTTCTTCTGTTACAGAAGCAGTAGTGCAGAAAAATATGTCCAAATCTCGTTCTTCGGATTGGTGGTTTGATGAAGATGGTTTATTTAATCTAGATGAAGAAGGGCGAGCAGAAAAACAGCAGTGTGCTGTTGCTGCTTCAAATATAATCCGGAACTTCTCTTTCATGCCAGACAATGAAGTCATTATGGCCCAGCATCGGCATTGTTTGGAAACAGTGTTCCAGTGCATAGAAGATCATGTCAAAGGTGAGGCATTTTGTTGTAGAAAGCTTAAAGATTTCTTTTATGTCATCAGTTATGAGTACATATTATCTCATCTAAGATGAGAAGTATAATTGATTTTAAAATTATACTTAAAAGTATAAGTGTATAATATCATGATATTGCTTTTAAGTATTCTAGATATTTCCTGGAATGTTTTGGTAAAAAAAAAAAAAAACTCTCTTAATGTTTCTGCCTTCTTGTTTTGTTGTATACTGCCTCTAAAAGTCCCCATTTGTAAACAGAGGATGAGGAACTTGTCACAAATGCTCTTGAGACAATTGTAAATTTGGCTCCATTTCTTGATCTTCGAATATTTAGCTCATCAAAGCCATCTTACATCAAAATAACGTAAGAAATCTGATCTGTTTTTTTTTCCTTTAGTTACTGATACTGATTTTCTAACTTCAGGATGATAATTTCATCTATAATTTCCACTAAACAGAGAGAAACGTGCAGTTCAAGCCATAATGGGGATGCTAGGATCTGCAGTCAAATCATGGCACTGTGCGGCTGCTGAATTACTTGGGCGTTTGATAATAAATCCTGATAATGAGCCTTTCCTTCTTCCCTTTGTTTCACAGGTTAATTTTGTTCCACATATAAGTAGATTGAACATATATCATTTATGCACTAAGACTATGAGGGCTGAATGAACACTGCAGATACACAAGCGTTTAATTGATCTTTTGAGCTTGCCAGCATTTGATGCACAAGCGGCTGCTGTTGGTGCACTCTATAACCTTGCTGAAGTTAATATGGACTGCCGATTGAAGCTTGCCAATGAGCGATGGTGACTTTCTTTATATTCTTTCAAATTTCAGTCTTCATAGTTCAAGATTAGTGGCTTCTTCTTGTTTTTTTTTTTTTTTTTTTTTTTTTTTTTTTTTTTTTTTCAAAACAAAATTTTTGTTGCCAAAATTCCGTATTAATTTATATTTACAATTTAACAAAATTCAGGGCAATTGACCGACTGCTGAAAGTGATCAAGGTACCGCATCCTGTTCCAGAAATTTGCAGGAAAGCTGCAATGATACTTGAGAGCCTCGTCTCTGAGCCACAGAACAGGGCATTGCTGCTAGCTTACGAGAATGCCTTTGCAGAGATACTCTTCTCAGATGGCAGATATTCTGATACGTTTGCAAGGATATTGTATGAACTGACATCTAGACCAAGCAACAAAGTGGCAGCTGCTCGTGGTGTATGGGGCATGTAACTGGAAAACCTGACATCATATGGTGATTTGGCCCTAACTTCCAAGGATATTGGATTTGTATTTAGCTATCCATTTGTGGAATTCTAGTGGTTTATATCCCAACTCGAGTATTAAGAAGATTTTTTTTTGGATCAAACTTCAATATCTTATTTGTTGAATTTAGTTAGGATAAAGTTTGGCTATAAATTTGGTTGTAGCTAACGGCTATAACTCCACTGAATATATTTTTATTAAATGTGAATTTTGACAAATTCACTATTGAATTACATTTTCTTATTATATCATTCATGTTTGCAAAATTTTTAGAAGATCAAAAATCATTAGTTGCGTTATTAATCAAACATTTGAATTTCAAGTTTTTGTAGTCTAAAATTATGTATAAAAAATAAGTCTATAAATTGAAGAGTAAATAACATCTAGTTGACACCAAATTTGACATGTGTATTAAGAACACAAAGAACATGTAAATTTATGGTTAGATTTCAAAATATGTAGTTATAGTAAATATTTTTAAATTTAAGTTGTAGCTAATGGTTACAATCAAGTTTGTAACAGTTAAACTTAGTTATGTTTAAATCTAATCTTTTTCAGCATCAGAAACTACCTGCTATGCATCTGTAGTTTGTTTTTCGTTTTAATTTTGATGTAAATGTGAGATGGATATCATTTATTTAAAGTGCTTCCTTGGTTTCTGCTGTTATTGGTCTCTTTTTGGATTGCAGTTTTGTAGATTCTTGAAGATAAAAATGTCGTTGAATCACTTTATGATTTTTTTTTCTATGGTTTTAAGTTATTGGGTCTACAATACTTGGTAACCGAAAACAGAAAATATCAAATCACAAGTCCTAAACCCCAACACACAATTAGTTGGATTCAATACTAAAATGAGTATGACAAAATACCTACTCATAAAAAACGAGTACACACATATATCCAGGCTTTTGTTTTTGTTTTGTTTTTTTGTGGTGTCAGAACTCGGAAAGTAATGAGTATTTCGTGTGTGGCTTATTTCTTGTCCACCATTTCTAAGTTCTAACTACTTCTGTTGTTTTTGTTTTGTTTTTTTGTGGTGTCAGAACTCGGAAAGTAATGAGTATTTCGTGTGTGGCTTATTTCTTGTCCACCATTTCTAAGTTCTAACTACTTCTGTTGGAACTCCATCCAAACCAAAAAAAAAAAAAACTACAGGTGGGGACTATGGTTGAATGAACCAAATTGGTGGGAATTTGGTTGGAAGTTTATGTTGAAGTGGGCCCGTGTGTGGCTTGAATTGCCACAAGCCCAAGTCAAGTCTAAGTCACCTTATTGACCAAATCCTATTTGTAATAGGAAACCTCTTCTGCCGACTTTAATATATATATATATATATATATATATATTGTATTAAGTGCAGCCGTGTGATTTGAGAGAAATTCCAATTAACTTAGTGAGCAGCCGCATGAGAGAAAAATAGAGAAAAGAGAGGCAGCCACTTCTATTCTTATTTTTTTTGTAAGAGAGTGCTAGGGTGTAATTGGGAATTGGGTTTCTTGAGAGTGTTCTTGTGCACTATTGTATTTTCCCTGATAATAGTAAAATCCCTGCAACTCCATGGACGTAGGCAAATTGCCGAACCACGTAAATTTTGTCTTATGCGTGTGATTATTTTCTTTGCCGTGTGTTTTCTCTATTTGTTTTGTTTCTCACAAGTTGGGAATTTTGGTTAAATTCCCTACAACTAGTATCAGAACCTAGGGTTAGGTTTGAGTGGGAGCAATGGCAGAGGAAGCAGGAAAGGCGTCTGGAATAGAAAAGTTCGATGGCACAGACTTTGGATTTTGGAGGATGCAAATCGAGGATTACCTTTATGGGAGGAAGTTGCATCTACCGCTTCTAGGGGAAAAACCTGAGGCTATGAAGGCTGAGGAATGGGCTCTTCTTGACAGACAGGTTTTGGGAGTTATTAGGTTAACTCTGCCTAAGTCTGTTGCACACAATGTTATAAAGGAGAAGACCACAGCAGATCTGATGAAGGCTTTGTCTGGTATGTATGAAAAGCCATCAGCAAACAATAAGGTGCACTTGATGAAGAAACTATTCAATTTGAAGATGGCAGAGAATGCATCAGTAGCACAACATCTGAATGAATTTAACACTATCACAAATCAATTGTCGTCTGTAGAAATTGATTTTGATGATGAGATCCGTGCACTGATCGTTTTGGCTTCTTTGCCAAACAGTTGGGAGGCAATGAGGATGGCAGTAAGCAATTCTACAGGAAAAGAAAAGCTCAAGTACAATGATATACGAGATTTAATTCTGGTTGAGGAGATTCGCCGAAGAGATGCAGGCGAAACCTCAGGATCTGGTTTTGCCCTAAACCTTGAGACAAGAGGTAGAGGTAATGACAGAAATTCAAACCGGGGCAGATCAAAATCCAAAAATTCTAATCAGAACAGAAGTAAATCTAGATCAGGCCAACAAGTACAATGTTGGAACTGTGGGAAAATAGGTCACTTTAGGAATCAATGCAAAAGTCCTAAGAAGAAGAATTGATATGATTCTGCTAATACTGTAACAGAAGAGGTACAGGATGCATTACTTCTTGCAGTAGACAGTCCACTTGATGATTGGGTTTTGGATTCAAGAGTTTCGTTTCATACCACTCCACACCGAGAAATCATACAGAATTATGTTGCAGGTGATTTTGGTAAGGTGTATTTGGCTAATGGTTCAGCCTTGGATGTTGTTGGTATGGGAGACGTCCAGATATTGTTGCCCAATGGATCTGTTTGGATAATGGAAAAGGTTCGACATATTCCTGACCTAAGGAGGAATCTAATTTCTGTTGGACAACTTGATGATGAAGGACATGCAATACTATTTGTTGGTGGTACTTGGAAGGTTACAAAGGGAGTTAGGGTATTGGCTCGTGGAAAGAAGACTGGTACTCTGTACATGACCTCAAGTCCAAGAGACACAATTGCAGTTGCTGATGCAAGTATTGATACAAGCCTATGGCACCGCAGACTTGGTCATATGAGTGAGAAAGGGATGAAGATGCTGCTGTCAAAAGGAAAACTACCAGAATTGAAGTCCATTGATTTTGACATGTGTGAAAGTTGCATCTTAGGAAAGCAGAAAAAAGTGAGCTTCTTGAAAACTGGCAGGACATCGAAGGCTGAAAAATTGGAGTTAGTACACACTGATTTGTGGGGGCCTTCTTCGGTTGCATCCCTTGGAGGTTCTAGGTACTACATTACTTTCATTGATAACTCAAGCAGAAAGGTATGAGTTTATTTTCTGAAAAATAAATCTGATGTATTTGAAACTTTTAAGAAATGGAAGGCCATGGTTGAGACAGAAACAGGTTTGAAAGTAAAATGTTTGAGGTTAGATAATGGAGGAGAGTACATAAATGGAAGGTTCAGTAAGTATTGTGATGCACAGGGAATTAGGATGGAGAAGACCATTCTTGGGACACCACAGTAGAATGGTGTGGCTGAGCGCATGAACAGAACTCTTAATGAGCATGCTAAGAGTATGAGGTTGCATGCTGGACTACCAAAAACTTTCTGGGCTGATGCTGTTAGCACTGCAGCTTACCTGATAAACCGAGGACCTTCAATTCCCATGGATTTCAGACTTCCTAAGGAGGTTTGGAGCGGTAAAGAGGTAAAGTTTTCACACTTAAAAGTTTTTGGTTGTGTTTCTTATGTTCATATTGATTCTGATACTCGTAGTAAACTTGATGCAAAGTCTAAAATATGTTTTTTCATTGGCTATGGTGATGAGAAATTTGGCTATAGGTTTTGGGATGAACAAAATAGGAAAATCATCAGAAGTAGAAATGTGATATTTAATGAACATGTTATGTATAAGGACAAGTCAACTGTAGTGTCAGATGTTACAGAGATAGATCAGAAAAAATCTGAGTTTGTCAACTTAGATGAATTGACTGAAGGTACTGTCCAGAAAAGGGGTGAAGAAGATAAGGAGAATGTAAATTCACAGGTAGATCTGAGTACACCTGTAGCTGAAGTCCGCAGATCTTCCAAAAACATTAGACCTCCACAGCGTTATTCACCCACTCTAAATTATCTCCTGTTGACTAATGGTGGTGAGCCAGAGTGTTATGATGAAGCCTTGCAAGATGAGAATTCAAGCAAGTGGGAGTTAGCCATGAAGGATGAGATGGATTCCTTGTTGGGGAATCAGACATGGGAACTGACTGAATTGCCAGTAGGAAAGAAGGCTTTGCACAACAAGTGGGTATACAAAATAAAGAATGAGCATGATGGTAGCAAACGTTACAAGGCCAGATTAGTTGTTAAAGGGTTCCAGCAGAAGGAAGGCATTGACTACACAGAGATATTTTCTCCAGTTGTGAAGATGTCAACAATCAGACTGGTACTAGGAATGGTGGTTGCAGAAAACTTACATCTTGAGCAGTTAGATGTGAAGACAGCATTCCTTCATGGTGACTTGGAGGAAGACCTTTACATGATTCAGCCAGAAGGGTTCATTCCTCAAGGACAAGAGAATTTAGTCTGCAAACTGAGAAAGAGCTTATATGGCCTAAAACAAGCTCCTAGATAGTGGTACAAAAAATTTGACAGTTTTATGCATAGAATTGGGTTCAAGAGATGTGAAACTGATCACTGTTGCTATGTTAAGTCTTTTGACAATTCTTACATCATATTACTGTTGTATGTGGATGATATGCTTATTGCAGGGTCTAGCATTGAGGAGATTAATAATCTGAAGAAGCAATTGTCCAAACAGTTTACAATGAAGGATTTGGGAGCTGCAAAGCAAATCCTTAGTATGAGAATCATTAGAGACAAGGCTAATGGTACATTGAAGCTTTCACAGTTAGAGTATGTGAAGAAAGTTCTCAGCAGGTTCAACATGAATGAAGCTAAACCAATGAGCACATCCTTGGGTAGTCATTTCAAACTAAGCAAAGAACAGTCACCAAAGACAGAAGAAGAAAGGGACCACATGAGCAAGGTGCCCTATGCCTCAGCTATTGGCAGCTTAATGTATGCTATGGTGTGTACAAGGCCAGACGTTGCACATGCAATGGGAGTTGTGAGCAGATTCATGAGTAGGCCTGGAAAGCAGCATTGGGAGGCAGTCAAGTGGATTCTGAAATATCTGAAGGGTTCATCAGATACATGTCTTTGCTTCACAGGTGCAAGTTTGAAACTCAGGGTTATGTAGATGCTGATTTTGTTGGTAATATTGATAGTAGAAAGAGTACTACTGGGTTTGTTTTTACTCTGAGTGGTACAGCTATATCATGAGCTTCAAATTTGCAAAAGATTGTCACTTTGTCTACTACAGAAGCTGAGTATGTTGCAGCAACTGAAGCTGGAAAGGAGATGATTTGGCTACATGGTTTCTTAGATGAATTGGGTAAGAAGCAAGAGATGGGCATTTATTCTACACAGTGACAGTCAGAGTGCAATCTTTCTTGCCAAAAATTCGGCTTTTCATTCAAAGTCGAAGCACATACAAACAAAATACCACTTTATTCGTTATCTTGTTGAAGATAAGCTGGTAATACTTGAGAAGATTTGTGGATCTAAGAACCCGACAGACATGTTGATTAAGGGTGTCACTATTGAGAAGTTGAAGCTGTGCGCAGCTTCAATTGGTCTTCTAGCTTGAGGACAGGAGGATGAGTTGCAGGGATGAGGGATTGTGTTATGGAGGATTGTGGTTGATGTTTGCAGCTTGTGAGCCCTTAAGGGCTAAGGTGGAGCTGATGGAGGAGTTTGCTAGTATAGCTTGATCAATTCAGGCCAAGGTGGAGATTTGTTGAAGTGGGCCCGTGTGTGGCTTGAATTGCCACAAGCCCAAATCAAGTCTAAGTCACCTTATTGACCAAATCCTATTTGTAATAGGAAACCTCTTCTGCCGACTTTAATATATATATATATATATATTTATTTATTTATATATATTGTATTAAGTGCAGCCGTGTGATTTGAGAGAAATTCCAATTAACCTAGTGAGCAGCCGCATGAGAGAAAAATACACACAAAGAAGTCAGCAAGGATGAAAGGATGACTATGAGGATTTGTAGAAGTTGCTGCAGAGAGAGGATGAAACTAGAAGAGTTACGATGAGGATTTGTAGAAGTTGCTGCAGAGAAAGGATGAAATGCAACACTGATTTTGTGAGCAACTAAGAAGTCAGCAAGGGAAGAACCAGGAGTATGCTGAAGGCTTTCTTACTACAATAGGTACAATCCATCAATTGCCTTTCCCACCCCAATCGTTTTCCAAGATAAAAGGTCCTAGACAAAAAAATAAGCAGAAAGGAAAACAAGGCAGTATGGTTGAGATTGAGTAATTGTACTAACAGATAAAAGGTTAAAGGTGAAAGATGGGACACAAATGACATTTTTGAGAGTGAGAGAGGAAGATAGAACAACAATTTTAATGTAAGTCACTTGTGCTGATTCCCCATTAGGCAATTGAACCAAAGATTGCATAGTAGCAGTAATTGTGGTTAACAAGTCAATAGAACAAACAAAATGGTCAGTAGCATCAATGTCTAACACCCAAGTATGCCTACCATAAGCCCTTCTATTGACTACTTGTGTAGAAAAAACACTGTGAGAGAAATCAATACCTACCATTGTAGTGTTGGAAGAGGATGCCACATTGGCCATTGGAACTTCCTTTGTTTGAGATGTTGCTACAATGGATGAGTTTGAAGCATCAATCAAAGCTAGCAGTTGCTGATATTGATTAGGAGTGAAAGCAGGATGATTGTGCAATAGAGAAGCAAAAGGCAATGACTCTGAAATTTGACCTGAGGACACTTGATGTGCCATTGAGGGTTTGTTCTTGAACTTAAACCCTGGTGGAAACCTATGCAACTTATAGCACTTGTCAAAAGTATGGCCCAATTTTTCACAATGTGTACACAATGGCCTATCCTTCCCTTTATTATTCTGATTGCTTGTTGACTTCAGAAGAGAAGTTTTGAACTTTGGTTGCAAGCACAGTAGACTCAACATGAGTACTAGCACCATTGGTCATGGTCCTTTGCTCTTCTTCTTGAATTAACAAGGCATACACCTTATTAAGTGAGGGAAGGGGATCCGTTAACAACACTTGAGTTCTTACTTGGGAAAAAGAATTATTTACACCCATCAAGAACTTCATTACTAACTCTCTAACTTGCAATTCAGTCAATCTCTATTTAACATTGCAAACACACTTGCCACAAGTACAATAAGGGAAAAAAGACTATAACTCTGCAATTGATCCTATAACACTTTAAGCTGAGTAAAGAAATCAATAATGAAAACTTTACCTTGATGCAATTCTGCTATCTGCTTTTGCAAATTGAAGATTCTAGGGCCATTCTTCTTAGAAAATCTATCTCTCAAGTTTGTCCAGATCTCCAAGGCCGTGTCTTCATACACAATGCTAGCCTGAATCTTGGGAGACACTGAGTTTGTCAACCATGTCCCAACCATTTTATCACAACTAATCCAAGCTTGAATGGCTGAAGGAGTTGACACTAATGGAGATGAAAGAGTTAAGGTTCCATCAATGAAACCCAATTTGTTCTTTGTAAGCAAAGCGTTTCTCACAAATCAAGCCCAAGTTGGGTAATTCTCATTCCTTGTTAATGGTTGAGTCACAAGAACAATGCTGGTGCTTTCTCCATGATGAAGAAACAAAGGATCATCCATTGGAGATTCTTATGTTGAAGTGGTAGTCTCAGCAGTAGTTGCAGGAAGAGATGAGTCAGTAGAAGCCACTGTTGAAAAAGGAAAATTCTTTGAATGAAGAAAGGAAAAATTTCAAGAAACGAAGTGTAACTGAAAGAAAAACTTCAAGAAATGAAGTGAAATTGAAGAAAATGTTGAATTGGAAGAACCCTAGATCGAATGAAATTGGGGAAAATCTAGAGCTTCAGCTCTGATACCATATCAAGGAATGGATGAAAAATGATCTCAATTGAATTAATTAGAAAGAATGAGTATAGAAGTTTTATATACAGTGACTGAATCAAGCTAACCACCTAATTGTAAAAACAGAAGGGAAAAACTAACTACACATGTGTCCTTACAGTAATAACTAACTTTCTCACGTGTTATTACTTAAAAAAATTAATTCATCTACTAAACTACAAGTTGCATGTACAAAGAAATTCACTACAAGCTACTGTCGTTTTTTTGCTCTGTTTTGTTCTAACCATAGAGCTTGCTACTCTTATTGCTTATTGCTATGCTCATTGCTATCTTACATTTATTTTTCCCTAGTATGATATTAAAACTAATCTGCTAATCATGTAGACATTAAGTAGTTAAGAGAATCCAAGAGTCAAGATCAATTGAGAAATGGTTTTGAAGAATTTAACAAGTTAAAGATATGTGAAAATAGAAAAGGAAAGAGAGAATTTCATTCAAGAAAAAAATATAAAAGGCAAGAGAGAATTTTGTTCAAGACAAAATTGGAAAAAAAAAAAAAATCCTAAAATGGAAACATTTTGGCCATATCTTTTCATAAGTTTATTCTTAGATTTTCTTGTTGTTAGAATAGGGTTTTATAATCCCTCTAGTGAAACACAATAATTTTGTTAGATTTTACTTTTGTCACAACAATGCCTTTAGTGTATGTGATGTTTTTGATATTTTCTAATGAAGTTATTCTTTTCTAAACTAAATCAATGGATCAATTGATGAATAGAATCAACTAGAGAAAGTTTTACTAATAAAACTTATTTTTAAATCTTCTAATCAGATAATTAATTTATGCGTTTACTTACCTGATTGTGTACTAAAATTGAATTGGTAGAAGATGCTTAACGATACTGGTGAATAAACCTAGACGCCCTAGTAATTTTAATTATTGAATTTTACCAAACTCTTTTTTTGCTAGTTTCAACCATATTCTTCTATATATTATTGGTCATTTTCTCTATGGAACAATAACCTTAGCTACACAACAATTTCTATCTTAAAATTGGATGACATCAAAACACATATTGAGTAAAATTTTTATTAAATTAGTTTATTTAACTAACTAACTTTGCTTGGTGAAAAAGCTTGAGCTCGTTTTGAAATTTAAAAACCAAGCTTGGGTATAAAATTTTGCTTGGTGAGCTCAAGTTTGATATTAAGTAGACCAATCAACTTAAACCCTTTAATGAGTAGTGGTTCCTTCACAACAAATGTCTCCAGCAAACCTTGGCTTACTTAGTTGGGATTTAGTAACATCCAATAAAAATATATTGAGTGACATTGTAGTCTAAGGCTACAATTACTTTTGCAGTGGAAATTTGTCCTTGATAATATTTCTCAAATCTCAAATCGCAACAATGATATTTCTCCAAATGTATTACCAAGATATGAACGGTTACAAATTAGGATCTACTTAAAAGTAGACAAAACAATAATTCCTACTTCTACAATTAATGTATGAGTGGCGGTTTCAGGATTTTTTTCTAGAGGGATTAGTAAGAAGATATGTCTTAGGTTAGTAAGAAGATATATCTTGGGTAAGAAATGAATTTTACAGTCTACATGGTTTCCTTATTACAAATTTGTCTACTATATCTACGCGCAATAGAATAAAAAATAAATTATAAGTTCATTTGACATATTTTTTCTTAATACAATGAATATATTAATTATTGTTATTAAATGAATTTTAATTATTACTACTTAAAATACTTTTATCTATTAGTTTAGGACAATTATACTCTATATTGTATTATCAATGTAAGATTTATATTGTAGACAATTATAACGTACACATTTGTCTAGAATCAATGTAAGATTTACATTGTAGATAATTATACAGTGTACACATTTGTTTAGAAATGATGTAAATCTTACATTGATAGTATAATGTAAACTATGAATTTTCTATTAGTTTATTTCAAATTTGTTAAGATCTAAATGAGATTTTTTGGAAATTTAAGATGAAAAGAAATTTACTTTTGTTGTTGAGTTTTCTATTTAGATTTTAGATAAAATTAATTTGTTGTTGGGCTTTTTTGTGTTTAAAAGGACCAAAATATTGTTAAGAGGATCATATTTAAAATTATTTCAAGTGGGTTTAAAAAAATTTCAGAGTTAAAGTGTTTAAATTTTTATTTTAGGTGAGTCAAATAAAAAAAAATAATATATATATATATATATATATATATATTTTGCCACCTCAGGGGGTTAAACCCCCTGAATTGTACATATGGCGCCGCCACCCTTGCCTCCATATTTGTATGGCAGTACGGATGAGGAAAATATTTTAAGGAGTTCCCTTTTTTTTAAAATAAAAATAAAAATTATGAAGAGTTCCCTTATTTTATACTACTATATGGGAATTAGAAATGTAGGCAATTAATTAACACATAAAAACTATAAGAAACATTCAATTAGGCAACAGATTTCAATTGTTTATACGGCATTCAGAAATAAATTTAATACACACAAATTCCCTCCTTCCCTCCACCCCCACCACCACCCCCCCCCCCCCCCCCCCCCAACGAAGAAACTTAATTTAAACTTTCAAGAAACATTAATGGCTGACACTTTAGGCACATGAACTGGAAACTCATCAATCTCATCCACCCAAGGACTCTTCTCCTTAGCTGGGTCAATGGTCTTTAAAGCACGCCACACAGCACTGTTACACTTGAATCCCGAACCAAAAGCAATCTGCCACGTCCTGTCACCCTTCTTGATCCTCCCTTTAGCCTCAGTGTAAGCCAATTCATACCACAAAGAACTACTAGAAGTATTCCCAAACCTATTAAGAGTCATTCTTGAAGGCTCCATTTGCCAATCCGTGAGCTCCAGGTTTTTCTCCAGCTCATCTAGCACTGCTCTCCCCCCCTGCATGAATGCAAAAATGCTCGAAAGCTAGCTTAAAATCCGGAATGTATGGTTTTATCTTCATTTTAAAGATCTTCCTTCCCACTAAAGTCGCAAAAAATAGTAGTTGTTCAGACATGGGAAGGACTAATGGCCCAAGTGTAGTGATGTTGGTTTTGAGGGCTTCTCCAGCCACTGCCATTAGGTCTTTTGAGAGTGAGACACCAATTCTTTTGGTTTCATCCTCTTTTTGGAACACACAATTGTAACACTTATCATCGGCACCCTTGTGGGTACGTACGGTGTGGATGAGTTGATACTTTGAACGACGACGATCTGAAGAACGATTGGAGAGGAGGATCGCTGCTCCACCCATGCGAAAGAGGCAGTTTGAGACTAGCATTGATCGGTCGTTGCCGAAGTACCAATTGAGAGTTATATTCTCCATGCTCATTACTAGGGCATAAGAGTTAGGGTGCACCTGCAGGAAATTAATTAAGAGGAATGATTAATTAAAATTTTAAACTATATTTATGAAACCCATCGTACGAAAAGGATTATCTCTATTTGAAATAGTTTCATTTCAAAGTCTAAATTAGATATTTGCTTTGGTATGCTATGACAAGTTATTTAACTATTTCTATCTATTTGCCACGTAAAGTTAATTTGGATACAAGCTTAGTTGTAGGTATTAGCTACAAATCTAATTAATATATTTTTTTTGAATTTGAATTTCGATAAATTCACTATTAAATTACATTTTTTTTTCTTATATGCTTTATATTTATAAAATTGTTAGAAGATTAAAATTAATATTTATGTCATCAATCAAATGTTTAAATTTTATATTTTTTTAATTTAAAATTATGCATAAAAAATATGTTTATGAATTAAATAGTAAAATTCATCTATTGACATGAAATTTGACATATGTATTAAGAACGTGAATAATATACAATTCAACAATTAAATTTATAAAAAAAAATATTATTTTTTTAGCAGGACACCAAATTTGATATAATTTTGTGTCATAACTCGCCACATAATAAATTATAATTAATAAAAAAGTGTCAAAGAATCATGTAAAGATACACACTTATCATTCACAATTCACTATTAAGTTGTGACACAAAACTTGGCTAAATTCGGCTTCCCCAGTATTACTCACAGAGAAAGGATGGGAAAAATCAGTATCTATACATAGGCATTTATTCTGAGGGTGATGGGAAGTACTAGTTGTTTAATGAATCTGTTGCGGACCCAACCCTCAGGACTCAGGTACGTACATCTTTCAATTTGTGACACCCACGACCAGCTGGACATGCAGACAAGTGGACCTAGCTATTTCAGGGGTCTACCATTATGTGGCTGGTATCTCTCAGCTGTGATCCCAGACGCATATGAGGTCCTCTCATATTGAGAGAGACAGGCCCACTGCATATAATTAAGTGAGAGTTTTTACTATATGCCTAGTGATCAATACCATTTTTTGATCATAGACAGATGGATCATGGACTTCTAGTATAATAAAAGCATTCACCCAACGACTACTAACAAAAAAGGAGGGCTCTTATTGGTGAGTTACTGATTCAATTGCTAAGAACACATGTTAAAGAGTATTTAACATATTCTATTAACTAATAAATTATTTTAAAAATCTTTTTATAAAAATATAAAATAATGACTAAATTTTTAACAGTTTTTTCAAATTTTCATGAAAAAATTTCTGAAGTGGATGATTAATAAATGTCATCAAAGCATACATTAACATAGCTCTTAAGCGTGAATTTCTTAAGAGTTGGATAAACAAAGAGATTTAAATTTGAAATTTTAAGTTTGTGTGTAATACTATTCAAAAAAAAAAAAAAACATATGGAAGAAAACTTACCTGTAATAGCTGCTTAGCAAGATCTATAGAAATAAGGCCAGCACTACAACCCATACCACCAAGATTATAGCTTAAAATGTTCCCTCTGAGCTTGTAGTGATTCACAATCATGGAGGAGAGGGATGGAGTCGGGTTGAACAAGCTACAATTGACTACAAGAATCCCTATATCCTTAGCCTTCACTCCAGTCTTTGCCAAGAGCTCATCAATGGCTCCGAACATGACAGCTTCAGCCTCCTTCCTTGCCTCGGCCATACAGGGATTGGGCGGGACTCTCAACACGGCCTCAGGCAAGTAGGTCTTTTGGCCCAATCCTGACCTTTCCAGAATCTTCTTTTGAAAAGCCAAGTTCTCCTCCGTGAAAGTCCCAGTTAAAGTAGATCTTTCAATGAAAATCTCCCTCCTACATATTCGAGCCTCTTCAGGCTTGTAACACGCAAAGTTTACTAGGTAAACTTTTCTTGGACGGCTGGTGAAGTAAAAGGTGGCAAGGAAAACCATTACGCATGAGCCTATAGTCACCGAAACAAGATTGAACTTTATTAGGTTGTCCCATAACTGCAAAACATCTTGAACAGTGAGCATAGAAAGATGAGCCGAAGCCATGCCAAGAAGTGGTACAAGCAAGAGGTACATGGCATTGGAGATTAAGTAGTGGTACCCAAGTTTCACATATTTGAGTCTGACGGATAAGAGAAAGTTAGGGAGCTTATTTTTCTTTCTCTCGGGCAGAGTTTGAACCGAAACCGGTACAGTTTCTGGGGTTTGCTTCCTCTCATCTCCCATGGTACCGGTGGTGGGATCAAAATGAAAAATTTTGGTAGCTTTTAGAGAAGAAAGAAGGCAGTTGTATGTGTATTATGGGGGTTGGAAATTTGGATATAAAATGGTAAAATCCAAATCGGAATTCAAGATAAATTAAAGAAAGGTAGACGTACAGCCTAGCTATCTAGGAAACGTGAGAGAGTAATGGCTTGAAAAGATGGGAAAGAAGGTTGAGACTTTAAAGGGGGCGATGAGGCAGAGAGACAAAGACAATGGTGGGAAGGGGGAGGATGCAACTACCCCCAACGAACTTTTAATTGTTAACTTCGGCGGGGCATTGAATTTGCCAACTCATGGGGAAATTAATTAAAGAAGAAAATAGTTGGGGGGTGATTGATAATAATAATAATGACTAGCCCTCATTAGTCATTACACGTGCGTTTGAGTTTAATATAATTTTTTCATTTGAATTTATTTATTGTTAGATGGATTTTTATAAAACTAAAAATTAATATTTGAAATGAAGTATAAACTGCTGGCTCTAATATGTGCTAGTTTTTAGAAAAAAAAAATTGTATCAAATCTACATGAAATATGTTAGATAGAAAGTGTGCGAATTTTTAGAAAAAAACTTATCTTGTAGTTTTTTATTTTATTTTTTATTTTGTTGAATTAAAATTTTAATCTTATTTTTTATTTTTTAAGAATAAAGACTATTTAATTAGATTATGAGTATTTTTAACATTTTTTGAAGCTATAATTACTTTTTTGAATCCTCTTAGAGTATATTTGGATACCACTTATTTTGCTGAAACTGAATAATTATTACTAAAAGTATTATAGATAAAAGTAAAAGTTAATTAAAATATTATAATAAATCTCATAAATAATATAATAAAATATAATAAAATCTATAAATAATAATAAAAATAAATTAAATAATAAAATAATTTTAATTTTAATTTTTCTTCTTAATCCAAACACGAACTTAGTATATAGAGATAACAATCTGAATCCAACCGCACGCTTGGTATATAAAAATAACAATCATTTCATTTCATTTCACCTCACTGTGTTAATTTGTATTCACCTACTTCACCCCTACTAATTGCTACTTTGCCATTCGTAGACTATTCCCACAATGTCGTCACATTTGGTGAACGAGTCAGATGATCAATGGCTGTATTAATATCACATGTTGGGTGAACTACGAGGTCATGAGTCATATTCCTACTTGAACAACACGTATAACACGTATAATAACATTCAATTTATATACATTGCTTTTGTTATTTTCTTTTCCCTTTTCTCGCTGCATACTTAATTTTTTACATCCCCCCCCCCCCCCCCCCCCCTCTCCCTAATTTATTAATCTTCAAACCCAATATTGAAGTCATTTTAACAGGGGAAATATTTAATATTTAACTTTGAATTATGAGCTTTTAATCTCTTTTAGATTCCTTGTTTAATTTTACACTAGCATTTCCCTTAATTAAATACTAAAATGTTATATACAGTGTGCAAAGTTCTTACTTTTGCAGGGTTTTAAAAAGGTTCTTGTAAGCAACCTTATTCCTAAAATATTAGAAAGGTTAAATCTCGGACTTGAACCCACAACTATCACTTTTGGTGATAGTCACATACTATCACACCAAAGATCGACCTCTAATTATTAATTAAAAACTAAAGATTATCTCAATTATACGATCCATGCAATTATAATTATTAACAACAAATCAACAACTCATCATATCATCAAGCAAGATAATAAAAACAATAAAAGCATAAGACACACATATATAGAGGATAATACCTCATAATTTTAGCATAATAATCGTTACAATAAAAGCATAAGGCACATCATTAGAAGGGATGTTAAATATTTATTCGTTGCCCACATTATAAGAGGAGAAAGTAAAATTTTATAAATTTTTTAGAAAATATATGTGTATATTGACATAAATTAAAATCATAATATTATTTTAACTTGGATCCAATGAATTTAAATGAATGTAATTAATTTATTGGGCTATATAGACAAAGAAATTGATTGGGCTTTTTTTTTATTTAGAAAATCCTAGACCAAAAACCTACAAAAATAAAAGTCAAAATACTATTTTAGTCCTTATATTTTAAGATCATAGTAAATTTGGCCCCTACATTTTGAAGCCATAGTCGATTTGGTTTTTGTTATTTTTAACTTACAATTCATTTGATCTCTACTGTTAACTCATTAACGGAAAATACCAACATGACAAATAGTGTGTACAATTGGTGCTATGTGACAATTAAAATTAGCCACATTAATTAAAAAACCAAGTCATCCACGTTAGCAAATTTAATGAAACCAACCATTCTCTCTATTACACATCTAACACTACTTTTTCCTTCTCCATTCTTGCTCATCCAATATTCATCACCCTCCATCACCACCTCCACCATCCCATCCCCTTCAGTTGCCTCTCCTCTTCGATTCTTTTGATCCTTACACTCTTCCTTGTATGGATTAGCACCTGGCCAGTTGTCTTGCTTGACTTGATTGCCGCTTTAATAGCTCCATCAAAGAGAGGCGAGTGCTTTGACAGGGACAAAGCCAGGACTTAGAGTTAGGGGGGTGACTCTACTGCTGTCCTCTGGCTCTGTTGCTGCTTAGCCATTGAGTGTTTTTTTTTTTTTTTTTTTGGTTGGTTGTCTTTCATGTGTAAAATTGGTTTATTGTGCTTAATTTTTTAGCTTTTTTATTGGTAATTTTTTTTTGGGCTAATTGTTTTAGGCTAGTATATTTTGTTATAGATTTTAGATGTATAAATTTTTTTTTATGGCCTTTAAAAGGAGGAAAATGTCAGAGCTACCATTTTTTTTTTATACAAATTACTGATATAGTGAGTGATTATTAGTAAATAAAAAAGTGATGAAAGTGGCCGGCCAAGATCTGAACTAGCAATAATTTGTACCTCAACAATTTGTAAAAGTGTTGTAGAAAATGAGGAAAATTAGTGGAACCATCAAGCTGTTCTCTCTGTTGCTTATCCAACCCTATATCCTTTTTTCCTCCAAACTTAATCCGTGAAACAAGATTATGGGTTTTAGAAGTGCAAACGTTTTGTGACTATTGATAGTAATTGGAAAGTGGAAAAGGATGAAGTCTTTGATTAAGTTTGGAAAGACTTAAGAAAAGAAAAAAGATTGAGTTTTTGCAAAATACTGCACCCTTTTTGGGTGTATCTCTCTCCTTAAAATTTCAATTGACTTATGGCCATATGGGCTGGAACCGTGACTTAAATATCTACAACTTTCCAGTTTTAAATTTTTCAAAATTCACACCTTTTGAATGCCGAAATTAACTCACAAGCTGTTGCTGAAAATCTGGACGAAAATTAAATAGTCAAAAGTTTTATTTTCTTTGTACACTTTGATGTTAGGGTTTTGAGAGAGAGAGAGAGAAGGAGGGGGGGGGCTATGGAAAACGAATCTTGGAGAGAGAAACTTGTGTTTTATTATTCTATCATGGTAGCCTAAGCTCTCTATTAGGGCTAGGGGTTATGTTTCTTTTATATGGTATGATAATTCATTGTGATTCTTTCTAAGATTTTAGACAACAACATATTTGATTGTTCAATTAGATTTCTTTTGATGTATTAGTTTTTCTATGCTTTCGATAATTTCAATCATGTTTTTGTTATTGTTTAGATGAATTTCTAATAGTTTCAAATAGAAATAAAGTTTTTAAAGTGAATGGATTTTTCTGAAAACTATTCTAACCGCATTATTAATCTAAGTTATCATGCGTTATTGAATTGTCTCTGTTCAATTAAATCATAGGTTTTTCGTTATCCAAGAACAATCAATTATGAAATATAGATTCTCTTAGATCACAAAGAATCTTATATCGATATAGGGAAACACTTTGATGCCCTAGTATTTAAAATATTGATTTAAACTAGTCATTATTAAATTGTTAACAATCACCAAGCAAAAAATATTTTTCATCTTTACCAAAAGTGTTGTTTAATTACATTGTCTTTGAATTTACCCAGCTCCTTGTGGTTCAGCCTTGGTACTTCAAGAATTATATTACTATGATCTCCTGCACTTGGTAAAAATTGGTGTTTATAGGTGTTTTGTGGTTGATTTTGATATTGTGGTTTTAGGTTGATTTTGGTTTTGTGTATTTGATTGTTGGCATTGTTTTTATTTATTTTATTTATTTATTTTAAAGATAGACCAGATTTGGTTGAGACGGCTTGAAAATCAAAGTTTTACTTCAATCTTTCAAGGAAAATGTTAGAGATACAAATTTTTTTACAAAACTTTTATAAACTATTGATGTGGGGAGTGAATATTGGTAAATAAAAAAAATGATGTTATTGGAGGGCCCAAATGAGAACCAATAAGAAGTTGGCCACAACAACTGTCTGTAAAAATATTGTATAATAGTTTGTGATTGTAGCATTACTTATCTTTCAATGGTTTGCGGTGGTGGTGGTTGGCGATGAAGTTATTTATTTGTTTTTTTAATAAAAGGTAAGAGTAATTTTAGGTTATTTGAATAAATGATGTGTTAAAGAAAAATATGAGATGTAGGTGTATTGTTAAATATTGTGCTAAAATAGACAAAATAACTTTTTTGTCTGTTAAAATAGTATTTGGATAGAAGATCTAATGCTAGCTTTTTGTGGCAAATTATTAGTAGTTATTACTGGTGGATAAAAAAAGTAATTTTAGTAGTAGATTCAAATTAGAATCATAATATATAACTTACCACCTAGAATATGTTGTGAAACTATTGTGAAAATGTTGTGAATATAGCACTTCTCGTATGTAAAACATATTAAAGTCCCATTTTTTAAATATGAGTCCTATTAACTGGTGCTCTTAGAATATTTGTTAATGTACAATTTTAGAAAAGTTTTGATACTATATTTTATGAAAAATATAAAAAGTTATCATTAAAATCAATTACTTTTTTTCCGGGGAAATTACACTTTACCACCCTAAACTATACACCAGATTACACTTTGCATCCTAAACTATTCAAATGCACGCTTTGCATCCTAAACTATTCAAATGCACGCTTTGCACCCTAAACTATCACATTTATGACACTTTGCATCCTAACATTAATTTCACTGTTAAGTTAGACAGAAACTAATGGCATGTGACTTGCACATGATTTTTGCTTAAGTGAAACAAAATTAAAAGACAAAAACATCCCTCTTCATAATCAATTAAAACATAAACTTTTCCTTATTTTTTCCAGGTCATTCTCGCTCGCGAATCATTGCTGGAAAGCAAAATATTTTTGAACATAATCAACTTTTCTTATAAAATGCTCACTACGCATAATCGTGTACTAGAAATATCTTGGTGTGTCATAAGTTCTGCAAGAATGAATCTGATTATCATATACAAAATGGTAAAGACTACATCATATACCAGGTGTAGACTCAAAATCAGTTTGATAAAATCATACAAATACTCGTATGCACCAGGGTAACAAAAAGACATTCTATAATTGCAGCTTTTTTCTGTTGTTCCTTTTAAAATGAAAAATCACATGCTAGATATACTATTACTATGGGTTATATATAGTATATTGTATACTCTCTCCGTCCCACTTTGTTTGTCCTCTATTCCATTTTGGGATGTCCCAAAATATTGTCCTATTTCTAAAAATAAAAGTCATTAATTTACTAATGTTCCTATTATACCACTATTAATTTATTAATTTAATTTTTTGATAAATTTATTTAATGGTAGTTTTGGCAACTTATACATTTTTAAAAGGTAGACAAGACAATAAATGATGTTCCCTTAAAAAGTTTGACTTTTCAAACAGGACAAACAAAGTGGGACGGAGGGAGTATATTTTGTTTCGCGAAAATCATTGGATCTGTACCTGTAACTTTGTACGCATGCGAAAGAGGAGCTGGAAAAAATAAAAATAAAAATGCAATAAGCTTTTGTTTTTAATTGTTTATGAAGAGGGTGTTTTTGTCTTTAAACAATGTGTTATTTAAGCAAAAATCATGTGCAAGTCATGTGCTATTAATTTCCGTCTAACTTAATAGTAAAATTAACATCGGGGTGCAAAGTGTAATAAGTGTGATAGTTTAGGGTGAAAAGTGTGCATTCAAGTAGTTTATGGTGCAAAGTGTAATCTGGTGTATAGTTAGGGATGGTAAAGTGTAATTTCTCCCTTTTTTTCCTCAAAAAAAATTTCTAAAAATATTTCGTAAATCAATTCCTTTTCTCTTTTCCTTTAAATATAGTTATACATTTTTATCAAAGTTTAAATTAGTACGACGAATGAGTCAACAAATTTAATCAATCTCAAATAGACACTCAAGAAAAAAAGACAATAAAATTTTCAGACATTTATGTGTATATGCTGACAACTACATGGCAATTATGGAATGCTAGTCGCAGACTTACGCGATACACGGGAAAATTTAATATGGTTATTTTTTATTAGATAATTATTGAATTAATATATAAGATTGTATATTTTTAAAAGTTCAATATGTGTTATTTGAAATTATGTTTTAAATTAGAAGTTTTTGTAGTCAGGTATTATATATAGTGAGATATGTATGAAAACACAATCCAATAATTTTTTTTTTTTTTAAATTGACAGTGTGAGAACTATTAGCCCAAGTTGTAACTAAGTATACTTTGTTTATGACTATACAGATATATGCAATTCAACTCTTATAGGTATATTTTTCTCCAAAACATAGATCCACATCTCTTTCTTCCTCACAATTGAAACTAAGTGAAAAAGTAAATAAAGATAACTATACCATAGATCATTATCAATAAATCATATATCATAAAGTGGAAAAATAAAATAAAATAAAATGCAAAAAGAAATAAGAAAAAATTCCTTAAGTATCTATACATAAAAACATTAATAGCTTAATGATGCTCTAGAGTAAGTTATATTTTATCTTATTATCTTTTTGGCATTTTCAGTAAAAATGATCAACTAAGCAAAGTAAAAGCTTACCAAGAAAGTTCAAATTAACTAAAAATTTGATGGTGGAGATGCTAATTATTTGTAGTAAATTGACCAAAATAAAAATATAAAAAAAAGTCTATGAACTTATAGCAAAATGTTCTCTATACAAAATTCCGGTAGAAGGAGACTAATAGGCCCTCCATTTTCCTCAAGACATAGGGGATTATAAAAGACCATGCATCATTTGCCTACCCTTTTCTCTTTCTCAAATTCACACTACCAAAGAAGTTTCGAAGTTAAAAATATTGTGAATACATTTCTGTTTAGTGAAAGTCCATTGGTAGGCACATTCAAATTTGTAGCCATGTATAAACTCAAATTTCTATTTAAAAAAAAAAAACTACATATTAACCCAAACCAAAATTCAACCAAATCTATAAGAGTGATTTGTGATGGGAAATTTGAAAAATACAGCACAAAAAAATTAAATAAAAAAAAAACCATCAACCTAAATTAGAGTTATAAGAAAAAACAAAAGTCAAGAGAGAGAGAGAGAGAGAGAGAGAGCTCACAATTTTTGTGTAGAAAAAAATGGATTGAATGGAATAAGTGATATCAAATTTATACAAAATAAGATGTAGAGAAAAAGAGTCAAAATATAAAAAGAGGAAATGATGAAGGAAGTTTAACGGTAAAATAAAGAGTAGGGAGATAAAGAGGTAAAGAGGAAGGGGAAAGGTTGGAGGAAGAGAAGAAGAATTATTTATTTATTTAATTTTTTTAGAATATGAAGATGAAAAGTTTAAATATTCAATTTTAACAATCACTTGAAATTAGAAAGAAGAAAACCAAAATTTGAAATAAATTTGGGTAGTTGAATATAATCAAATATTTGCATCTAATAAATAGTCAAACATGTGCATATATCCACTAAAAAGATAATAAATTATTCAATTTTAACAATTACTTGAAATTAGAAAGAAGAAAATCAAAAGTTGAAATCAATTTGGGTAGCTGAATAGTTAAATATTTGCATTTAAAACAAATGAATAGTAACATGTTAAATAGTAATGGAGTGCATTAACAGGTTTTTCCATGAACTATATGTGATTATTTTATATAAAATAAAATAGAAAAATCATAAAGGAGTTTTTTTTTTTTTTTTAAGTATGACTTGGCTGATGAGGTGGCTCAATAGGAGTATAGCAATATTAAATTCTACGTCCTAGCTTTTAGAGAGAGAGAGAGAGATATATATATAGATGAAAACTATGTGAATGGAGAGCAGAACAACAGCCACACACTTTACCCCAATTAGCTTTAAGTATCAACTTGTGATCAATTTGCATTATGTATCATCTTGTGATTGAATTATATTTATATATGGATAATTACTAGTATTTAATGAAGAATAAACCAAGGGAAAAGAAGAAATAAGTATTTTTTTTTTTACGAATTTTTATATTTTTCATAAAAATAATGTTAAAACCTTTTAAAATTGGTTTATTAACAATTGGGAACCTATTAACATAACTCGTATACCAATCATTGCTTATCATGTGTATAACTAGTCTCAAAATGTGTGATCAAATGTGTGGTAGAGTTTTTAATAGAGAAATGTTAATACCACAAAAAATATTACAATTTTTATCATAATTTGCCATGCGGAGCGATCGACATGTACAAATAACAGTTAAGAATTAATTTAAGCTATGGCCCCTTTTGACCTTAAAGAAAAAGTCACACTCCCTCAGTTTAGGATATCGTGTCCAATAGTCCAGGTTTGAGGCATTTTTGACCAACTTTATACATTCAACAAACTTTAACCATTCCTCTCTTAAATGCTCAAGCTTCCAACCAAATTCCCACCAAAAGCCACATCCTATAGCTGCGAGTAAGGCAACGTTTTTGCGGGACCTACAAGAAACTTTCCAGAAGTGGTTAGAAATGGTGGACAAGAAATTTTCCACGTGTAATTCTTGAGACCTTTAGGTAAAGGGAGCGGGTTACATCCAGTGTCTAATAATATTGAATTTGTTATAATTGTGATACGTGTTCATTTTTAGCCATGCATCACTATATTTATGAGTCCAGTGCATTAGATGCTCTAGATGTAATTTGCTCACTCCCTCAAAAAACATTAAAAAAAAAAAAAACATAAAAAAATTGCCCCTTGCTATATTGAAATTTGGTCCTTTTTGCCCAGAAATTTTGACGCGTAGTTATTTTGTGGATAAAGTTTGACCTACAAATAAGTAATGACTACAATTTTACAAAATGTATTTTTATTGGATATGAATTTTGATAAATCTATCATTAATTTACATTTTTTTTTCTTATGTCCTCCGTTCATGCAAAATTTTTAAAAGATAAAAAATTAATAATTATGTCTTCAATTAAAATTTTAAATTTCAAGTTTTTTATAGTTTACTATTTTGCATAAAAATAAGTTTATAAATCAAATAGAAAATAATATCTAATTAACACGAAATTTGACATGCATGTTAAAAACATAAATATCATGCAATCTAATGGTTATATTTTTTAAAATGTGTAGAGATATTAAGTTTTTTAGTGAGATTTTTAGTTATTGGCTACATCAAAGTTTGTAACCAAACTTTGTCAGCATTTTTTCATACTCGTTTTTTATTTTTATTTTCTTGAGTAGTATTTTGTCATACTAATTTGAGTGTTGAGACAGCCCATACAAATCAGAAAGAAAAGCATTCAAAATACAAGGGGTAGGGGAATTGAGGTACATAAAATCAGGGACTTGGGAGTAACCTAATCTAGCTAGAGCATCGGTGCACCGATTAGCTTCACGATTGCAATGGGACACTTTGACTTGAGGAAATTGGGAGATGAGAAGCCTGCAGTCAGCCACAATAGTAGCATTATCAGTCTTCAAGGTTTCGGCATTACACATCAAATCAGCAACTACTTTTGCGTCCAAATCAATTTCAAGAGAACTAATTTGCATATTCAAACACATGTTGAGTCCATCCCTAAGAGCCCATAGCTCCGCAACAAAGCTAGTGGCTATCCCAATCTTCCTTGTAAAGGCTTTAATCCAGGTACCCAACTCATTATGAAGAATGCCGCCTCCACTAGCCATACCTAGGTTATCTAATGAAGAGCCATCCGTGTTCAGCTTATACCAACTCCTATTTGGTCTTTCCCATCGAATATTCCTTTCAATCCGTGGCTGTTTAGTTATGGTATTCTGAGCAACAAGAGCATACTCCACTGCCCTATGAATAACATCTTTGTGTATGGCTTGACTAGTAGGCATATTCTTAAATACCACCCTATTTCGATGGTTCCATAGAGACCATATTCCAACGGCAAAAATAACACTCCAAGAGATTTGGAGGTGGTTTGAGGCAAAAGTTGTTTTACAATTGCTTTCCAACCAACTACGAAGGTCCAAAGAGAAAAAATCAGAGCTTAAGACCCCTATACTGAGGCTCTGCCAACAATTAGCAGCTACCTGGCAGTCCCTTAACAAATGGATAACAGTATCTGGATGGATGTTGCACATCGGGCGGACCGTGTCCACTTGCAGCCCTCTAGAAGCTAGTCTTTCTCGAGTTGCTATGCTGTTATGAAAACACATCCAAATAAAGGATTGAATCCTTGGCAGCACCTTTAGCTTTCATATCCATTTACCATTAAAAAATTGAGGAGCTTCCCCATTGGCAAGGATATAAGCAAAGCTGAGATTAAAATTCCCATTGGTTGTTGTATTCCAAATGATTCTGTCTTCCTCATTAGCAAAATGAGAATGAGGCATCGCCTGAATTTCTAGGAAAATTTTTGGAGGAAGAATTAGAGAAAGCTTTCCCCAATCCCAGCCATCAAGTGAAGCAAGATCTTTAACCTTGATCTCTTTCTCTTCCCTCGTAAGAGGGCCGTGAATAATAGACCTGAGAGGGCCATTCGAAGTCCAAGAGTCATACCAAAACCTCAAGTTGCTATCTCGGCCAAGACTCCATCTCATACCCCTCTTGAAAACATCTATTCCTTTTTTCATTGCCTTCCAAATTCGAGAGCTAGGGAGAGATTTTTCATTACTAGAAGGCATTCTTCTTTGGGTCATGTATTTTTTCCTTAAAACTCGGGCCCAAAGCGAGTCTTTTTCTGAATGGAACCTCCAATTCAGCTTTGAAAGACAGGCCAAATTTCTTCCTTTGGCAGTTTGGAGGCCAAGGCCACCCTTATCCAATGGTTGGGTAATTTTTTCCCATCCAACCCAATGCATTCTTCTCTTCAGTTCACTAGATCCCCATAAAAAGTTCCTATTGAGTCTATCCAAATTTTCCAAAATTCTACTAGGAAGAAAAGTGGTTTGCATCACATAAGAGGGAATAGCAGAAGTAGTTGCTTGGATGAGCACTTTATGGCCAACAAATGACAATAGGTTGGCTTTCCAGCCAGCAAGTTTCTAGTTAACACAGTCAAGAATGAAATTCAAGTCCTAGTTCAATGCTCTGGCATGCCTGAGAGGAAAGCCAAGGTAGGAACCCAGCTTGGGAGTAGAGTTAAAGCCAAGGATCTCGCAAAAATCAGCCTTTTGCTCTCTGCTAACGTTGGGAGAGAAAAACACTTTAGATTTGGCAGAGTTAATTTTCTAATCCGAGATCATACCGAACTCCTTAATTGCATCCCTAACACTTTCACAGTTCAGAGAATTAGCCTTTGCAAAAAGAAGGAGGTCATCAGCAAAGAAAAGGTGGGAGAATGCCCAGCAACTAGCAGAAGCTTTTACCGGGTTCAAGAGGTTGTTAGAACATTTGGCATCACTAATTCTGCCAAGCACTTCCATACAAAGAATGAACAGGTAGGGAGAAAGGGAATCCCCTTGCCGAATACCCCCGAATGGGAGAAAAGGATTAAGCACACCCCCATTAAAGAGTATGGAGGTAGAGACTGTAGAAACACAACTCATTATGAGCTGGATAAGGTTAGGCGAGAAATTGGCTGCAACGAGCACTTCCTTGATGAAGGACTAGTCCAATTTATCGTATGCTTTTTCTAGGTCGATCTTAATAACCATGTATCCCACATTACTTTTTTTCTTGTTGATAGTATGAATTAGCTCCTGTACAATAATGACATTATCCACACCTTTTCTACTCAGAACAAAGGCTGCTTGATATGGCGAGATGAGCTTTTCAAGGAGCGGTCTAATTCTGGCTACAATAATTTTAGTTATTATCTTATAGACAGAATTACAGAGACTAATAGGTTTGAAATTCCCAATGGATTCCGGACCCTTAATTTTGGGAATGAGAGCAATATGTGTTTGATTCAATTCCGAAGGAATCTTTCTATCACTAAAGATTTTCTTAATCTCTTCTGACACTGATCTGCCAACAACCAACCAGAATCATTGAAAAAATCCTGCATGCAACCCATCAAGCCTAGGGGATTTGAAAGCCTTTAGAGACCACAAAGCATTTTTAATTTCCTCATCAGTCACTGGTAAGGAGATGTTGTGACTTTCAAAGGAGGATAATTAGGGAGAGGTTATATCAATAGAGGGAGAAGAGAGAGGTGAGGACAGGAGTTCAGTTGAGAAGAGCTTAGAGAAGCTATTTTGAACATGCTCCATAACTGCAGTCAGGTCATTAATCCATTCACCCTGAGAATCTTTTAGATTGAGAATCTTATTATGCTTCCTTCTAATGAGCGTAGAAACATGGTAGAAAGAAGTGTTCCTATCCCCCTGCACCATCTAGTTAACACGAGATTTGAGGGACCATAATTCCTCTTCCTAATTTGTCACATTTACTAGCTCCGCTTGAAGTTGTTTTCCAAGCTTAATGAGGAAGCTTGAGGGTCTCTTTGCCATAGATCGTTGAATCCCACCAAGTTGAGCCAAAATTCTTTTCTTTTTTGCAAAAATGTTCCCGAAGTGGACCCGGTTCCACTCTGAGGCATCCCTTTTGAATTTTGCAATAAAACCATATAGACCAGATTCGGTGGACCAGGCATTTTGAACAATTTTAGGGAATGAGTTATCTGAGAGCCAAAAACTATGAATGAAAGGCCTATTGAGTCTGATACTGGGTTGAGGCTCAAGCTCCATCAATACAGGACAATGGTCTAATGAGCACCTTGGAATATGAGTAACTTGGGCTTCGGGGTAGAGGACACACCAATTTGGATTAGCAAAGAATCTGTTAAGTCTTTCTTGAATGAGAGAGCATAAATCATGTTTGTTTGTCCATGTGTACCTAGGCCCTTGGAAACTGAGGTCGGCCATGTTGCAAGCATCAAGACATTCTTTGAAGATATTAGCTCTGTACAGGTTAATTGGCCTACCACCTAGCTTGTCATCACTAGATAACATTTCATTAAAATCACCAGCAATAACCCAAGGCAAGTTATAAGTGTTTGCAACAGTAGTTAAAGTATTCCAGAGCATACAACTTTCCTTATGTCTCGGACTAGCATACACAACAGTTAGAATCCAGTTGAGAGAAGAAGATCTTACCTTCACAAGTGCGTGGATTTCCTGCTCCGTGCTAGTAAGATTTGTGATATCAACTCTGTCAGGATCCCAAAGAAACCAGAGGCCACCCGCGAAGCCAATTGTGTCAGTGTGAATCGCTCCTTAAAATGGAAGCCTATCTATGATTTCCTTCGCTTTTATCCTTGCCAAGGTGAGTCTCTATAACAATTAGGATAGCTAGGTCGTGGATAGAAATCAGATCACGAACATTGGATTGAAAGGAAGGCTTCAGGGCCCCCCGACAGTTCCAAATAATGATATTCATCATTATTGATTGAACAAAAGAAGGACAGACATCAATGGGTAGCAGAAGCCTCGCCTCCTCCCTCTAATTCCATCCGATCAATTGCATCATCTCCTTGGGGTATCCTCTCCCTGGCATCAGAGTTACACAATGCTAAAACACTCCTAATGTGGGGTGAACCATCTAAATCGGCTTCGTGATATTGGCATTCCCCATCATTAGAGTTGAGATCGAGTTAACTTGTAGTAGCCTTCTCTCCATCGATTGAGGCCTAAGGTCAAATTTGCATGAGATTGGTGTTGGAAATGGTTGCAACAACTTTTTGCATGCTACTACTCTAATCTCCAATCTTTCTTGGCTGTCTGACTTGAACACCCACCATGATTGTTCCTTCAATTGCCATGCCGGATCGGACACTGTTTTTGCTTGGATCGGATTAAATAATCCCATCTCTACTATCACAAAATCTAGAATCTTGAAGATGCTGCCCTCCACTATGATTGCCCATTATCTTGCTGGATTCACTAGAAAACTTGAAGCTTCCACTAGATTTCCATTTACCTTCATTGGTGAGGCCCACAATGGTTTTTTGATGAGGATTTTTAAACTCTTTCGTGTTTCTAGACTCATTTGGTGCTGTGTTGGGCGAGTTGTCCCCACTACTCCTCTTATTGTACCTCGTCCCTTGCTTTTTGCGTGTCACTACAAGCCAAGGGTCATAACCGTTAGTTTCCTATTGTCCTGCTGAGGATTGGCCTCCATTTGCTGATGCGTGTCCATTATCTGTACTATTTGTACTGTCATCCTACACATTCTCATCGTCCTTGCTTGAAGGTACGATATTTTCTAACCTGTCAACCGTTGGGGTTTGAATCATCTAGTGGTAGGCCTCCCGGCGGTGACCAAGTCGGCCACATGAGAAACAAAGATTGCTAATTCCTTTGTAAACCACAGCTTGATGTAAACCGCCGATCAGAATGGTATAGACTAACGGTTTGTTGACATCGACTTGAACACAAAGTCTGGCGTAACGACCTCTGGTCTCCGACGTTGTGTGAGTGTTGATGCGAAGGACTATGCCGATAGCTTGTTCTATTTCCTTGAGAGCTTCTGCATTATAATATTCAATAGGAAGTTTGGGAAGCCTCACCCAAACAGTTACTGAAGCTATATTAGCAGTATCTGGCCTGAAATTAGGGACCCATGGTCTTATGGATAGAAAGTGCTCCCTTATAAACCAGGGGCCTTTCTTCAAAACTGTATCATGGTCTTCTTTACAAGAAAACCAAACGAGGAAGAAGTCGCATTCCAGATCTACATAGTCAGTCCTCCCTATGGGCTTCCACAAAGTATGTAGCTTAGACTGAAGGTAGTTAAACCCCACAGTTTTTCCAAACACCTTGATGATAAGTGCATTTGTCCATAGAGCTCGTATACGTTGTTTAGTTTCTCTAGAGAGGTTGACAACAGCAAAACCTTCTCGGATAACCTCAACTGATGACTCCGATTCCATCTCATTTTCAATATATTCAGAGAAATCAAAATGCCAGGATATAAGCTCTAGGTATTTCACCTATTAGCTTATCCTTGAAGGATAAGCTAGACACATTACCTCCAGGAGGAGTGAAGGAGCTATTCCCTTGCTGTCTGGTTCAGCGAGAGGTTCATTAGAATGGTATTCCTTGACTTTCTTAGTACTACAGCTTAGCTTTGCTGTTTGGGTGTTTTCTATTTTTAAAAAATAATAACTAAAAATTCATAAAATAAGTTACATTTAATTAATCAATATTGCATAAGTCACATAGAATTAAAAGCAATAAGTTTAAGAAAATAATTTAAAGTGATATTGTTTTAATCACAATAAATCATTACAACATTTGTAAAAAAAATGAAAAAATAGAAATTTTTTTGCACTTAAACTGTTCCCATTAAAAAAAAAAAATGTTCCCACTATGACTATGAAGCAAAACCTTATGAAGTTGAAGTCTATTAAAGGATAGTGAGTTTCAATTAACTTAATTGGTAAAGATTTTTGTCATCAAATAAATGATCTAGGGTTTAATCCCTACCTACACCAAATGATTAATTTGTGTTTTTTATTTTTATTTTTTTATGAAAAGATTAATTTATGTCTTGGCCTAATAATGGCAAAGACCAATTATTATAGAATAGACACCCATAAATTTAAAATACTATAGTATTTATAGTACCTGTTTGGATTGCACTGATTCTGGCGTTTGCGTTTCTGTTCTGCGTTTTTTTTTTTTTTTTTTTTTTTTTTTTTTTTTTTTTTTTTTTTGTTCAGCCCGCAATAGTTGACTTGTCAACTGTGAACAATGCACCCTTGCACTATTCATGGGTCTCACAAATTACACTTTTTAGCAACTTTTTCATTAAAAATGGGTCCCACAGCATTATTTACACATTTAAAAATTATTTCGTTACAGTGTTTTCAGTTTTAGCAAAAATAAGTTCAATCCAAATGGACTCATAAAAAAAGAAAAAAGAAAAAGAAAATTAAAGTCTAAGGTTGATGTTGTTACTTTGATTTTGAATGATTGAGAATCATAGTCGAACCATTAAGATGACTCTCTCTCTCTCTGAGTTTGCAAATTCGTGCACGGCAAAGTAAAGATTGATAAACATGAGAGACAAAATCTCAACCACTTTGAAAAAGAATTTAAATAAGTGATTGCTACCACCGTATTCTGTAGTTAGTAATTAGCTAACCCGAGCTTGCAAAAATGAACAAGCTCAACTTTTGAGAAAAGAATTATTACTTCATTAGGTTTGTCATGTATTCTTTTTTATTTTTTTAGTTATAACTTGTAAGAAACAAATTCACAAGGAAAAGGAATGAGGTTTTAACTTACGTGGAGTTCTTTAGTTTTTCAAATAATTCAATTATGTGATTATATTGGGCCAATCTTTGGCCCATACAAAGGATTATAATTTTAGAAGTTGAAGTAATAATTTGGATTAGATACAACAAGCACAATGTCCACGAAAGCCAAATGTGATAGGTGGTGATCAGTGGCGGAACCAAAAAAATCTTTCCGGGAGGCTAAGATGACTATAACAAAAATCTTAGTAAAAAAAAAAAAAAAAACAAAACTTGATTTATAAGTTAACTTTAACTGGTCAAAGTTGTGTCATTAATTCCTTCATGGTACTAAATTTTCTAAAAAACACATTTTATTTACAAATTTGAACAATTACTAAAAAAACTCAATTTTATTTTGTTACAAAATTTTCATTTTGACAAATTTCATGGCTAAAAATACACATTTTGTGGTTATGGTTGCAACAACAAGAGTAATAATAAACTTTTAAGCCTTTCTAGAGAGTTCAATATCACAATTGAGACAAAGGGTTGAACACTAGTTTCTAAATGTTGAACTTTTTTCTTGCTTTGCGTCAATTATAAACAAGTTACTTACAATTTGTAATCAGCAAAGTATAAACTACGTTTAAGTATAGTAAGAGAAAACTTTATCTTAGTACCTTCAACAAATAAGCAAATAATAACTCCATATAAAAATTAAAAATTAAAAAACCAAAAAGCATTATTATAAAATATAAGTTATATTTCAACAATAAGCACTTTTATATTTTTATAAACAAAATATCATATCAACAGTGACTTATGAATACATGCCACTCATTCAATGGTAAATAGAGTAATAAAAGCCACTCACTCATTCATTCATATCAGCCATACATTATATATTATATAAAAGCTATACAAATATTATCAACACTATTGTAGTGTACAGAGAGAGAAACGGAGAAGTACTAGTGGTTAGCTGCTGGTGAGTGTGGACCATTCGGTGAGATGCCTTGCAAGCGGTTCCTCGAGTAAGGTAGGCAACAAGGAGATGCCGGCACAATGGGAAACCGTAAGACGAAGTTGGGATTATTTTCTTTGTAATTGATGATTAGGAATTGGTTAAAAAGACAGATTTGGGTTTATTTATTTGTAATTTAGGATTTGTTTAAGGAGAGAGATGTTTTGTATTTAAACTCTGGAAGGGCCTCAGTTGGAGGAATGGGCCAGATATAGGGAATGCTTTTTTTTTTTTTCATTAGAAGATATGGTTAATATTGGGTTTGGGCTTGTGTTTGTTGTGTCATTTTAATTATTTTGGGGTTTTCTGGACTAGTTGAAAAACTTGAAGGTTCAAAATTTTCATTTTTAGGAGATCAAATTCTAAAATCTGAGGGGGGCCGATATGGAAATTTTTATCTTAACTTGTAATTTTGCCCAAACATCTAATGGGAAATTTAAAAACTCAGGGGGGCCATGGCCCCCCACTGGCTGCCAGTGGCGTGATTGTACACTTTTATATGTGAACAAATAATAATACATTAGTCTCTTTACAAATGTTTACTTAGAAGTGGGTGGGGGTGGGAGTGTTATTCTTTTTATTTTTTATAGATTTTTTTTAATTTTAAGTCTTTTTTGAGTTTGAATATTAAAATGTGGTGGTGATGTAAGAATTTGAGATGTTTTAAACCACTTTCCATTTAACATTTTTTAAATTAGGTAACTCAATATTTGAAATAAATATTTTTGTTTAACTTGTACCAGAAAAACGATAAGAGAGAAATATGGTTAAAATTAAAGATCAATTTTGTTTAATCTTTTAAGTTTTAACCACATTTTAGGACTTTTTTTTTTTGGTTTGGGGGGGGGGGGGGGGGGGGTGGGTGGGGGGGGGAGGGGCTTATTATTATAGGACTATAGTTCATAATTGTTAAGAGAAAAATCCTAAACTGTAAACCCTAAATCCACCCCCATGACTCATAAGCAATAGGAAAATGAAGAAGAAGATAATTCATGATTCCCCACTCTTTTTACACATATAGCACCAATCTACAACTGTGACACCCTTGTACCATAAGTTCTCAAGAGTCAAAATATTACATAATGTGGCAGTCCATGAGAAGAAAGCAACCCTAGGAAGTATCTTTGAACACCACACAAGTTTCTAAGGTAAAAGAGTGTCAAGAGTAGAGGAAAGGGAGAAATAGCGCTCACTAATTTTAAGACTTTTATTCCTTGCTGGTTTCCAACAAAGTTTGTTCTGACCTTGACCATTAAGAGTCATAGAATTGATAAGATCCAAAAAAGTATAAACTGTTCCAATTCCCAATCTTGGGCATCTTGAATAAATTGAAGACCCCAGTGACACCTTTGGTTAGGAAAGTGCATAACATCCTCAATAAAGACCCCTTATTACAAAGTTCATGGAAATTTATTAAACATGAATGGAAAACGTTTTCCATGTATCTTTAGTTTGAGGTGGGAGATGACTCTAATGATCTAAGTGTGAGTTTTTTAGGGTTAAAACAAATTTTAATTTGGGTTTTTATTTATTAGTTTTGGTCAATTTTATATTTAGAGTCAAATTTGTAATTTCTGCAATTCTTGCAAATTAAGGGTATTTTGGTAATTTAGTTCAGTCTAGGATCTTCTAAGTATCTTAGGTTTATTTTCTTTGGGTGCAAGTTAGTATATATTAGGTTTTATTTTACTAG